>NC_051076.1:83377534-83733562 GCF_004664715.2 Peromyscus leucopus | reverse complement strand
TAAAGCCGGTGCTACAAACAACTAAGGCTGCCCTGCCTAACAGGGCCCCTGATAAAGCCAACGCAGTGGTCGGAGCTTAAGGAAGCCAGACCAATTGCTCAGCTCAAAAGGAACACGTGGCTGGATTTAAGCTTTAGCCAGCTACACTTTCTTGCGTGCTTTCTCTCTCTCTCTCTGTCTCTCTGTCTCTCTGTCTCTCTGTCTTTCTGTCTCTCTCTCTCTCTCTCTCTCTCTCCTCTCTCTCTCTCTCTCTCTCTCGATTCACACCTCGGACACTAGTGGCTGTTTTGAAATTTCCTCGGATTTCTATGTTCTATGCAGATTTGGTAAGTCATAACATATCAGATATTTTAAAGGAAACTATTTACAAGAGAATTTTTTTTCCACATTAAAAAAAAATGGTTTTATGTTACATTGGAAGAAAATTGGTTTTGTTTGAAATTTTAGGCAGTCTGACAATGGAACAACTATATGAGATATTAGTATTGTTGGAATTATGCAGTTTATCACTATGCTTATCCTCATTTTAATATTAAAAAAGGTAGTCAATTTAAGTGCCAGGATAACAGCTTTAGAAAACTTGTTAAACCTGTAAAAATTCAGACAGAAGAAATTAACAGTGAAGTTGTTTCAAGTTTGGATATAAGGTTACAGAAAGAAAGCTGTTTTCACAAAGTCACCTTAATTATCCTGTAAACCGTACAGCAGATGCCTGATCAAATGACTACACAAAATATTTGGGCTCCAATTGAAATGTTGGATTTAAAAGGTTAAAGGAGGCAATAGTATCTTATGGCATGCATTCCCCATATGTAAAGCAAATGTTAAACTCTTGGTCAAACATATAATAGATTGTAACACAGGACTGGCGGAGCTGACACAAGCTGTTCTGGAACCCAGCAGAGACTTTCAATTTCTAACGTGGTTCAAGGATGAAGCTAAAAACATAGAAAAACAATGGAGGGATAAAGGAATTCAAGTTTGCCAGGATCAGCTTATTGGAGAAGGCCAATATGCTTCAGTACAAACACAATATTTATATGATGTCCAAACCCTAATTTTATGTCGAATGGTAACCTTGAATGCATGGGACAGAGTTGAGGAACCAGGAAAAAAAAACTGAGTCATTTACAAAAGGTTATGCAAGGCCCAAAAGAATCTTTCACAGATTTTTTTTTTTACAAAGACTGGCTTCAGCAGTAAAGAGAATGGTCTCAGATTCAGAAGCTAGTAAGATAATAATTGAATCTATGGCCTTGAGAATGCTAATGCAGCATGCAAAAGAATAATCAGGCCATTAAATGCAAGATCTGCATCTTTGAAGATTGGATTAGAGACACAGTTAATGTTGAGGCTGAATGAGCATGATGATATGTGGGTAGAGAAGAAGCAATATCAAAAGGTTTGAGGAATGCAGATGTTTTGGATGTGGAAAGCAAGGACATTTGAAAAGGGACTATAAACAGGTCATTCCTAGAAACAATGTTTCTTCAAGGAACAATGGCAACAGAATGCCCCTTCGTTCTAGAGTATGCAGAAGGTGTGGTAAGGGAAAAACATTGGACCAACCAATGTAGATCAACAAAGGACAGACAGAGTAATCCTTTGCCTCAGTCTTTGGGAAACTCCCAGAGGGGCCTCACGCAGGCCCCATAGCAAATCCAGTTTGAACCTTTCCTGCAGCCATAGAGGAAATCCCTGCTCAGAGCAATTAAATAACCTATTGGAATAAATCATGCTGGTCAGGATGATGAAACAGAGAGAATAGAAAATTCAGGAGAAAACATAAAGAAAATTTTTTGGCAAACTTCTATTAATGAACAAAGACCAAAATTAACAATAAAAATAAATGGTGTTTTGTTGTCTGGTCTGGTAGACACAGGTGCGGACATTACCATAATTGCACCAGAATTTTGGCATCCAACTTGGCCTCTTCAGGAGGTAAACGTTCAACTGTTAGGAAATGGGACATTATCTCAGGTGAAACAGAGTGCAAGATGGCTGAATGTATAGGTCCAGAAGGACAGAGAGGAAAATTAAAACCATATGTGGCTAACATAGCTATGAACCTGTGGAGTCGAGAGTTTGTTGCAACAATGGAATACTCAGATTAGCATCCTCCAGTCTGAGAAACAAATCATAAATTAGCACATGTTTCTGAGAGAAATATTAGAAGATATTGTTCTAATGAGTGGTCACCAGCCATCCATATTATACAAGAACAGGGCACAACAATGATGATCTTCCAAAGACACCAATAGCTCTACCTTTAAAATGGTAAACAGACAAGCCTGTATGGGTTCAGCAATGGCTTTTAACAACAGAGAAACTCCAGGCTTTAGAAGAGCTGGTAGAAGAACAGTTAAATGCTCAGCATATTGAGGAATCAACCAGCCTTGGAATTCTCCTGTATTTGTTATTAAAAAGAAATCTGGTAAATGGAGAATGGTAACAGACCTTAGAGCAATTAACAAATTCAGCCAATGGGCTCTCTACAATCTGGGATTCCTTTGCCTACTCTGTTACCAAAAGGATGGCCTCTCATAGTTATTGATTTAAAAGACTGTTTCTTTTCAATACCCTTACTAGAAAAAGACAGAGAAAGATTTGCTTTCACAGTGCCTACTTATAATAATTCCCAACTGGTTAAAAGATTTCAATGGAGGGTCCTCCCACAGGGAATGTTGAATAGCCAACTCTGTGCCAATATTTTGTACAACAGCCATTGGAAGTGATACGTAAAAAATTTCCTAAATCTATAATTTATCATTATATGGATGATATTTTACTAGCTGACTCAAATGCAGATACCTTAGAAAGAAGGTTTGAAGAAGTAAAGAAAATTTTGCCTTGCTGGGATTACAAATGGCTCCTGAAAAGATACAAAGAGGAGATTCTATTAATTATTTAGGATATAAAATAGAGCTACAAAAAATTAGACCCCAAAAGGTGCAAATTAGGAGAGATAGACTACAGACTCTTAATGACTTTCAAAGATTATTTGGAGATATTTCTCATCTACAAACTATTGTTGGGGTAAAAAATGATGAACTGACTAATTTGTTCAGAACCTTAGAAGGTGACAAGGACTTAAATAGTCCAAGAGAATTATCACCTAAAGCTGAGAAAGAATTGGCCTTGGTAGAAAAGAAAGTACACGAAGGGCACATGGATCGTATTGATCCAAAGCTGGATTGCATTTTGATTATTTTACTTTCTAGCATTCTCCTACTGGAATATTAATGCAGAGGGAAGATATTATATTGGAATGGGTATTTTTACCAAATAAACCAAATAAAAAATTAAAAACTTATGTGGAAAAAAATCTCTGACTTGATTTGCAAAGGAAAATTGAGACTTTGTCAATTAGCAGGAATAGACCCAGCAGAAATTGTTGTACCATTAACTAAGGAGGACATTGAAAAATTATGGAAAGAAAGTGAACCTGGGCAAAGATCTTGCAGTATTTTTTGGGAGAAATTAACAGCAAATATCCCAAAAAACGATAGAATTGATCTTATAAAGAGAGCTGATTGGATCTTGCCTCGAATTGTAAGGCAAAAGCCCATATCTGGAGTTCGTACATATTATACAGATGCCAACAAAGAAGGAAAGGCAGGTTACAAATCAGAAAATTTAAGTAAAGTGGTTCAAATTCCTCATAATTCAGTTCAAAAATCAGAATTGTATGCTATTCTGTTGGTATTAATAGATTTTGTCAGAACCTCTCAACATAGTAACTGACTCTCAGTATGCTGAAAGTGTGGTATTACATATTGAGACTGCAGAATTTATCCCTGATGCTTCAGAATTAACTTCACTATTTATTCAATTACAAGATACAATGAGGAAAAGGATTCATCCTTTATATATAACTCACATTCGATCCCATACTGGTCTGACAGGCCCTCTAGCACAAGGCAATGATGAGATTGATAAATTATTGATAGGAAATGTGCTGGAGGCCACAGAATTTCATGAAAAACATCATGTCAACAGTAAAGGTTTAAAAAAGGATTTTTCCATAACCTGCAAGGAAATAGTAAAGAAATGTCCTACTTGTTCCTTCTACAATCAAACGCCATTACCAGCAGGATGTAACCCAAAGGGTACTCAGAGGAAAGAAATCTGGCAGATGGATGTGTTTCACTCTGCAGAATTTGGAAAATTGAAATATGTACACCACATCATCGATACTTATTCAGGATTTCAATGGGCAACTGCTCTGAGTTCTGAAAAAGCTGATTCTGTAATCACTCATTTGCTAGAAGTTATGGCCATCATGGGTATACCTGCACAAATCAAAACTGACAATGCTCCATCATATGTCTCTGTTAAATGAAACAGTTTTTTGCTTATTATAATATAAAGCATATTACAGGTATACCACATAATCCTACAGGTCAAGCAGTTATAGAAAGATCAAACAGAACTCTAAAGGATATGCTAAATAAACAGAAAGGGGTAACAAAAACCCCCAGAAATAGACTGCATAATGCTCTATTAACTTTGAATTTTCTCAATGCCAATGAGAAAGGAACAACAGCTACAGAGAGACATTGGATAATAGAAAAAACTACAGAATTAAATCAGCCTATATACTTTAAGGATGTGCTGACCTCAGAATGGAAACCAGGGTATGTATTACGTTGGGGACCAGGTTTTGCCTTTGTTTCTACAGGAGAAGATAAGCTGTGGGTACCATCAAAATTGATAAAGGTTCGATTTGAACAAGAGAAACCTCTTATTTAGAGGAGGTGACATTTCATCAACCAGCATGAACATCCAATTTAAACTAACTTGTACCAGTAACACATGCCTTTTCATTTAATCAGATAATAACTTGCCAAAAAGGAACATTCCCAAAATTAGTCTTGGGGAAAGGTTTTTGTTTTTGTCTTTTAGGAGAATGAAGGCTAAGGAATCTGAAGAACACAGGACAAATGAGACAACTGAAGAAAAGGGACAAATCATCTATCCCAAGAAACAGAGTGAAACGGCGTATGGGTATATATTATCTGATACATTTTATGTCTTCCTAAATGTTTGTTTCTGCTTTTCTCTAATGATTTAACACTATTGGTCTTCTAGTAGTCCCGGTTCAATTAAAATTTAAAGCTGACTTTGGAGTTGGAGAATGGCTCTCTCCTTCTTTAAACTCAAGCATGTTGTTAAAGGGAAAATGCAAACTCCCTGTATCATGCCAGAATAAGAGCCATCTTCTGCTATGGGACAGGAGCAAAGCCAAATTAATTAAGGGAATACTCTATTACTAATCTCAACTCTTTGATTCTATTCTGATTCTTTAAACTTTTCTTAAAGTATGAATTTTATATCAAAATTTACAAGATTAACTTATATAGATATATAGATATATATACATTTTAAACTTTGTTAAGATATGAATGGTCATATAGAGTACTAACTAATTCTAGAAAAAAAGGCTTCAATTAGCTGCATATATATGTCTTTGTGTTCAAGTCTCTTATCAGTTTTCTGCAGGAAATCACGGCCAGGTCTAACATCAACTGAAGTCTCCAGAAAGAATATGAGGCCCCACAACAACAATTCCACGTGGACAATAATAATATCACTAAGCTAACAAACATCATCCATAGATCAGCTTTGAACTACAAGGTGCTCAGAGCAATTTTGAGATGACTAGCTCAGATGATCCAGTCTCAAAGACTACTTGAATAAGGACTTGAGATAAACCCTGAACTTTGGCATTATACACAGACTGGATAATGAAGGATATAGTTACCTTTCCTAGAATTTGACAATTAACCTAAAATTTTTCTTTCAGGATAAAGATAACTTTGCCCATACCCAGCAGTAAGCAATTTTAAGAATATGACGCCCACATTCCCAAAGAGGTGGTGTGGGGCGGGTGGTTTTTTGGTCTTTTAAATGGGTTTTGGGTCTGGGATAATTTTCATTGTTTAGGGGGGTTGGTTACAAGTTGTTGTCAAGGGTTAGGAAAAAGGCTAAGCAAAGGAGATTAGATTTAATCTAATTCTTGTTTTAAAAAAAAGAAAAGAAAAAGACAATTACTAGTTTTAAATACTTTACATTGAATTGGATTGTTTTATATTGTATACAAATTTGAAATTGATATTGTTAGAAAATGCTATATGTATATTTCTAATTGTATTTATACTATTCATTTAACAATGTAATGCAATTTTCTGATCCTTGAATGTTATTATTACCAACTATTAGGATATAAAGAAATGAAAGTTAGTAGTTAGACATTACAATAGAACTTGTAGTCATATTAGATATGTTTTAAAAATTGAGCAGAAATGTTTTAGACAGGTCATCTTCAAACCCTTCAGAGATCTACAGAATATGGCATTTAAAATGTTTTAATAACTTAGAAATTTTTCTTTTTGAGACATGTCGACTCCTGGCAGTACCAATCTACTTCAGAGAAAATATGGGCATTGAAGAAACTGCATATGGAGTCAACTTTCATTCTGGCAAAAGTTAGCCACTAGACAGCAAAGTATCCTCGAATCAACAGGACAAAATGGACAGATAGGACATGAAACAAAGGACTACTGATTCCTGCCAAAACAAGTGTGGTTATGGCTTTATCAAAAGGTATCTTCTGAGGCCAGGACAATATGGCACCATCCCTGAAGTGGCCTTCGTAATCCAGAAAAGGTACAGTGCCCTTTTCTTTGAAGGCAGCTGAACAGGCCGTGGGCCGATGGCTTCTGTTGTGCAATGGAACAGCAACTGAAAGCTCATGCCTCTCAATAGTAGACTGGCATTTAATAGAGGGATGTGGAGAAGAAGGGGATGCTGAGATGAAGCCATATATACACAGCCAAGAAGAATGGACAGCTGAATTCAAAAACCATCAACAATTTCCAGAATTTAAAATCCTGAATCATGACAGGACACTAGTGGAATTCAGGTGTTTCTGGTACATGGACTTCTCTCACCCAATGTGAGGTTGAACTGTTGACCTTGTGTACATCCTACTTCACAAATGAGTCTGTCAGAAATGCTAAGCCTATAGGCTGAAGATGATGCCCCAACACTGCGGAGAAACCTCAGGTGACTGCCCAGGCAGCTGGGTGTTTCTGTCAACTCACAAATTTTTTGGAAGTTGCTTGCATGCACTTCCTGTTTTTATTTTTGTTAGCTAATATTATTTCCTTCTTGAATCTCTGAGGGAGTTGAAGATTAGTTAGATATAATTGAAGATTAGTTAGTTATAGTTGAAGATTAATTAGGCTAGAGAGTGAATTAGATACATTTTGGATTTACCAAAATAGGATAGATAATGGAATTATTTTCTCTGATTTATCAAATACAAATGGACTAGACATTTTTTAGGTATTTATTACTTGTATATATTGTATATAGTTATTGTACTTTTGTATATAGTTTTTCTTATGTTAGTTATAACCTTTTTCTTTTTTTCTTTTTATTAAAATAGAAAAGAGGAAATGTGGTGGTATTCTAATTGTACTGAAATGTGATTTTAATTGTATATTAATAAATAAAGTTGCCCGGGGGTCAGAGCTATTAGAGCCATAGCAAGAGTGTGGCGGTGGTGGCTCACACTTTTAATCCCATAGATCTCTGTGTGTTCAGGGATACAGCCAGCATTGGAGACATATGCCTTTAAGACCTGGGGGGCTGTACATACAGGCAGTGATGAGGCAGTCATGTGTTTGGGTTTACAACCAATGAGAAGGCAGAACAAAAAGACTATGAAAAGACATACAGATAGGAAGTAGCTCTCTTTCGGAGAGCTAGGACCACCGCAGGAGGAAGGGTAAGATTTTAGCTCTGAGCTCTGACCTCTTGGCTTTCTCTTTTACATTGGTTCTGTGTTTCTTATTTAATAAGACAGTTGATTACATCTACAATCTGGCATTCCTTAGCTTGGGCAGGTGCAAGAGGTATGAAGCCTGAGGTATACCATGTGAAGCTGGTAGAAGAGATGATTAATTGACCAGGAAAAGATGTACTCCAAACCACAGGACTACAGCTAGGCCAGGCAATGGGGGTTCAGAAATGAAGAGGGTTCGCATCCAAAGGTCTGAAAGGCTGTGGGCTTGCAGATGGTGATGGGTTAGGAGGAGAGTAGAAAGGGCAGAAATGACTTATCCAGAAATGGTGGCTCTTCCACAAAGAAGACCCATTGGCTGTGGGTCTAGAACTAGACTTGGGGTTCATATTTGATAGTGGGCTCAAAATCTAAATTTGTATCAGATCTTCATCCCTTAATAAGGTGAATCAAAAGAAGCATGCTCTGTGACATTCCAAGAGCGCGGTTATTTCACATCCAAGGCACTCCCCAATATCCACTGGTCCTGTATCAAGCACAGAATTATGTTTTGTTACATTTGTACTTATTTGTGTACATGCATACACACACACACACACACACACACACACACACACACACACATGCACGCACAAATCATGCATTTAGACATGGAAGGACAACTCGAAGGTGGCAGTTCTCTCCTTCTACTATGGGGTCCAAGGATGGAACCCAAGTTGTCAGGCTTGGTGGCAAGTGCCCCACCAATTGAGCCATGTTGCCAGCCTCCAGAATCTTAAAACTTTAGCAGAAGATGTAAACACCACCCATTTTCTGAGGTAAGTCTAATGAAAATTGCCAATAGAAGAAGTAAACATTTTATGATGTAATTTGATGTTTGAAATAAGAACCACTAAAGTAAAACCTCTAATTAACCAGGATACTACTCAGCTGGGACTGAAGTAACAGCTGCAATTAGCAGAAGACCAACACCATTGAAGCAAAATCTTCTGGGAAGTTGTTCCTTAGGGTCAGCACACCAAGAGTTAGTCCTAAGTGGCTGAGGTTATATCTCACCCTTGCAGTCAAACTCGGTAATGTGTAAGAGTCACCAAGGTGGTACTTGTTCTGAAGAAATGAAGAGGTCATGGAGAGCAGCTGAGATTTATCACTGTGTGGCAGACCTGGTTAGAGTCCCTGAAGAACCATAAGACCCCATTAGTAAAGGAGAAGCCTTATTTGCAGTAGAAGGCCCACAATTAAAGGGGTCATGGAGAGAAGTTGAGGCTTGACAACATGAAACAGGGTCAGAGTCCCTGAAGAGATCCTAGGAAAACCTAGAAAATACTATAAGTGAATGTACAGTCAGGTTGCAACTGGAGAACCCAGCATTCTGGAGCTGCTAGTACCATGGATGACCACCCAGAATAGCAGCAGGTGTGGATCAGAGCTGGCATGAGTCTAGGACACAAGCTGAGTGGCTAAGAATAGTAGAACCAGAAAAGAGTGACTGTCCAAGCCCTTTGAAGCCAACAATTTGTAAGTAAATCCCAAACACTGGACACTGAGTTAACACAGTTGAAATTTGGTTTTACTATGTTCAGATTGTGAATGTGCCTGGTTTTTCCCTCCTAGAGTAGTAAGCATCAAATTTATTTATTTATTTTTTTGTACAGGAGACTGCAGTTAAAGACTTTGAGCTTTTAAAGAGACTTTAAAATTTAAAAGACTATTTTAAACAGAGTTTAGATATTTTAAAAGGCAGAACTTTGATGTCTTAAACTTATGAGTAAGGAAAATAAAAGGCAGAACTTTGAAAGGGCTTAAATTTTGAAAATTGTGAAACTTTTAAAGTTTGGAATATATTGTGATTTCTAATATAACTATGACATCTTGGGGGCCACAAGAAAGGTTATGGTTTAACAGGGATGTGCATGTTTGTCACACTGACTAAGGGTCAATTGTGCCGGCTAGTTTTATCTCAACTTGATGCAAACTAGAGTCATTTTTAGAAAAGGGAAAGTTACCAGGTGGTGGTGGCACACGCCTTTAATCCCAGCAGTTGGGAGGCAGTGCCAGGTGGATCTCTGTGAGTTTGAGGCCAGCCTGGGCTACAGAGTAAGTTCCACGAACGGCACAAAGCTACACAGAGAAGCCCTGTCTCAAAAACCAAAAAAAAAAAAAAAAAGGTAGGGGGGGAGTCAATTGAGAAAATGTTTCCATCAGATTGGCCTGTGGTAAAGCCTAGGGTGCATCTTCTTGATTGCTATTTGATGTGGAAGAGCCCAGTTCACAGTAATAATGCTATCCCTGAGATGGTGTGGTGGTTCTGAACTTCATAAGAATGTAGGCTGAGGAAGCTGAGAGGAACAAGCCAGTAAGCAGCACTCCTGAGTGACCTCCACATCACTTCCTGCCTCCAGGCTTCTGCCCTGAATTCCTTCAGTGACGGACATGGTAGTGGAAGTTGAATAAACCCTTTCCTCCCCAGAGTTGTGTATGGTCATGGTGTTTCATCACAGCAGTTTAGTAAAAGAATAGTAGAAAAGAATTGAGTCATTTTAAAATTTTACGTTTAAGGACAAAGGAAAACATACAGAGTATTCTGTAAGCTTAAAGATATTGCTTTGCTTTGCTCTGTAGACTGGAGACAGAAGTCAGAAGCTAGGGGAGGTGGAGGAATTCATGGAAATCTTCATCACTCCACCACTGCCCTTACAGTTCTGTACTGTTTTAATTTACTATAGTAAGCATCTAGCATCTTGGTAATTTTTCAAAAAGAAGCAATGCTAAGAAAGTCTGCAAAATATTGTGTACCATTATCAAGTAGGAATGAACAATGACATTTAAAGCATTAGTTTTCACAATTAAATAATTGTTGTATGTAAGATATAAGCATTAGTTTACATTCTTTCCTATTGCCCTTTAGAAAAGACTTTCTTAGTCTGGGCAGCCACAGACAATGGGCAGTATATTGTAGTTTAGCAGCAGCAAGAAAGAACACCACGCAACAAAACACACAGGATGTTTACTGGAGGGTGAAGGAGAGAAGGGAGCACAGAGGTCAGCCTGGGGAGAAGCAACTGAGAAAAATGAGTGGGAAACTAACGTATTCTGTCAGGACCCTGAGCAGGCCAGCATCATGTCTGAATGCTAACATCTCTCCCTTTTGTTTATTATAAAAGATGAAGAGTTAGAAAGGGGTAGCAGTTAAGGCAGGAATGAGGACACAACATTCTCAAGACTGCTTCCTGCTGACCTGGGGTGCATCGGTCATCTTTGGGGAACCCGAGAAAGCTGGGATGCTGAGATGGCATCCTGGGATAGCTGATTGCTGACTGCTGTCCAGACTCTGTGGAACCGTCTGGCAACACTTGGACCTGAAAGATGCTGTTCTAGGTGGATCCAAGTCAAATCCCTGGAAATTACAATAATTTTTTCAAGTTTGAAAAAAAAAAGGTAAGTTTTAGGCATATTAGAATTCCTACTGTTTATAATATGTATTGAAATTTACCTTGTAGAAATGGCAGTATACTCATGCCTTAGAGTCATTAGAAAGCAACGAAAGAGAATTTGAAATCCTGAGCTTGTGCTATAGTATAGCCCTATTGTACTCTTCCAGAGCTAGATTAATAGCTTATCATAATTCTATCAATTAATGTTAAGGCTATGAACTGTTGGAGTTTTAATGTAATAGTTGCAGTAACAGCAAGAGAGAAAAATCTGGAGCATGTTTCAATCTTTTATATACCTCAAATCACTTTCTTATCACCACTTAAACTTTTTCATCCTCAGACCTTTATAACTTGAATTTACACACCTTAATAACTTGCATTTTTAAATTTTATTATTTTATTTTATTTTTATTTTATTCTTAATCATAAATGCCTGGCCTTAGCTTGGCTTGTTTCTTTTTTATTTAATATTTTTATTTTATAATTAACTTAATTTCACATAACAGCCATGGATTCCTCCATCCTCCCTCCTCCCACCCCACCCCCAGCCTTCCCTCCCCAATTCATCCCCCATTTCCACCTCCTCCAAGACAAGGTCTCCCCTGGGGAGTCAGCACAGCCTGGTAGACTCAGCTGAGACAGGTCCAGTCTCCTCCTCCCTATACCAAGGCTGAGCAAAGTGTCCCAGCATCAGTCTTTGGCTGCCAGGTCCAGAAGATACAACAGACTTTCCTGTGGAGTAGGAACTTGTTGGGGGACCAGCCTACCTTGTCTAAGCATCTCCAGGCAATCGATTCCCCAGTGTCCTGTTGTCCACAGTCTGGAGAGGGGCTTGGCAGCAGTTGACTGTGAAAGGTAATGTTTGCTCAGTGCCCGGCATTGCCACATTTGAAGCAAGTTCCAGGTGGAGGTTCTTCTGTGCCCATCCATCTTCGTTGGAGGAAACAGAGGTGCTTCCAGGAGCTGGCATGTCTCTCTATCGTGTAAAGCTTTTTTATTAAACATTTAAATGCTATATTCTACAGATCTCTGAAGCATTTGAGGACTGTCTATCTATTAGGTACATCTGAATAAACAAACTTTATTTCTAGTTATTAATTTTAAGCTTAACTTTGAAAACACATGCAGGGGACTAAGTAAGACTTATCCCTGTAATTAATTATATTAGTACTTAGCGTGACTACAATTAAAGAATTAGATCATTTATAAGATTACTATTAACGTGTTCCTTAACAGTCTACAATATGTTAACAGCTCTCATAAGACTATGACTTTACATTCCATTCCTGTGAGAACAAATATCAAAGTAAAAGTTTCTAATCATAGATAATGGGCTCAGTAAAGAAACCAAAATAGCCATTTTGTGGGTGAAAGAGGAAAAAGTTTATTCCAAACTGATAAGACTGTCTTCTGAGAAGGTAAAGAAAAGGGTGAAATGGGAACAGGAGAAAGGGGGAGTAAAGGGCTTGAGGTGGGATATGTGGATCAATGAGAGAGGCTCTCCATCTTAGCGGCTATGGGGATTACAAGAATTACCTTGAAGGGGCCCTGCCATGTAAGGGAAAACGGTGAGGGACATTGGTCTGGAAGATAAAGAAGGGCCTGATCCCTGATGTTGATTGGGGGTAGACAGGGATTTGTGCACGGTTGGGGAAGGGAGTGGTCAGTAAAGTTCCATAGGGGAGAGCAGAGATGACAGAGTTAGGGGGTGAGTAAGTAATCAGGAAGAGGTGAGGGTTTGGCCGAGAGATGGGGGTTAGAACCAGCCACCCATACATGAGCTCAAATTACAAGGTAGAAAGGGGTCGCTTGGGGAGAGCCCAGAGCCTGGAAAGAGCCAGAGGCAGGAGCTTTACCCAATTGAGGTGAAGTTCCTGTGACATTTTAACAAGGGTGTTTGTTAAGGAGCGGTTAGTTCTATCTGTCTTTCCTGAGAATTGGAGATGGTATGGGATACTGAAATGCCAAGGAATGCTAAGGGCTTTAATGGGAAATCTGGGAGGTGAATTCAAGACCATTGTCTGATTGGAGGGAGGCGGGGATTCCAAATTGGGGAATGATCTCCCAAAGAAGGAGGTCAGAGACTGAGTCTTTTTGTTAATGATTAGGAATGCTTCAACCCAGCCTGAGAATATGTCCACTAAGACAAGGAGATATTTAATTCATCTGGTTGTGAGCATGTGGGTAAAGTTAAGTTCCCAGTCAGTCCCCAGAAGGGAGCCTCTGGCCTGATGAGTAGGAAAAGGGAGGCTGCAGTATCTGCAGTTGGGGTCTGACATTCGACAGATTTTACATGAAGCAGTGTAGTTCTTAAGAAATTCAAGTCCTCAGGGGTAGGCTGCAGGTGAGCCTTGACAAAGTGAGACAGAGCTTGGCTGTTAGGATGAAAGAGCTGATGTAGATAGGACAGAATTTGTCACGTGTCGGGGGTGACAGTGGGGGTGTGGGTCATAGTGCCAGGATTCCCTGCAGCGGGTGAGGTGAGTCTGGGCCTGGGAAGGCTGCAGCTCTAGCTGCCTCACCAGCTCGGTTATTTCCCTCAGAGATGATGGAGTTGTTGGTCTGGTGAGAACAAGTGAATAATTCCTGTAACAGTGTGGAGATGGGAGGCTTTTAGCATGGTTATAATTTGACCTGAGTTAGTTATAGACCCCCCTTTTGTTGTAAGTAGCCCATGCTCTTTCCAGATGGCAGTGTGGGACAGGGGGATATGAAGCATATTTGGAGTCTGTGTAAATGTTTAAGGATTGTCCTTGTGCCATTTGGAAGGCATGCATGAGAGCTATTAGTTCAGCCTGTTGGTTAGTGGTGTGGGCAAGGAGGGCCTGTGCTTCAACCACCCCAGTATCTGACACTGTGGCATAGCCTGCTTTTCAGGCTCCCTCACATGTACAAAGGAGCTGCCATCCGTGTACCAGGTATAGATGGTCTGGGCAGTGTGCCCTCTGTGTGTGTGAGGGACGAGGCAGTGGTTCCTCTAGGGTTTCAGTGCAGGAATGGGAGGGGTCAGTGTTGGTTGGGGAAGATTTGAGACACTGGGGGGGGGCAAGGCTGGAAAGTGGGTGCGGCATCTTCTGCTAGTGCCACCTGGAGAGAAGGAACCCGGGAAGGGGTAGAGCGTGTAAGTCTATACATATTAAGAGATGGGACAGGTTGTGAGAGGAGAAGACAGTGGTGGGGGACCCCAGAGTTAGTTTTTTTGATTCAGGAATGGGAAGCTCAGCAGCTGCTGAAGTGTGTATGCAGGGTACCCATCCCTGGGTGGTAAGGTCTAGTGTTTTTGACAGATATGTTACAGGTGCAAAGGAAGGTCATCCCAGTTGATGGCCGAGGACCCCAAGGACATATCCCTCTTTTGCTGTTACACAGAGGGAGAAGGGACAGGTTAAGTCTGGGAGATAAAGTGCTTGAGCCTAGAGAGGAGCCTGCTGGAGCTTCTGAAAGGGCTTAGCAATGGGAGTGAGAAGGGGTCCATGTAGGGGACAGGCAAGGAGGGAAAAGAGGGGATCTAGGAATGTAAGAAGCCAACTATTCCCTGAGGAGCCCTCATGGTACTGGACTAGGCCCTTGGGATAGGTGAGACAGTTGTTTAGCTTGAACTGTTTAGCGGCCCCAGGCGGTAGGATCTGGACCTGTTCCTAGTGCATGAGTCAGGTTTTTGGAGCCTAGTGCCTATGGAGGGACACTTTGCAAAGCCTTGGTGCAGGGCAGAGGGGCTTGGACCTGTCTCAGTTGAGTGTGCCAGGCTCTGCTGACTCCCCATGGGAGATCTTGCCTGGGAGATGGGGGAAGGCTAAGAGGCAGGAGAAGGGAGGTAAGGGGGATCTGTGGTTGATATGTAAAATGAATAGAAAATCTCTTAATAAGAAGAAGAAGAAGAAGAGGAGGAAGAGGAGGAGGAGGAGGAGGAGGAGGAGGAGGAGGAGGAGGAGGAGGAGAAGAAGAAGAAGAAGAAGAAGAAGAAGAAGAAGAAGAAGAAGAAGAAGAAGAAGAAGAAGAAGAAGAAGAAGAAGAAGAAAAAGAAGAAGAAGAAGAAGAAGCCAGCTATTCCTAGGTATGATGAAATCTCCTCTTTAGTAGAGGGGACCACAAGAGACTGGATTAGGTGTTTTCTATCCAAGATAATGGCTTTGTGGGTCGGGGTAATGGTTAGTCCCAAAGAGGTGACCTGAGGAGTGGACAGTTGGGCCTTGGAAGGTGAGACTCTATAGCCCTAGCTGGACAAGAACTTTAGAAGAGCAGAGGTGTTAGTTTGGCTAATTTGTAGGGACAGGCTGCAGAGGAGGTCATCTACATACTGTATGGGTTTAGATTTGAGGAGAGACTGGAAGGCATGGCCTGGCCAAATAGGTGTGGGCTGTCCCAGAACCCCTGGGGTAGGACAGTCCAAGTGAGCTGGGTGGAGGAGTGGGTGTCAGGGCCAGTCCAGGTGAAAGCAAAGACGTTTAGAGACTGAGTGCTGAGAAGGACAGAGAAGAAGGTGTCCTTGAGATCCAGGCTGAGAAATGGGAGGTCGCTGAGGGGACAGTGAAAGGAGTGTGTAAGGGTCGGGCGCCACAGAGTAGGGTGGCACAGGGCAGATGTACTCCAGGTAAGTACTGTTCCCACCTTTCCTGGCCTTGGGACTCCCCTCCCTCAACTAGCAGGACCTAAGAAAAAATTTCCCCCTAAACTTAAATTTATCTTCTGCTTAAGCATCTTACGAGGTCCAAGCATCGCTAGAGGGTTCCACAGAGCCTAGACAGAGAAGTAAAACAGCCAGCTACTCCAGAACTTGGCCAGCATCTCAGCTTTCTCATGTCGCCCAAAGATGCTAAAGCCCACCCTCCCCCCAGATCAGCAGGAAACAGTCTCAAGCAGCTCCCTCATCCCCTCATCCGCCACCCTCCTACCTCCTCACCTTTTTATCGTAAACAGAAAGGAGGAAAGCTAGCACTCAGGCATCTACTGGCCAGCTCAGGGTCCTGACAGAATATGCCATCAGCTACACCCGTTTGCAGAGCTTTCTCTAGGTGCGTGTGCTAAATACCCAAGTAAAAGCAAACTCTGCCCGTTTCTGAGATCTCTCTTTCTTCCATTTCGTGTCTCCAAAGGCAATCTCTGCATACCCTTCTCCCCCCCCTTCCCCAGTAAACCACCCACATGAGTTTGTTGTATGGTGTGACTTTGTGCTGCCCCTTGGCTCCAACCTGGCAATGACTAAACTACAACCCAGTGAGCTCAGGAACGGATTCTGTGAAGGTGGGGCTGCAGTCGTGCTGATGGCAATGGGGACGGAAGCTGTCCCTGGAGGGCCTGGGAGAGGCGTGGTCAAACAGGACCATTTCCAGAAAGCCAGAGGCTGGTTCAGGACAGGGTGGGAGGCAGGATGACTGTACAGGCTCTATCTGACTCTGTGGAGGATTAACATGTCAGTCTCTGACCCAAACTGAAACTGTAGCAGGGCGCCCTCTTCTCCTACCCTCAGCCATGACAATGTTTTGTCTTCTTTCCATCTCTCTGTCAATCTACCTACTCTGGACTCCAATTTACACAACCTCATACAAGACTTTTCTTTGGTTTCTTACTTGACTTAACAAAATGTTTTCAGGATCCCTGCCTGTTTTATCCTCTATCAGAAATTCCATCACTTTTAAGACTGAATAATATTCCTTCCAGAGTGTGCATAAACCGCAGCTAGGTCACCTGTTCTTCAAATACATATAACACACCTGTGGACACTGGTACGCACCTATATTTTTAGGTTTCTGCCTTCAAAACCTTTGTGGGTTTCCAGAAGTGGAGTTACTAGATCATATGGTGGTTGTTTCAGTGTTTGGGGCAACACTACATGAATTCCTGTATCTGCTACACCAATACTCCCCTCCCCAGTACATGGGTTCATGTGGTCACATCCACACTCTGCTGTTACTGGCTGCCTTTCATGACAGCTTCTCACAGCCTAATGGATATTACATGGTCCTAATTGTGGATTTTTATGTCGATGTTGTCTATTGTTTTAACTTGATCATTACTAATTTATTGCCTGATAAACTAATTTTTACCTAAAACATTAAAGCCTAAAAGTTGTTTGTATTAGTGAGGTGTCACATAACATTTGATACATTTTACTGTATATAATGTTCAGATCAAATTAAATATATCAATCCTAAAATAGTCATCATGACTATATAGTGAAACTGTTCAAAATCCTTTCTTCTGTCTTTTGAAAAAGTTCACTACATGGTTTTCCACAGTCACCGTACTGTGCACAAGTACCCACAGCTTCTTGCTCCTCCATGACTTATACCTTTTACCACCCTCCTCCATCCTACTGTCCAGAGCCTTTGGCCTAAATCAGCTTCTGTGAGATCAATTACTTGGATTCCAGTTGGGAGTGAGACCATGACATCTTTGTCTTTCCGGGCCCGGCTTGTTTCTCCTAACATCTTCAGGCACACCTATGTTGTTGCAAATGATAGGTTTTAGTTCTTTTAAGGATGGATGGCATTCTGTTGGATGGCTATTATACAGTATTTATCTTCTTTATCCTTTCATCCATTGATGGACTGGGTACTTTGATTCCATATAATGAAAATGCTGCAGAAAATTACTGATGTCTTCATCATCCTGATTCATTTCCTCTGAATAGATACTCAGAAGTGGAAATGCTAGGTCAGATGGAAGTTCTATTTCTGGATTTTTAGGGAAATTCCATACTGTTTACCACAATGATAGTACTAATTTGCATCCACCAACAGTGTGTGTGTTCCCTTCCGACTGAAAACCATAACGAAGTGCTGCAGAGATATTTCACTTAATGTGGTGGTTTATACAAACAATTACTTTACAACACATTTACATGAGACACAAAAAATAATTCTGTAGCAGATGGGATGTCTCAATAGATCTGATGCCCTGAGTTCAGTCACTGGAAGCCATATAGTTGAAGAAGAGATCCAGTTTCCAAAAGCTGTTCTCTGACCTCCACAAACAGGCAGCTGTACATTTGCACACATATAAATGAGCGTGTTCACACACACACACACGCACACACGCACACACACACACACATAAATGAATTTTTATTGTACATAATACATAAATGTAATTTTAAAAAACTTAAATTACTCATTTGTATGTCATTACAAATAATTTTCTCATTGGGTAACAGCTAATGAGAAGTAAATTCCAGAATAGATTTTATGAGGAGTGGGGTGCTTTTTTTAAATGTTACTTTGGTAATATCCTTTCTACCTGCAGAGATGTGGTGTCTGTGTTTCCTCAATGATTACTGGTGCTGACCATTTTTACACACCTGCTAGCAATTTTACACATGCTGCTTCTTGAGATGTTCCCTTTTAGCTATATAACATCCCATCTCTGCTGAATCCCTTCCATATTCTGGTTCTAATCCCTTGTTGGGAACAGTTTGTGAATATTTTCTCCCATTCAATTCATGGTGTTTTCACTTCATCAACTGTCCCTTTGCTTAACACAGCTTTTTACTGTAGTTTGACATAATCTCAATAGTCAAGTATTTGTTTCCTGTGCTCTTGAAGTTATATCCAAAATGTCTTTGCCCAGGCAATGTCTTGAATTGCTTCCCCTATAATTTCTTCTAGAAATTTCACAGTTTGGCATCTCACATTTAGATTTTTAGTTCAGTTGGAGTTTGTTTGTCTATTGTGAGGGACGGAAATCTAATCATAATCTGTTCATAGATATCCCCCTTTCCCCAATGACTTATTGAAGGCTTTTCATTTCTCTAATGTATATTCTTGCTGGTTTGTTAACAAAAATCACTTGCTTTGGGAAGGCTTTTGGGAGCCCGGTGCCTGTGGTCTGATGCCTTGCACAGCCTTGGTGCAGTGGGAAGGGGCTTGGACCTGCCTAGGCTCAGTGTGTCAGGCTCTGCTGACTCCCCATGGGAGACCTCGATTTGGGGGATGTGGGGATGTGGGGTGGCTTGGGAGGATGTGCTGGAGGGTGGGAGGGAGGAGGAGGGGGGAACTGTGGGTGGTATGTAGAGTGAGTAGAAAATTTCTTAATAAAGAAAAATGAAAAAATCACTTGCTTATATACATTTATTTCTTAGTTTTCCATATTGTTCAATTGACCTATTTCATGGCTGCTCTATACTAGTAGCATACTGTTTGCATTGCAATAACTTTGTAATATATTTTTTAATTTCTATGGTCTTGAATTTCCATCTTTCTTTCTGTTGTTAATTTATAGTTTTATTTTACTGTAATCAAGAACTATTTTAACTTCATTTTTATTATTTGTAGCCTAATGATCTATTACTAGAATATTTCAGTCACTTAAGATCAATATTATATAACATTGTTAGATAAACTGTTCTCTATATGTCTTATGGGTCCAGTTGGTTTATCTAAACAGAATATTTAATACAAAAGAAAACACCAGAATTCTCACAACAAAAGAAATAAAGAAAGACAATTAACAAGATAAAAAACATAAACTAGAAAGAAGATGTAAAATCAATAAGAATGAGCTGTCATTAGTTGTCAAATGAATGCTTTGAAATCACTCAAAACAATGAGAGGTATTAGGACAGGAGGGGGAGGTGTTACAGGATGGACAGGAGCAGGTGAGTGCGTGGGTACCAGAATAGAATGCAGGCAGTGGTAAGTGGGTGCATGGGGCTACACTCACATGGCCAGAAAATTCAAGGAGAACATGAAGCCAGGGAAAGAATAGTGGCTAGCAAAGGCAGAGGGCATGAAATAGATCCTCATGTATTCACAACTTCCTGGATATAGTTGGACAAATATGTGTTCATTCCAGATGGGGCACTACCAGAACAAAGAAATTAAGCCACCAATTCCATCTTGGTGAACCAGTGAGCTTATTGGAGTTATGGTAGCGTGGGTAATTCAAAGACAGCGAGTCACTGAGCAATTCATTCTGAATGGGTGAAGACTCACAAAAGCTGCATCAACTTACAATCAGCTCTGAACTTATAGTCACCTCCACCAGAGATAGTCTCCTATCCTCAGCAACAGCTTAAAGATTATGTAACCTTGGGGAAGGGCCTTGTAAATCTGGCAAATTTCATAAGCTTCCTGGGCCTTGTAAATTCCACTAGTTTCCTGGGTCTTCTGAGAGTCTCTCAAAATTTCCCCCAGCAGGAAATTTTGCAACTTAGAGGAAATAGCTACATTACATCGTGTTTCCTGGATCCATGGCACATGGACAGCAATGTGTACAAACATTAACATAGTCACTGGGGAAATCCATACTTCATGTAAATCAAAGATGAAGGAGAACTGAAGGAGGAGTATCTATGCGTGTAATTCTTGGCAGTAAAATGAGACTACCAAAAGAAATCAAGGAGGGATTTACAGGATATGGAGAGGACAAAGCGCTGGATTTGGCTGAAAGTCTGTTGTGCAGGTGTTGTGAGTGGAAATGTTAGCAGGCACTTAGATGTGGAAACTGCCACATTAGTTCTCTGTATTTGTAAAGAAGTCAGAAAGCTGAAACCAGTAAAAGAAAAATGATTTTATTTGCAGTCTTGCTAGAACTGGCAAGAGAAATTTTTTTTTTCCACCTTTCCTTTAGCAACGATACTAATACATGCGAAAGATTACATAAAAGTCAGAAACCTTGCACATATTATAGATAGGTAAGGTGTCAGAGCTGTGTAAAATCTTCCTGGGAGACAGGTTTTCCTCCTTCGTCACCAGGGCTCAGCCTACAGTCACAAAACATTCACAGATGAGCCCAATTCTCTAACTCCCTTTCAGTTTACCAGCCGACTTTATCCTCTGAGACAGATGAAAAATAAAGCTAGCTGGTCTGGCAGGAGTTGGCCTACACACACGCCCAATCAGTGTCTGGAGACCTTAGAGCAGTGATTGACAAGTGCGCTGTCAGTGCCCCTAGAACCTCGCCCACTGAGCACTGCCTGTAGACAGGCACAAGCACATTCCCTGTAAGAAGGAAGTCGTAAAAATTGTTCTCTGATCTGCAACAGACAGTGCTGGGAACACTCCACGCCTTTCACTGGAAAGTCTCCAAACAACCCAGGAAACATTTCTCAGGCAGCCTAGCAGTTTGTCACAATGTAGGATGATTCTGAACGTGCAACTCCTGTGTGTTTAAAGCAACCCTGGATTCCTGCACCCAGTAAGTGAAGCCAGCTTGTGAAATAGCAGTAGACACAAATTGGCAGTTCTTCATAGGCAAAAGCGCCTGAGGATTGTTGAGTCCTCTGTGCCGGCATCAGGATCACAATCCTTTCCGTGGTTCCCAGGAGCACTCCAGGGGCAGAACAATTGCATGGGGTGGACTCTCATTTCAACTAACTGAGCTCTAAGTTTAAGAAAACTGCTGATCATTCTCTATCAGTACTATTTCTTCTAATTCAGTCTCTGCCATGAACTGAATACTCCAAGCCTGTTTGTCTCAGTTTATATTTTTTTATTCTTTTCTCCGTTTCCAGGCTAAACTGTGTCTTTTTGTCCTCTAGCAAAGTTGGACCACTTTCTCTCTAGTACTCAGGTAAACCAATCCTGATCCACAGAGGAAGCCTTGTTTTTATCTTGTGGTTGTAGCTGTAGTTGGAGACCGCCTTGGTTAAGAGCATATTTTTCCTGTGTGGAATGCCTCATATAGGGTAGTTTTCTTCCTCCTCCTCTTATTTTATTTTTGAATGAATTGTTTAGTTAATGTACACTTTGCTAGTCCATGCCCCAGTTCAGGGATTTAACACATATTTATTGATAAATGAGATCTGAAAACATATTTAGGGATTTGAATAAGCAAAAAAATAAAATGTTTCCTTTTGAAAACCTTACCACATTTCTTCTTTACGTCCCCCAAGTCCAATCCACATGCTTCAAAGCTTTTTTGTGAATGGATGGTCCTGTAGTGTTGTGGCATGCTAAGACCACTGTCTCATTGCTGACCTTCTGAGGTTGTGCTTACTCGTGTGGGTGCATGTGAATAGACCAGAGGTCAAGGCTGAGATGTCTTCCTTTACTGCTTTCCAGATTGATTTTTGAGACATTCTCTCACTGAACATAGAGCTTACCATTTGGATAGACTGGCAGGCCCTGTACCCCTCTCCACTGCCACGTTCTGGGGTTAACACCACAGCGTCCCAGCAGGGTCCCACTTTCACATGGGTGCTGGGATCTGCACTTCTGTCTGCAGACTTCTGCAACTAGCACTTTGCCTACTGAGCAGTCTACCCAGAAATTGTGCTTTTAGGTATATCACAGAAAAAATAAACATATTCCCCCTACAAAAATATCTATGAAAGATCACCATCGTCCATCACACAGTGTTTAGAAGTAGTGAATCCATTCAGGCAGGAGGTACATTAGTGCTTTCTGTCATTCAGGGAACAGGAAGAATAAAACAGGGATTTCTTTCCAGAAGTGATAAAATTGTTGTGAATGACCTTGTGTTGTTCACATAAACTTGTGAATTACTAAAGCCCACCAAAGTACACAGTCTAAAATGACAAGACTTCTGGTCTAGGAATTACGTCTCAGAGGGGTGTGTCCAAAGAAGCCAATGAGATGCTGAGAGACCCCGGTGAAAATGCTTCTTCCTGGTCACAGGCACCACTCAGGCTGCAAAGTGTTCCAAGAAAACCACTATTTCCTTCCCATATGACTTCTCCCTCTAAAAGTTTCTCATGTTTTCTGCATCCTAGCTTAATAGAAAACTTTGGAGAAATAAAGACTGGTAGTATGATTTGAAGGCTGAAAATTCCCTAAGGTCTGTATGTAAGTCTGATCACTGTGATGGTAGTAATGAGGTGCCATGGATCGTTAACATGTTGACCTTTTGGGAGGTCTCTGGATCATGGCTTATATCCTCCCAGAGAGCATCATTTCTCTTCATCTTTTCTGCTTCCTGGTTCATGATGTGAGCAGTTTGCAATACCATGCTGCCCTACCTTTGCCAGGGGCCCAAACACATGGAATTCCCAGGATAGGACCTGAACTTCTAGAAGTGTGAGTCACAATAAGCTTCCCTTTACTTCATGAGTAGACTCTGCTAAGTCTGCTTTATGGTGTGGCAAAACTGGTTAATACAGCTGGGCAGGGTTTTATTGTCGCTCTGGGCTCCATACTCAGAGCAAAGCATCCTGCTTCCACCCCACTCATTTTCCCATGAACCATGTTGCTAGTTGTCACAGGATGTCTGCAAGTCCAGCAGGTCTCATGTGACTTCATAGAGGACAGGTCCAGGGACAAACTACTTGACCATTCCTGACTCTTGGAATTGTGCTGCTTACAAGTCTGAAGGCTGCTTTACATGGTATACAGTGGTAGATGAACATTCGGGTTTGTTAGCCTGATCACCTGTCCTGTAGTGAAACTATTCATGAATAATTCCATAGCTACAAAACCAGATTTTAATCACTCTTTGCTTCAGTTTTGTCAGCTGAGAAATGAGAAATGACCAATGCACCTAATTTATTAACTTATAAGATATAAGTAAGCAAATGTCTACCCTATCTCAGTAAGGCCAACAATTACTAATATTAGTCTATCACAGGAAATCCATGATATACAGACAACAGGACTCCAGGGAAAATGGACTTCACAGTGGTATTCAGGACAGCCTGCCTCTTCCTGTTATTCTCATTTCCTCTTGTATTTATCTATTTATTAGTATTTGTTACTTGTACAAAATACTGAATTCCACTGCATTTCATACATGATACATAAATAGATGGTACTTGATTATATTTACTCTCCTATCACAATTATCCTTTCTTATTCCCTCCTACATCCTTTCTCTCTCTGTCTCTCTTTCTCTCTGTGTCTGTCTGTCCCTCTCTATGTCTGTCTCCCTATCTTTGCCACTCTCTGTCTCTCTCTTCTTTCCCTCTCTTTCTGAAAATGTGTGAAATTTTATGAGTCTATTTCATTTCACATGATGACCTCCAGTTCCATGCATGTTTCTGAAACAGACATGATTTTATTATTCTTAATATCTAGTCATCCATTACATATATGTACCACATTTTCTTTATCCGTTTATTCATTATTAGATACTTAGACTGATTCCATCACTTGGCTGTCATGAATAGTACCATGGTAAACATGGGTATTCAGGTCTCTCTACTATGAACTTACCTTGATTCCTTCATGTGTATACCCACGAGCAATATAGCAGGATCACATGGTAACTTGAGTTTTAGGTTTGAAGGGATCTACACACTAATTTATATTCTCACCAATATTATACAAGTATTCCTTCTTTCCTGAATCCTGCCCCGCATCCACTTGTTTTTGTTTCCTTGAAAACAGTCTAGAGTTAAGATCTAATTTTGATTTGATTTGCATTTCTATGCTGGCCATTGTTAAATATTTCATTTCTATATTAGCCATTTACAGCTCTTTTGAGAACTATATACCCCAGTCACTTCCCCATTTCTTTATTGGATTATTTGGTTTTTTGATGTTTAAGTTTTGAGGCCTTAATATAATCCGGACATTAATCGTTATCACAATATTAGCTGGTAAACATGTCCTTCCATCTTATTGCTGTTTTTTCACTCCAGTGATCATTTCTTTTGTTGCTCAGAATTTTTTTGTTTCATACATTTTCCAGTTCCTTTTATTACCTCTGAGCAGTTGTATTCCTGTTTAGAAAGTCATTGCCAGTGGCCAGAATTTCAAATGGTTTCTCTGCTTTCATTTAGTAATTTGAAAATTGGGTGAAGGGAGGAGGGGACTGGACTTGCCTTGACTGAATCTACCAGGCTGAGCTGAATCCGCAGAGGAGTCCTTGCCCTGGAGGATATGGGAATGGGGGGTGGGCTGGGGGAGGCGGGGGGAGGAAGGAGGACAGGGAAATCCGTGGCTGATATGTAAAATTAAATTATAAAATAAAAATAAAATAGTAAAAAAAGAGAAAGTTTTATATCTTGCATTGAAAGTGTTTATCCATGTAAGTTGCTATATTTCTTGAGACAAGGTCTCTCATTGCCCAGGCTGGCCTCAGATTCACCCTGTGGTCCAATATAGACTGAATTCCTGAGTCTCCTGACTCCACCTGCCAAATGTTGGGATTTCAGTCATCACCCATCAAATCTGGCTTGAATTGTTCATACAAACTAAGAAGTAGAAGTCAAGTTCACATCTTGGCCATGTAGCTCTCCGGCATCTCCTGCTTGCAGCCAAACTTAGTAATATGTAAGAATCATCCAGCTAGTACTAGTTTTAAGGGCATGAAGGTATCATGAAGAACAATTGAGCTTTGGCACTGAGAGAGGTCATGGGTGAAGGAACAGCCTCAGTTACAGTAGAAGGCCATGACTGAAGGGGTCATGGAGAAAAGTTGAGGCTCAGCACCATGTGTCAGGATTAGAGAATCTGAAGAGATCACAGGAGAGGCTACTGGTAAAAGTGAAGTCCAGTGGTAGCAAGATAGCCCAGCATTTTGGAGATGCCGATAGCATGGGTAACGACTAGGAACAGCAGAAGCTGTGAAGTGGAGCATCCTGAGCATGAAAGTAAGACAGTAAGCAGCACCTCTCCACAGCCTCTGCATCAGCCCCTGGGTTCAGGCTCTTGCCCTGCTGGCGCCCATACCATAACTCCCTTTAGTGAAGGACTATGACACAGATGTGGAAGTGAAATAAACCATTCCTCCCCACATTGCTTATGGTCATAGTGTTTCATTACAATAGAAATTCTAAGACACTAAGCTCTCCAGACATTTCCCAGTGATCATCTGGACTTCAGCAGGATCTGTTTAATACACCCTCCTTCTCTGTAACTGTACTGAGTCTTCTGTCTTTCCTTGGCTAGTTTGGCAAAGGGCTTGCCAAACTTATTTATCTTTTCAAAGAACCAGATCTTTGTCGCATTGACCCTTTTTATTGTTCTTTCAGTTTCTACTTCATTAATTTTAGATCAGTTCTTTGTTATTTCTTTATTCTACTAGTTTTGGAACTGCTTTATGGAATTTAACAGATATCTACAGAAACAGTTGCAGAATGCACATTTTGTGATTACCACTGAATTTCTCCAAAATAAGTCAGAAAGCAAGTATTAATAATGCAAGTATACTAAAATAGCTTCCTAAACTCTGTTGGATAATGGTCAAACAAAACTGGAGATCCACAGCAAGAAAAAGATAGAACATACGTAAACACATGGATGCTGAATAAAACAAAATATGTAAATACAAGCATGCCAAATAAAACATTTTTGAACAATTACTGAGTTGTCAAAAAATTCAAGAGGGAAATTTAAAAATTCCTACAATCAAATGAAAATTAAAGCACGGCATATTAGACTCTGTAAAACACAATGACAGTTGTTTTAAGAGAGGGTTTTAGCGCTGTAAATATCTACATGGAGTAATCAGCGATATCTTACATTAATAACCTAGTAATACACTTCAGTGTGCTCCAACAATTTCTTGAATGCATTTGACCCTGACATCCATGAGCCTGAATCGGTGTAGTAACAGTGAAGTAAAGGGAGAGGCTGTGTTCGACAACTCAGCTAACTCAATATGTCAGAAGAACAAATCACTCTGTTGTTTGCTTTTCACAGAAAGCATTAGAAAGAAAGCTGCTGTTCAAACAGACTCATTTGTTTCAACTGCTCTTCCAGTTACTAGAATGCCCATGCGAGATAAGTAATTTTCTCACATTCTTTAAGCAACAGAAAAGTTCAAGGAAGCTTCAGGAGGCTTAGGAAGTAATTGTGGCAAGACAGAGTACCATGAGGAGATTAAAAAAAAAAAAGGCTTCTTCTCCAAACTCTCCAGTATCTCTTTGGACTAGCATTAGAACTATTTTCCTCTTGGCATAGAGCAATTACTAGAGAAATTGAGAGGATTAATGACTCTTTCATGAAGAAAAAGTAGCTAATGTTAGCTTTTTAGTTGTTTGGTACCTGAGATGTGCCATAAAGGCAATTCAACAACCTAAAATAAGGGTAGCTTTATTGGAATAATTGAAGAGTTGTCGAGAACATAGCAAGGCTGAAATTTTAAAGTAACGTCATTGCTATTAGAAAAGTACCTATGTGCAATTCTGATGAGTCAGCAATTGACAACAGTTAAAAGTCGATCTGTAGTATGTCCTGTGGAAAGGGGAAACATCTGGTAAGATATTAAGCCAGTCTTTTCTCACAAATTTGCATAACTGAAAAGCTAATCTGGTTACGAAATCTGAAGTTGATTTACTTGAAATACCACTGAAATGACAAGGCAGTGGCAGCAGGAAGAGACATATATATTCCAGGTCTCAAGATCAGCCATACACAGGCTCATATTCTTCCTCCCCACTTCTTCCTACAGAAACACAAGTAAGTGCTTCCAGCCAATACTGCTAAACTATGAATTGTGTTTGAGGGTAACAATGGTGTTTTTCATTTCATGTGTAAGTGATATTTTGCCTGATTGTATTTTTCTTGATCTGCCAAAAAAAAAAGTTAAAAGCCTCCTTCACTTAATTTGTTGTTTATCTAAATAATTTATTTCCAAGTAAACATATGTATTCTCCCAAGCATTTAAGGATTGTGTCTGGCAACTACAGCATCTTAAAGGAAAAGTTGAGAGGTGACCTTAGACAGCTAACTGGATATTAGCTACAGAAATCTTTATCTTGGAATTCATTATAAACCTTTTGACCCAAACCTAGTACAGCTGTTGAGGAAAGAAAGATAAAAGGATTCCCTATTAGTTGTATGCAAAAGTCTTAAAGATGCTGTTTTCATTACTTCTAATTAGGAAAGTAGTATATGTACATTGTGGAAAACTTGAAAAATAATAAATTTATTTGCCAGCATCTTATAATACAGATATGTCATTTCCTTTAAGAATTGTTCATTGCAGAGTGACAGTCCATTTAGTGAAGTCATTCTAAACTTTGTGCTGACTTTATTTTGCTCTAGGACTTTAAGGTCACCATGCATCTGTTTGCTGAAGCAACTACGAATTTCACACTTGAGCTGTACCGGCAGCTCAGAGAAACAGAGGACAACATCTTCTACTCCCCGGTCAGTATCATGACAGCATTAGCAATGCTCCAGCTCGGAGCCAAAGGAAACACTAGACAACAAATCGAGAAGGTAAGTGTAAACTTCATTTTGTCAACCAGCTTGAACTTGTCTCTCCATCCTCTGTCAGTGCACAGACAGATGATGATAAAGACAGAGCCCTGAGATGAACAGATGTTGAGTAGGCACTTCCATGACCATAAGCACAGAACTGTGGGAGGGACACACCTTTCCCAAACATGGTCCAGATGCTTCCTGGACATCCTTTGGGTGCTGGGCCAGGATGACTGCTGCTTGGGCCCAACAACTAGAAGTGAACATAAACTGTGGAGACTACCAATGGAAGCAATAGATTGGCTCAGCTCTGAGGGGTGTGTTCCCTGGGCAGTGAGTGGATGAGCATCTATTCACATGACCAGTGAATCAACTTTTGGTGTTTCTTACAAACTCTTGTACTTAGGTTTGGAGGAATTTTTTCTAATTTTTAATTTTCTTATTTGTTTTTCGGGGTTTTGTTCTGATTTTGTTTCATTGGATTTAGACAGAACTCTAAGCGAAGTTTTCTTGTCATATTTGCTTCTCTTTCAGGTTCTTCAATTCAGTGGAGCCACAAAGAAGACAACAGAAAAATCTGCAGACTGTCATGTGAGTCCAGGGCACCTCATGCCTAGAAGGCCTTCAGATTTCTAACATATAATTTAAAGTGAACATTTCACAGGTTTTTTTGTTTGTTTGTTTGTTTTTGTTTTTGTTTTGTTTTGTTTTGTTTTTCGAGACAGGGTTTCTCTATGTTGCTTTGTGCCTTTCCTGGAACTCACTCTGTAGACCAGGCTAGCCTCAAACTCACAAAGATCCACCTGCCTCTGCCTCCCGAGTGCTGGGATTAAAGGTGTGCACCACTACCGCCCGGCTCATTTCACACTTTAAAAAATCCATCTGTAAAGGAATTTCCAAACAAAAGAGATGAGGACAAAGAGTATCACTGTGACTGAATTCTAGTAAAGTGGGATTTAAAAGGAATATTACTCAATATATACAGCACTTACAGAAATGTCTGGCCTGTCACAAATAAGAAAGTATAATGAATGGTAGCTATTGTTATTGTAAGATAACAGTAATTGCCATTATCACAATAATGTTACTTAAAAAATTTTATTTTAATTTAACCATCACATTAAGAGAAATAAGCACATATTCAAGTACATTTTGGGAAATGATTGTTATCATATCTATATGGGTTTAGAACCTTAACCATGTAACCTTTTAGCTAAAAAAGAGAGGTGTCCTGATTCAAAGTTACTTAGATTCAAATTTTGGCTCTGTAGCTAGCATCTCTTTAAATGGTAATTAAATTTCCTGAACCTTTTTTGTTTTAATCTGGATTGTACTCAGACTTAGATTCTGACATATAGTCCAGTCCTTAAATGACTAGTGGGCACATACTACATTATAAGCAGAGGATGTCAACCTTGAGACAACTTAAGCCAAGACAGCCTAAAAGCACTGCATATTTAGTTCAAAAGGCAGCATGTTGTAATGTGTTAAAGAAAGAAGAAACTTCTGGAAGAAATTGAATGTAAAGTGGGAATATTTAAGTTAAAATACAACACTATCAGAGAATATTCAAAAAGTTGTCTTTGGGATTTCAGGTGTTTGGGTATTTATTTTGAGTTTAGTATTTATATTAGCAGAGTGGCTCAATGAATACCCTTTTTGACATTGAAGGATGAAAAGTCTGAAAATCTCCATCACCAATTTCAAAAGCTTATGACTCAACTAAACAAATGCAATGATGCTTATGATCTGAAGGCAGCCAACAGTATCTATGGAGCAAAGGATTTCCCATTTCTCCAGGTAAGTTGCACCTGACTTTGCTTACCATTAATCTGCACCCTAGGTCCTACATGTCTGAACGGCCATATGTAAGAGTGAGGCCAGGCAGACTTGGAGAGGTAACATTTGCCAGGGAGAACCAGCTCCATAGTCACAGATCTAACCCACTGGATTGTCCAAGACCCTAGTGATGTATATGTATCAAGCATGGGCTCGGGAACTGTCCCATGACAGAGAATGTAACGTCAGCAGAGTTTGTTGTGAGATGTTAGTAATGAGCCAGCACTGACTCAATCGTAGAGATTATGGCAGGAGATTTATGGCAAATGGAATGTTTCTGGAATGGGCAAGTTTGGGGAGATCCTGGGGAGAATTGGGAAGTGTCAGGGCATACAGCATTTCCTGCACTGAAGATGTAATCAAATGAGAAATGCAGTAGTTGAACTTAGTGGTAGGTTAGCTCAGGAGTAAATCAACTCTCTTGACTACTGGGAACTTTGCAAGTCCTAGCCTTTTGTCCACCGGCCTTTTACCATATGGTATTGACCTTCAGTGACATCCCTGCACCAGCCTTCACACAATGTGTTCTCACAGTGCCTGAGTAAAAAAAATCTGCATGTTCATAGAACAGCAGATGTGGCCAGGGTCTGCTATCAGATTCTAGTATCATCACAGATAGTGAAATTTGAATAATATCTAAATTGTTCTTAATTCGTTTTGGTTCCTTCATGTATCAAAGGAATTTTTGGAAGACATTAAGAAATTTTACCATGCCAATGTGGAATCACTTGACTTTGCACATGCTGCAGACGAAAGCCAAAAGAAGATTAATTCTTGGGTGGAAAGCCAAACAAATGGTATTGTATAGGAGGGTCACTGGACGAAGTACCAGAGATGGTGGGATGGTCTCCATAAATATGAAGTGAGCCAGGAAGAAGTATGGAGAAGTTAGCAGAAAGTCAATCAGTGGAAACAGAATCATTTACATTTAGCTTACTTAGTGGTATTTTTGAGAACCTGAAGTCTCCACCCAGACATGTTTTGATATCATATCCATTTTTTTAAGTCACAGCCAATTCTGGAAAGCTAAGAGAAAATGACAGAGAAAGTCCCTTTCTCTTTTGCCAGTCAAGAAAACAAGGCACTTCTTCTCATCTTAGCTCATGTCTCTACCTTGACCTCCTGAAAGGATTTATCACCATTCTCACCACCTAGTGCAGAGATCTCAACAAAGCTTCCACTCTGCAGACATATCTCACTCTCTTGAAGGGTCAAGCCTGCAGCAGTCTAACATAAAAGTGAACAGGGGGACACACCCGGAGTAGTGTTTGACATTACCGGGAATGTGCTTCAGATGATAGAATTCTCATTTGTATAAAAGAACAATCAGGCCTTGGGTAGAATAACACTTTGGGTAGTGAACCTTAAAATGAAGGGGGAAAAGTAAGTTACAGAGAGAGGAAGGAGCAGAGGTAAGCTGACAGGGGAGATCCAAACAGCTTGTCAGTATTCACTGTGAGGTGGCCATAATCACCCAGACAGAAAGCCTAAATGTCTTTCCTCTGACAAGAATTGATGTGTCCATCCCAAGACACACAAGGTACTGTGAGGAAGGCTATGTCTTATGAACAAGTCAATGAGTCCTTCAAGTAATGACTTGGGTTAACAAGTGATAAGTGAGCAATGGTGAACTCTTGTAAAGCATCGTCCAGACAAGTTCCTTCTACTTTGATGATAGACATTTTGTTCTTTCCCTGGCAGGAAAAATCAAAGACTTATTTCCTGATGGGAGCCTGGGCAGGGGCACTATACTAGTTCTGGTGAATGCAGTGTATTTCAAAGGACAATGGGATCACAAATTTGATGAAAAGCATACTGGAGAAGAAAACTTTTGGCTGAACAAGGTTGGTATTTTATTCACATAATGTCATATAGTGATGTGTGGATATTTCAATTTAAATACAAGTGATGCTGCAGAAAGTACAAAATAAAACATGTCATGTGTTTTAGTCTTGTAACTTTGTTAAGTAGGAACAATTAAAGAAACTTTTGTTTTGACTTCACATAATTTCAGGATTATCTCTTCAAAGGATGTTGATGTGTTTAGTATCTCAACAATATTATCTATGCTGTCTTATGTCTCCCTTGGCATGTGTTTGACACATTGATTTGTTACAGAATACTAGTAAACCTGTCCAGATGATGAAACAGAGAAGCATGTTTAACTTTAACTTGCTGGAGCATGTGCAGGCCAAGATTGTGGAAATACCATACAAAAGCAAAGAGTTAAGCATGTTTATTCTACTACCAGATGAAATCGAGGGTCTGAAGAAGGTAAAGCTTCTGTCTCCTACTCTTCTTTCTGTCACCTAATTTCTTCCTAAGCTATCAAATTTAAACAAGACACTAATGAAAATAATTAAACATGACAACAATGAAAAATTTTAAAGGAAATATGGTGTTTCGTCCTGTATTACAAGTGTTCCTCTACACACAGCCTGAAACACACTTGGAGGCTTGCCTAATTAGTAATCAAGTACAGTTACACACATTTAATATCCACTTCATGCCAATAAGAAGGAACAAGTCAAATTTGTTGAAAGAAATAAATCACAATGTAGAAAATGTTTATAAATATTTTGAATAAAAATGTAAAATCTAGAGCATTGTATAATAACTATAGATGTCAAGAAAATATAAAGAAACATTTATTTAAAGTTACATAGGCGGCTAGTAGCAAAAAAATAATATATATAGTCAATTCTGTACAAAATAATGATTCTACTTTTTAATATTGGCGATAATGATATCTAATTTTAAATTATCTAAATAAATGATATCTATACTGAATCATCAGTATTTGTTATATTTATACAATACAGTGTTTCTAATGTTTATTGCTAAAGGTTTCCCTTTCATTCATTGTTCATGTGAGTTACAGGCTTTCAGTTAATCATGACAATTTCTTTTCCTCTATTTTTATAGCTTGAAGATAAGCTCACTGCTGATAAGTTAATAGAGTGGACAAGCCCACAGAATATGGACATGATAGAGTTGTACTTATCCTTACCACGATTCAGAGTGGAGCAGAAGTATGACCTCCCAGATCCATTGGAGCACATGGGGATGGTGGATGCCTTCAACACACAGAAAGCCGACTTCTCGGGCATGAGCAGCAGGGAAGGCCTCGTGGTGTCTAAAGTTTTACACAAGTCCTTTGTGGAGGTGACTGAAGAGGGGACAGAAGCTGCAGCTGCCACAGGGGTAGAAGTTGCTCTAACATCAGCATTAATAAGTGAAGATTTCTCTTGTGATCACCCTTTCCTATTCTTCATCAAGCACAACAAGACCAACAGCATCCTCTTCTTCGGCAGGATGTCTTCCCCTTAGGTGCTGTCAACTCTGCTGTGCTTCCGGGGAAGTTAGCAGAGGAGCTGGAGTCCATGGAGGCCTGGAAACAACAGTTTGGCTTCGTTTCTCGTTGCCATCTCAGAATCATCACTAAGAGTGCAGTGCTTAAAGCAGAACATCTCTATTTTTTGCTTCTTATATATCCATATAAACCTGATTTCTCCATATAAACATTCTCTGGGAAAAACGTTCAATGAAAAGATGAGAGGGTATTGTAATACAGTTTCTTTTACTCTAACAGAGTTTGTGACCTGTTTTAAATGAGCTAAAGCAAATCATACATTCTCTTTAAACTGATGAATATAAACACCTACACATCTTTGACTTTAGGAGATATCTGGGGCTCTTCATATGCTTCTAATTTTTGTGATTTTATAAAATACATTAGCAATAAAATAATGATTTTTTTCAACTTATTTACTGTATTTTCAACTTTCAAGAGACCAGTCATACATAAGGAATATAAGTTGGAAATGTGCTAATTGTATGGAAGGAAATATTCAAAACAAATCAGCTAATTCTAAGCTGGGGTGGTATGCAGATACATTTTTATACATGCTTATTTTATTCTTTTTAATGACAAGAAAACTTTACAGATTTATTGTTTATTGTAGTGCCGGGGATTCAACTCAAGGCCCCGTGCATATTAGACAAGTTCTCTACCACTAAGCCAATCCTCTAGCCCAAAGAATATTTAAAATACTACAAAGTAAAAGAATAACTTTATCAAAGATAAACAGACTAGAAACAATATCATTTACTATATCAGCAGCCCAGGAAAGCCCTAGAGATCTGTATTGTCTAATGTAATAATCATTAGCTAGCTAGAGTCACATATAAATTAGATGAAGTTACATTAAGCAAAATTAGTACATTTTCTTACCTCACTAGTTGCTAGCATGTAGTACCTTACACCATGCAATTTTGAACACTTCTACTATGCTAATTCCATCACTACAGAACATTCTACAGCTCAGCTTAAGAACCTAGAAAATTATGTGACAAAATTTAACATATGTACCTTACCAGGAAGGGCTCTTAATAAATGAAAATAGAAGGGGTTGACTCTTCAGCAATTAAAATAGAGGTACCCAAATTTCAAATTCAAACTTAAATTAAATAGGAATCACTAGAAACATTGAACCCAAAAGGCTATAAGAGAAAAATCAATAGTTTCAACTTTTAACAATATCAGATGAGGTTGTTAAAAGAGTCAGTGAGTCTATAGAATGTGACATGGTTTGTGTCTTTACAAAGAAGAAATAATAACAAGTACACATGTGGGTACATGGAATCTATCTCTGGAGGAATATTTAAACTACATCACCCCAGCAGAGTAGACAGAAATGGTGAAACCAGGATGTCTACCTGATGTTCAGGGCTGTGTGGAAATGAGAATGTTCTCACAGTGCTTTGACAAAAAGACGCCTGTCATCTCTTTTGATCTACTTTGAATGCAAGTTGTCAGAGCAGGAAAAACCTGCTGGCCTTCTCTAATCCTTCCCTCATCTTTTCACCACCCATCCTGTGTTCTGAACTTTAAAGAGAAGTCCCACTTTCCACAGCTCATATTCTCTGACTTGCAGAAAAGAATTAGGCTTGTCTAAATCTGCACAGTCACAAAGGGTCTGACCTGCCCACCCCCGGGTGGTCCCAGGTCAGGTAAACTTTGACTTTCAAAATCAATGGAAATCCAACTTCATGTTCAGTGCTCTGAAAATTGCACCTGTAGTAAGAGCCTGCAGAGTCAGGGACAAACTTGCTTAGAAGAGAATAAGATCTTACCTACTGCTTACTCTAAGGAAGAGTCACAGCTATCTGAACAACTTGATAAGCATCAAAAAGTTTTGTTTTATTTTGCTTTTTGTTTTGTTTTGATTTTGGAAATACAAGTTATTTGTGGCTATTGCAATCAAGCATATTTTAATATTTAATATTAGGGATTTTTGTTTTAGTAATCTTTGGAGTAGCAAATATGGCTCAAAATTAGACTATATTTGTAAAATTGGTTCTATTTGTTCATAAATCGCACAGTACCCTCATGGTGAGTGTTTGCGGTATGAACTCCTGAGTAGGAAAGAGCAGCTTCACCTGGGAAACATTCAACTCTGTTCTTGTCATGGCACATAGGAGCCATCTTCCCTGATTTTGTTTTAAAACAGAGAATGAACTATTGACTTCAAGACCACATCAAAAACCATGACTTCCTGAAATGCAAAGTTATGTAAAATTGATGTAATCTTGTGGGCATTATTTCATAAAATAACATTTTTGGAAGAAGGGTTAATTACAGCGAGTTGTCTAGCTTAGAATTTACGAATAAGCTCACTCAGACTCTTTAAGATTTCGTCTGGAATATACAGTGACTATATGAACTGGACTATCATATTTCTATAAAGGAGTTTTTGGTATCATGTGAGAAAAATGCAAATGAACCAATATCTCCTCAAACAGCTGCCTGATGTGGAGTTGAAAAAGACAGTTCACAGAACAAGGCAATGGCTTTCAGTAATGTGAAAATCCTATTCCAGGAAGTATTTCCCATTCATCCCCGAGTCTATGCTCTCTCCCACCTTAACCTCTAAGTGAACCAACTACAATCTCTTTGAGATCAGCAACATTATTGACATATTCCTTATGATTCTCTCCTAAATACCCTTAGAGTTCAGGTCATTCCCACGCTTCTGAGAGAGAAGTGAATTGAATTCTTCCCAAAACTTAGTCACACAATACAAAAATAAAATTAAAAAACACAGAAGCTGAAATATTTCCAAACGATGAAGAATAATCAAAATGTTAAATATGTGGGCAAATAAAAGATATTTTGGTCAATTTTTTAAAGGTAACTATCTGAAGCAAAAATAAAGTACTTACTATGGAATATGTGATAAATGTAGAAATGAAACCCATGCAGAGAGAACACCAGGCTGAAGGGCACTACTGTAAGCTAAGGTGTCTTACAGTAAAGGTCTTTTCTAATGACAGCGAGTGGTAAGCTGAGTATGCATGCTGTAAGCCCTGAACAACCATAGTTATGGCAACGGTGAGCATAAAAGTGAACACTGACAGTAATGAAAAATGCCCAAGAATGAAGAGGAAATGCAAACAGCCAAGAAATGGTCACAGCAAATGTCCACCGTGGTGTGTGTTGTCAGACTGCACTACCTATGAACAAGAACCCAGTGCAGCTGCTCTGACTCCATTTTTTATTTCTCTCTCATTTATAACATCCACACCTTAGTTTCCCCTCCCTTCATTCCTCCCAGATCGCCCCAATCCCCACCCCCCACCCCACCCCCCACCCCACCCCACCCCACCCCCGCAACATACTTGATCTCTTCCCCAATTCACTCATCCTCCATTTCCCTTCAGAAAGGAGCAGGACTCCCAGGAATATCAATGGAACGTGGCATCACAAATTACAGTAAGACTAAGCACAAATTCTCATATCAAGGCTGGTTAAGGCAACCAAGTAGGAGGGAAAGGGTTCCAAGAGCAGACAAAAGAGTCAGAGACACCCTTCATTCCCACTGTTAAGGAGTCTCATAAAAACACCCAGCTACACAACCATAACACGTATGCAGAGGACCTAGATCAGACCATACAGGATCCATACTTGTCATTTCAGTCTCTGTGAGCACCCATGAGCCCTGCTTAATTGATTCTGTGGGCTGTGTTCTCATAGTGTCCTCAACCCCTCTTGCTCCTACACTCCTTCCTCTCCCTCTTTTATGGGGTTCCCCTGGCACCATTTCTGATTTCAAGCTGTACTACAGAGCTATACTAATAAAAACCAAATGGTATTGGCATAAAAATAGACAGGTTTTATTGGCATAAAAATAGATTAATGAAATTGAATCTAAGACCTAGATGTAAATCCATATGCCTATGGACACCTGATTTTTGATAAAGAAGCCAGAAATATACAATGAAAAAAGCATCTTCAACAAATGATGCTGGCCTAACTGGATGTCTGCATGCAGAAGAATACAAATAGATCCATATTCATCACCCTACACAAAAATCAAGTCCAAGTGGATCAAAGACCCCAACATAAATCCAGATACACTAAACCTGATAGAAGAGAGAGTGAGGAATAGCTTTGAACACATTGACACAGGAGACAACTTTCTGAAGAGAACACCAATAGCAAGGCAGTAGGATAAACAATAAATGGAACCTCATGGAACTAAAAAGCTTCTATAAGGCAAAGGACACCATCAATAGGACAAAATGGCAGCCTACAGAATGAGAAAAGATTTTCACCAACTCCACATCCAATACACAAAGTATATGAAGGGCATAAGAAACTAGATAAACAAACCAAAAAATCCAGTTAACAATTGTACAGGTCTAAACAGAGAAGGGGAACACTCTTCCAATGCTAGTGGGAGTGCAAACTTGTACAGCCACTATGGAAGCCAATACAGCGCTTTCTCAGAAAATTGGGAATTGATCTACCTCAAGACCCTGCTATACCACTCTTGGGCATATACACAAAGAATACTAAATCATACCACAAGGAAACTTGCTCAACTATGTTCATAGCAGCTTTATTCATAATAGCCAGAAACTAGAAATAACCTATATGTCCCTCAACTGAAACATGGATAAAGAAAATGTGGTACATTTACAATTTACTCAGCTGTCAAAAAAAAATGACATCATGAAATTTGCAGACAAATAGATAGAACTAGAAACAACAATCACCCTAAGTGAGGTAACCCAGACTCAGAAAGATAAACATTGTATGTATTCACTTATAAGTGGACATTAGCTGTTAAGTAAAGGCTTATCATGCTACGATCCACAGACCCAAAGAGGCTATAAGTAACAAGGAAGCCTTGAGGAAGGATGCATGGATTTCCCAGGGAAGTGGAAATAAAATGGATTTTGTGTGTAGACTGGGAATAGGTGGGGATGGGAACAGGAGGGATAAGGCATGGGGGTGGGAGAGGTAGGAGTGGAGGGAGAGAGTACCGAGAGACGACTGGAATTGGGAGGATATACGGGTAATATGAAAACCTAGTGCAGTGGTAAGTCCCTAGAATCTACCAGAGTGACCCTAGCGAAGACTCTCAGGGACACAGAGCCTGAACCAACCATCCTCTGTTACCAGGCAAGGCTTCCAGCAGTGGGACTGGGACACCAACCCAGCCACAAAACCCTTGACCTACGATCTGTCCTGTCCGTGAGATGTGCTGGAATAATGGTGGTGCAGTATTTGTGGGAGCGGCCAACTAATGACTGGTCCGACCTGAGGCCCATGCCACAAGAGGGAACCCACACCTGGTACTGCCTGGATAACCAGGAACCAGGGGCTGTATAGCCCAAAGACCTAGGATAGAACCAAACACGACCGGAGGAAAAACTTCAATGAAAAAATCGCTAATGATACTCTGCCATACTCATAGATTGGTGCTTAGCCCAGTTGTTACCGGAGAAGCATCATTCAGCAACTGATGGGAGTAGATGCAGAGATCCACAGGCAATTCCACTTTTTGATGCACCACTACTAAAGGCTCCAAACTCAACCTTCTTTTTTTCCTCCTGGCTTCCATAACGTTGGTAAGAAAGCACTGGAGCTCCCTCTATCGGCAGCCAAGGGAAATTCAAAGCGAGCAAGCCTTGATCACAGCAGAAACTACCTTTGTTCCAACCTTTAGCCTTAGTAGAAGTCAAAATCAGTTGACCCTATTGAGCTTCTCAAACATTCTTGTGCCTGTCTGTTCTCCCCATAAGTCCTCAGTGTATAAAAACTCTCCACACTCTCATGGCGCATGAGCGGCATCTGCAGTCACATCCCACCAGCTTTGTTGCTAGGATCTTCCCAAATTCCAAGAGACGTCACTGAATCCAAGCATATGACTCTTTAAATTGTCATTGTACATGTGATGGAAAGTGTGAATCACAAATAAAACATTAAATGATACATACTACGCCAACACTCATAAACAAAGACCTGAATGGTCCCTGATAGAAAACAAATAACTTTAGAACAACCCCTGTCATGATGAGAAATGAGGTAGAACTGGAATAACAGAGACCAATAAAAGCATTAGACATGCCAAAGATAACCCCACATTTTACACGTCACACCGTGTCAAGGCAACTGTACATCCAAGTAAGTTCCTTTCAAGTGCAGAGACTGAGGACACCGGAAGTCCACATTGAAGGGAGTCATTCTTAACCCTTCCTTCATAAAAATTCACAAAATGAACCCTAGGGCTGGATGCAAAAGTGAAACTATGGAACTTCTAGAAACAAAACACAGTCACAGTAAAGTTGAAATGAGCACAAAAATTCTTAGATCAGACCTGGAAAAGTAGACATTGTAAAACAAAAAATTAATAAGGTAGACTTCACAAAATTTAAAACTATTTTTCAAAAAACACCATTAAGAAAGTATATATATTATTATGTGTGTACACATTCAAATTTTTGTTATCATTCATCTGTTGATGAACAGCTAGATTGATTCCAATTTTTCACTATAGTGATGAAAGCAGCAAGAGCCACGCCCACCTCCAGGGTGGGCATGGTGTTCTCTTCAAAGCTAGTAAGGGAACTCCATTCATGTCAAATTTCCTGATGTCTAAACCATATCTAAAGAGCCTATGTCATTGAAGATTGTATCCCACTTTGACAGATTCTTTAAGAACAATTAATTCAGGGTGTTAATTACTTTTGCAAAACCCCCACTCAGTAATGCCTAGATACCACCTGGTGAGTAACTGGAAGAAGGGGTGCATGTACAACAAGAGCCAAAGTCTAGAGTCTATTCTAGAATTCTGCCTGCTGTGGGACTCTAGCAATGATACTTTCTTACATGTCACTAAATGTAGCATAATGAGTAAGGGACAGTAGTAGATGGGGGTGTTTGGTAACCTGGTGTACTGTGTCTTCAATTCTAAGATAATCTAAATAAAATATTGATGTTCTAAATTCTTTTTCAACACCTTGAGTGATTTTGTTTTCTTTCTGGAAGTCAAACTAATAGAATTACTAAACTCAATTATTATAGCCAATAACAGAGCAAAGGAGATGGTGGAGATTTCAAGCAAGAACATGAAAGAGAAAGGCAGCAATTGATATTCATTGAGCATTTATTAATTTGGAGGCATTATCTTAAGCCCTTTTGTGTGTTACCTTTATTGTTACTCAGACAAAATACCTGTTAAAATAAATTATAGAAAGGAGAGTTTGTCTTGCCTTACAGTTTGGGAGCACTGTCCACTGCAGCACGAAGGCACAGCAGCAGGAATGTCACATTGAGACGTCAGGGAGGGGTGGACTACAGACAGGAAGTAGGGTCTGCCTACCAAGCCTCCCAGTCCACCACAGGCGACTTACTTCCTCCAGAGAGGCCCCACTTCCTCAAGCTTCCACAACCTCCCGAAGCAGCACCACTAGTTGGGGTCAAGTGCTCAAACACAGGACCCTATGGAAGATGTTTCATACTTAAATCACAATACTTATGAGTAGATAGTGATATTTAATCTCAAAAACTATTCTATATGCTATTTTTTGAGTAATTTGCATTTTATGGATGTCAAAACTGAGACATACTAGATGATATGGCACATGATAAGAAATAGAATTAGAAATCATATGTGAGTAATGAGCTTCTGGAATCTTCCTTTGGAAGCATATCTTCATCATGTCTCATAGTCATAATCCTCCATTCCACAGCACCCCATTTCTTCAACCACTCTGCCCATTTCTCAGAAGGATATAACTTGTAAAGTATGTAGTATGGCCAGTCATTTACATTTGACCCAAATACTTTTCTAAGTTGGGTGTGACTCGTCACCACCCAAGCCAAGACACATTGTTTTAAATCAACTTGCAGAAAGAGTACTTCTCATTCGCCTTGGGTCTTATTTCACTCCATGAAGCTCAGAGTTCATTTTAATGAGTTTGTGTTCCTTCACAAGCATATTGTTATCCATAAAGTTGAGCCAACTGCCCTAACTCCTTTCTAAACAAAGCTATTTTTTGTGGTGTCAGCAAAAGGTGTCAGAAGTATGATTTGATAATATTTACCATGTACAAGTACTAGGAAATGAAGACTAAGACATGTTTATTAGCCTCAAGAGAATAATAGTTTGTCAGTGGATAAGTATACAGCTAACTAGCCTGTATTACATGAGGTAAAAATGTGCAAGCAAAGAACTACGCACCAATGAAGAAGGAACAATTCTAGCTGTATACATGAGGGACCAGGGAGGGGAACTTCTGGGAAATCTCACAGACAAAGTAACATCTAGGTAGTGTATTTCCTTCAGTGGTTGTCTCCAAATTCATCCTGTATTCTCACCACATCTGATGTTCATCATCTGAGCATAGTCCAAATCAAACAAAACTGCTTTGAAGAAGATGTGAAGTGTCCAATATCTAAATTGTCCCAAGTAAAAGCAAGCAAGAATTTTCATTTGAAAACACCACTTAACTTGCAAATGTTTGAAGTTTAATTCTAAAATGACTTGCTAATTTTATTCCCTATGCAGGTGTAGATGGTTTATGCCCAGTAAAAATATAAACTAAGACATTTATTCTCTATTGTTATCTCTGCCATCCATATCACTAATTTCAACAAGAGAAATTGCTTTCAATTAATTGCTCAAAGCAGGTGACCTTCAGTCACCTCCCAGAACATGTCCATGTGGTGAAGACTCATCTAGGGAGACTGTATGTTCCTGTAGTTCTTTTCATACCCAGTAACAGTGACTGTTAGGAAAAGCTTCTTCAATGGTGAGGGAAAACATACCTAGTTTTAGTCAACATTACTTTGTTCCACCTGGAGCCCCAAGGAAAGAAAACTTCTCTCCCATAATCTTCACATGAACCCAGTATCCATTCCCATTTCCAAAGTAGATTTCTGTGCAGAATGGCCACAATGATTAATTAGAGCAGTTGAGAGCCTTGCTATGATTAGCAGCCTTGCCAGCTGAGCACCAGCTGGTACCCACATCTGTGCAACAAGAAGCCCTCTGCTCTTGTCAGATAGTATGCTGCCCAACTATGTTACTTGGGTTTTCCCAATATCACTTTTTACAACTTACAGAGATGTTCATATCCATTGAAGACACTTGAAAACCCAAAGAAAGGAGCTCAAATATAAATGTGTGTGTAGAGTGAAGAGACCCCTCATGTGTAGCTGTTGCAGGAGCATTGGCTGAAGCCCTGGATGGCAACTGTAGCTGGCAACACTCCTATTGCATCTGTTTACTTATTGGCCTGTCCCTATTGAGTCACTCTACTTCACAAAGGCTGATTACTACTAACTATGATGAATCACTCCTCTCTTTCGTCCCTGCCTTTTTAATATGCTGGAAAGAGGTGGTCACGTGAATGGAAGAAGCAGCAGACCTGGTTTCACCTTCTCATGCTTAGCCTGAGCAGACGCCTGGTCCCAATTACTCAGGACCTTATGTAAGTAGAACATTTATCCCTTACAAGCACATATGCAAATATCCACCAACAGGTAGTAGTTAACTGAATCCAATAAGATTATACACTGTGATCAAATGTATTTTCCCAGGAATGTGTGCTTTATTTAATATGCAATGTACATATAAAAAAATAGGGAAAAGTATTTCACAAAAACTTCATTAAAATCCTCATAAATCAGGGGTAGAAAATGATATAATAAGGAGCATTTAGAAAAGTAATTTTCAATCTTGGGAACCAACAAGTAGTTAATTATAACAATGCATGTGTATATCAACATGGAAAAATAAAAGCAATATGTGGAAATGTCATAATTCTACAAGTTAATAATAAACAATGAGAGTGAAATTAAAGAAATGTCACCCCTGACAGTACTAGAAAGTCAGGGCACGTTCAACAGAAGAAGGTACATATGCTGAATATACATATTTATCAGATATAAGTATTTATCAAAGAAATGAAAGTGCTAAATAAATGAAGAGCTATTTCCCATTCATGGATTAGAAGACTCGCTGTCAACAAATAGCAATATAAATCAAGGGGACAGACCTGAAAGCACAGAAGCAAAAATTCATACTTTTAACCCATTGATTTTTAAAATGAAGATGCCAAGAAAATTCCATGTCAATGCGATCACCCTTTTAAAAATGAACAATTTAACATCTATATGCAATAAATAAAATAAGCTAAGGCCCTAATCCACCCCACCTCCCACAGCACGCATACACAAACTGCAAATGGACTGTGGATCTAGATAGAAGAACCAAAACCAAAACTTCTAGAATAAAACAAAAAGAAGTGTTTCATTGTTTGGTTAGGGAAACAGGCCTTAGATGTGATACCAAAGGTGTAATCTCAAACAATAATACTGATGAGCTAGTCTCTGATCGCATTTCAAACTTCAGGCCAGGCATGGGGATGCATGCTTTTAATTTCAGTCCATAGTGAGTACCAGGACAGCCAGTGATATGTAGAGAAACCCTGTCTCAAAAATAGGAAGAAAGAAAGGAAGGAAGGAAGGAAGGAAGGAAGGAAGGAAGGAAGGAAGGAAGGAAGGAAGGAAGAAAGGGAGAGAGAGAGAGAGAGAGAGAGAGAGAGAGAGAAAGAAGAGAAGAGAAGAGAAGAGAAGAGAAGAGAAGAGAAGAGAAGAGAAGAGAAGAGAAGAGAAGAGAAGAGAAGGAAGGAAGAAAGAAAAAAAAGAAGGAAGAAGGAAAGAGGGAAACTATGGTGAGATATAATGTTACACTTTCTAGAGTAGACTTGTTAAAATTTAAAGATTATAAATACTGACAAAGATGTAGACAAACTAAATCTTTTTGTTTGTGTTTTTTGTTTTTTAAATAGTATCTGACTGTCTGGAACTTGCTTGTAGATCAGGCTGGCCTCGGCTCTCAGTTCTTCCATGCCTCGACCTTCTCAGTGCCAAGATTAAAGGTGTGCACCACCATGCCCAGATTAAATCTATTATACTTGGTTGCAGAATTATAAAGTAGGGCAATTCAGAATTTCCTCAAAATGGTAAACATAAGATGACATATGACCCAGCATAATTCAAAAGAAATGAAAATATATGTCCATGGGGGGAGTATACACAAAATGTCCCTATCAGTGTTATTCATACTGGCCAATAATTCAAAGTTAAATGTTTAGTAACTGATGAGCAGCTAGACAAAATCTGATACATCTGTACAAAATATTAAACATAATAAGGAACTAAGCGTTGATATGTACAATAACTTGGTTGAATCTTAAATTGTTGTAGTAAGTAACAAAGGATCAAATAGAAGGCCATCTATTACACAGTATCACTCATATTATGTGTCCAGAAGAGACAAACCCATAGACTAGACATAGAATAATGGCTTCTATTAGTTAATGACAAAGAAATAGTAATTATCAATGTGTTTCTTTCTAGAATATTAAAATTATTTAAAATTAATGAATTTGTTTACATAATTTTATATTAAATTATATCTTTTCAACCTAGTATATATTTTAAAGGACATTAATAAGAAACCATAGGATTTGGTGATCTTCACCTATTACATATTTGATAAAGAACTTGTGTTCAGAGTATGAGAAGTTTATCAACTCCATAATAAAACACGAAGATAAGCTACCCATTTAAAATAACCAAATGATTTGATTATACATTTCAACAAAGAAGTCATACAAATAGCAAAATGTACATGGGGGAAATGCTCACCTTACTTAATCATTAGAGAAATGCAAGAAAAAAATCACTATGGAAAATTTCACATCCAAAGGAAAGACTCCAACTATCAAGACACAAAACTGATGCCAGCAAACATGTGAAGACACTGGGACCTTTACACTCTCCGGATAGGAATGTGAAATGATACTGACACAGCGAAACAGTTTAGCGGTTTATTCAAAAGCCAAACAACTTATGTGTAACCCAAGATTCTACTCAGGAGAAGTAAAAAGCATATATGCATACTAACATCTTCATATGAATGTTCATGGTAGTAATATTTATAATAGTCAAAAAGTAGAAATAAGCAAATCATTGGCTGACAAATGGATAAATAAAATGAATCTTTTCCATTAAACAGAATACTATTCAGCAATAGTGGGAAATTAATAATCAGCATATACTACAAAAGTATGAACTACACAACCATTCTACTAGATGAAAGAAGCCAGGCATGAAATAAATTCTGTCATGAGTCTGCTTATGTGAGACATAGAAAACAAAATGCTACAAAGCCAGAGAAGAGAGTGATTGCCTGTGGTTGGAGGCGAGGGCAGCTTTTTAGGTTGAGGAAATAATCTAAAATTGGCTTATAATGATGGATGAGCAACCCTAAAAACCGACCAAAAAATCAATGAATTCATAACATGTAATGATAGCCCAAAAAAAAATGTTTAAAATAAGTCATCAACGTGATCTTACTAAAAACTTACTAAAAAGCTGAAGCCTGCCTAAAATGCAAAGTACACAGAGCGTTTCAACCGCAACTCTAAGAAAATGATGTCTGGTTACCAATAAACATGCCAAAGCAGACTGGGGAAGCCCACGAGACTTCAGCCCTAAAGAACTACAGTTGTGAGACAGTTGTTTAGCTTGAACCGTTTAGCGGCCCCCCTGGCAGTGGGATCAGGATCCGTCCCTGGTGCGTCAGCGGGCTTTTTGGAGCCCAGTGCCTATGGTGGGACACTTTACACAGTTTTGGTGCAAGGGGAGGGGCTTGGACCCGCCTCCACTGAATATACCAGGCTCTGCTGACTCCCCATGGGAGGCCTTGCCTTGGAGGAGGTGGGAATGGGAGGTGGGCTGGGGGGAAGGCTGAGGGGCAGGAGGAGGAGGAGAGGGGAATCCGTGGTTGGTATGTCAATAAATAGAAAATTTCTTAATAATAAAAAAGAAAAACACAAAATGAAAAAAAAATAAAGAGACTGACATTTTTATTGAAGAAAAAAAAAAGAACTCTAGTCAAATAAGGATTGCGGGGAGTGGGAGAAATAATGTTCCCCAGGGAAGCCCACCAACTGATCACTCAACACCAAAGTGTCAACCATGAAAACATACATACGAGTGACATTATATAGACCAAGCAGATTATATTTAGGAATGCATATGTAGATTAATGTACATATATGTATGTAGCAATTAATGAAGAAGGCGCCATGGATTTGAAAGAGAGTAAGAAGGGGTACATGGAAGGGTTGAGAGGGAAGAATGCTAAATTATAATCTCAAAAATAAAAGAAAAAATTTTAAGAAGAAAATGTCATCTGGCAGTAGACATCGCTCAAGAATCCAACAGGGAAATTAAAGAAGGCAAAGAAAGAAAAGGGTCACTCTTCTAAATGAGTGTCCAACACCTGCTTTCCAAAGCCTGATCAGGTACACTTACCTTAGCAATTATTTCTAATACCAAAATGATTCTAAAAACGAACATGGGGGATATACTGTCAGAATGGAGAGGAAACAAGAGAACCTCTCTGCCTTGTGCACTGTTGTTTAATTTGTTCTGGCATTTCACTTGTATTTCATTGACAGTTTCTAAATTCTCTTGCCTAAGTACAGGTCCCCAGTATCTATAGGAAAGGAAACAAAGAAACACATTAATTGAGTAAATTATTGTTTTATTTTACTTGTGTGTTATAATATGCCAAAATACTAGAAGTGGATGAACCCTATAGCTCCCCCATAGAGTCCATACTCTTTATCAAAAAAAAAAAAAAAAGAAGAAGAAGGAGGAGGGAAAAGAAGGCATTTTTTCCCCCTCAGTGCAGGAAAAAATTAAAAAAAAAAAAACGTTCCTGGTACTGATGGACCTTCAAGGGAAGTCAGGGGCGAACTGAGCTGGAGCTGACCGGCCTCAAATTAGGCTGCCATTGTGCCTGAAGTCGGAGCGCCTCTAAAGCACGTGTATGAATCCCATGGTCTGTCAACCCGAATGCTGCCTGATGGAGCCATGTCCCCCCTTGATCATCTCAGGGAGAAGAAAACCTGCCAAAAAAGAGGATGCTATCGGACTCTCTGTGCCTGATGAAGAACAAGAACGGGTGATTACAGTGCACAAGTTCGCAGCCTGCGGCTGACGAGACCGTGAAGCCCATGCCAGTGCCCGCAGCGGCCTCGACTCCTTCCTCGGTCACCACCATGAAGGATCTGTGCAGGAACTTCTGGACGTGCAGCCCGGAGCGTGCAGACATGCCTGAGTAGTCCCCACACTCTCTGAAGGCAGTGCGCATGCCCATAGCTTCCAGCATGGCCTCCAGCTCGTAGCTCTCCTCCACCTGCATGCGGGGCAGGCGCAGGTCCACTTTTCTTTGCTCCAGGTGTCCGGGGCTGGTCCACTCTACCAACTTCTCAGGAGATAGTTTATCGATTATCTACAGTTGTAAAGGGAAATCCAGGAACATTTTAAAAGCTCACACTGGCTCCAGCGAGCCAGAAAAATTATTACTTTTAATAACAAATGCAGAATTTCCATTTCAGTCTGTTGTCTACCTAAAAGACTGTTGTCTTATATTCTCTAGTGTATTTTCCCCTGTTATATTATCTATATAAAGCAAGAAGTGGATTTTTCAAACTAAAAACAAGATATTTCAAATTCTGCATTTCAATTCCTGCTCTCTTCTAGTTTCTATATATGTATAAATATATGTGTTCACAGTGGATATCTATTTTATATGTATTTAACTTCACACCAAGTGTCTCTCATAAACTGATAAAGTTAGATAACACTGAGTCAAGTTGCTATGTGTTATACAACAGTCAACATTATCCATTCCCCTTGCAGACATCTAATATGTAGGAAGCATTCTAATATATGCTGATAAATTCTGCAAATAGAAATTAACAATTACTATGAATTTCAAACTAGGCACCCTACTGTAGTCAATGTTGGAACTGCTGATTTGACCAAGGAAGTCAGTTTTCTCCTTCTGAATCACTTCGTTTCAGTGACATCCAGAAAGAAGTTTTTGTATCAGGGTGTGTGTGTGTGTGTAATGTTCCAATACATGTTTCATGTTGTTCCAAAATATTTCCAATTTATAATTTACTGAGTGCCTTCTATGCCCTCCACATATACTAGGCTACACTTCCCTAGTCACAGGAAAATGCCACATAGCAAGTCTCACAGAGGCCAATTTCATAGATGAGAATGTTGAGGAACAAGGAAGTTGTGAAGATTTATTGTTGGGAAACAACTTTAAGAATAAGTATTTGAAGCTACACATTCCTGGTGTCAGAATACAAAACGCTAGCCTCATCATTTTGAAAAGAAAGTGGGTGGGCCTAAGTAAAGAATAATGATCAAAAAAATAAATGCAAAATCCAAGGGCTTTGCTGAATTGCATGCAAAAGCTCTGTACGCATGCATACATGATTTTCCAGGCAAAGAGTTCATAGATATTAATGACTCCTCAGAATGGTAGGGACTCTTTAGAACCATCCCCATACAACTTAAAATATTCATTTAGCTCATCTCACCACAATTGTGTTCCAGTTATTCTCAGTAAGTCTATTTCTCAATGGAGATCAGCTGGTAGCCACTGCAGAGTGAGAAATACTCCTCACGTGGCACAGTCAGGCATCAAATTCTGTTCAGAAGCCCTGTTCCCAGGCTCCTCAGGTACAAGGTATGCAATAGGGAGTGTTAAAAATGGTATCAGATAGGAGATGCCAAGGTTTACCTTCTCCAGACCGTCTACATCATCGGGCAGAAGCACAAACATGCTGAGATCGTTGTTTTTATACGGAATCCCCACAATTTTGGCCTGCAGGTCCTCTAAGAGGGCGAAGCTGCAGGAGCTGCACTGGCTCATCATCTGCACAGGTTTACTTGTGTTCTGCGACAAACAGACAGACAAAAACATCAAGACCAAAATCACACGGCGCCCAAGTAGCCCGTGAAAATAATACAACCTAAGTGGTGCCAGAGCCCTGAGTTACTGAACAAGCATTTTGCCAAATGACTTTAGACTGCACGTGTCAGATGTAAGCTGACCATGTAGATAAAGGACCATACCTTATTCAGCCAGAACTCCTCCTCCTTAGTATGTTCTTTTTCAAACTCCTTGTCCCACAAGCCTTTAAAATAAACTGTATTAATGAGCACCAGCTTGGTGGAGCTGTTAAAAGAGCCTTCTGGAAACAGGTTCTTGACTTTTTCTGAAAACAGAGGAACAGAAAAGATTGGTCTGTCTTGCAAATCACAAACTATGTGTGTGGCGGGTATGGATTCGGGTGGCCTCGGATAAGCATTAACACTGCAGCCAAGTCAACACCTTGTTAACCCTCGAGGAGCCTTGTTCACCAAGGATTTGCTGGAGGATTCATCAGGGAAATTCTCAGATTGTCTCTGTTACCATGCCATTGTATTTATTATCAACTAAGGAATCTTAGGCAACTTATCTACACTATGTGTGCCTCAGTTTCCACATTTATAAAATAGAAATATAACATGCCTCATGAGTTTGTTGAAATGAATAAGTGGTTTAATGTGTATGGACCTGTAATCACTACCTGGTATGTCTTAAGCACTCTGTTTTAGCTATTATTCTTATCTATCCAACAGAGTCCTCACATGTGATTCAGAAATTATTTATAAGAAACAGAATTTAAAGTGCATGTAGGAGAGGGGGTGCTCACCTATGCACCCCAAAGTCTGACATCAAATTGTCTTCCTCAATCACAAAGATGTTCCCTGAACCAGGAACTCACCAGTTCAAGCAGGCTAGCTGGCCAGTAAGTATCCACCTCTCTCCACCCTGTGACACCCCACCTCCCAGTGCTAGTTACACACACACACACCACTGTGCTCAGTGCTTACATAGGCTCTGGAGATCTGAACTCTGGTATTCATGTTGCTCAGTGATCTCCTCAGTCCCAGAAACATGCATTTTTAACTCTTGTTCAGTTCACACTACACTAAATACTGAAAAATTCTGTTCAGCCAACCTTTCAAAATACCCTTGTTTTCTCATTGTTTTATTTCTTTCTGTAGATAAAATATAAATATTCACTGTCACAGCAAATTTCATTAGTAGTGGTAATAGAAAACAGTAGATATTACCTATTTCTCCCCAAAGAGTATTTCCATCTTAATATTTCTCTAATATTTCTAATACAATTTATTTGTCATAGAAAATAATAAGAGAAGGATGGGGAGATAGTCCTCAAATCTTTACTGTGGAAGTGTCTGAAGATTTAATCATCCCAACAAGATGCTCAAAAGAAAGAAGCCTTAGTGTCCCTAGCTGTAGGTAGCAGACAGGTCTTGGTGGAAGAGCTGTGTGTGCCTCATCTAACAAACAGAGTGGAAACTCTCTATGCCATTTGCACTTGAGGCTCCAGACTCAGAGAGAAAGTCTATTATACAAAGAATAAGCTAAAGACAAGCATGATACCAGCCCTGGAACTGCAAAGGTAGTGTGATTCGCAGCCTGTGCAAACAGTTCCCCATCATTGCTTCTCTGCACAGACGCTAAGGCCATCCCATCCCCTGCAGTACCCTCTCCAACTTTATGCCTAGCCTTGCCTGTACCCATCTTTAGCTCTTCCCAAAGTTCATCCACCTGGCATCTATGCAGCCTCAAGCCCAAGGCTTTGGTCATAGCTGGTAATCAAGAAATGCTTTTTGATGAAAAACCCATCCATACTCTACCATTTGTTTGGCTTTCAACCCAGGAATTAATCTTCTTTCGACTCTCATCTGCAGCATTTACAAAATCAACAGGCTCCAGAGATGCATGGTAATATTTTTCAACATAATCTATGTATTTCTTTAGGAGAGATAAGGAAGAAATAGAAAGAGATTGAGGAACTTATGTATCAAGTACAAACACCTCTTAATAAATGTGTCTGTTCATTAGGAAAGCCAATGTCAAAATTTGAACTTTTAGGTCCTGGGAAAATGGTTCTCACTCCACTGTCATGCAGGTGCAACGCAATCAAAGCAGAGGCCAGGGACAGGCTCCCTGGTCTCAGAGAGCAACTGCATGTCTGGAGAGCAGGCCAGAGAGACCAGGAAAACAGGGCTGTGGCAAGCAGCCAACTTGGCAGCATGGCCCCAGGACTGAGTCCTAAAAAGGATATTGGCTACTTGTTGCTACCACGCGTGTGGCAGACACAGCAGAACTTACTTGAAGGAAGAGGTATGTTTTCTCTCCAAACAGCCTGTTGCTTATTTTCAGTTCATAATCATTAGGGAATTTGCTTATTTCAGTCAAAAGCTTTTGGAATTGATTATATATTTCTTCTGTCTTCTCAATCTTCAAAATCAAGACAAAAACTCAGTGAGTTATCTTGGCAAAAGCAAGCCTAGGTTCCCTTCCAAAAGGGTGTAGCTAGGGTCCCTCTGATGAGCAAATTTGAGAGAAAAATAGAAATGTCCATTGGTCCTGTGTGTCATCTGGCTTTCTACAAACCCAGATACAAGTCATACCCAACCTGAGCTTCACGAAGAACTCTCCAGCAGCCGCAGTACCACAGATCTTTCTTTTCTGACCCAGCTATCGATTTGGGTCTCAATGTAAGACTAACTGTTTCACAATTTGGTTTTTATCTACCCACATACTCTAAACACCTGAGAAATGTAAATGATCCCCCAGATAATTCCTCTCCACTAACACTTGGATATTTCTGTTTCAAATGGTGAATAATAAAAGTGACTCTTCATGGAGTAAGCAATTTATCAGAGCTACAAATTGAACTAAAGTGTATTTGTCACTGTTTTTGAAAAAAAGATCAAAATCTTCTGGGTATCTTCTGTAGGGTACACCAGCTTACTGGTTGTGTGCTGTGGGCATTGTGTGGCAAAGCTGAGTGAGCAAGAACACTTCATTAGAACAGAGCAGAACATTGTCTCATGACCTAGTGAATGGGCTCCAGTTTTTTAATTCACAGACGATGCAGAGAGAGGCAGTTTAGTTTTGAAGTGAGTGGTCTGTTCCTGATTCCACATGAGAACTGAAAAGCCATTTTCTTGTACAATGTGATGTCTAAATGTTTATTTAATTCTCTATTGTGCCTCTTATTTTCATTTATCATGCCCCAACTGCCTACCACAGTACCAGAAAAAATAATAGACAGCTAACTTTTGCAAATAATTAATGACTATTTGAAGACATAGGTTGAATTGAATTGAATTAAATTGAATTGAATTGAATTGAACTGAATTGAATTGAAAGTGTACGTCCTCACTATTCTGGCACTATCTATGGAGCTGACCTTTGCTGCTTCCTTGCTGTTAGGAGACTTTAAGTGGCTAGCAATGAGTTTCTGGCTGTTTGGGTTAGTAGGGACATGCAGTGAACAGGTCAGATGCATCACACCCTTTGGGAATTAAGAGTTTAATGTGTGTTAATTTCCTATTGAGTCATTTGTAACTAAGCTGATCTACAAATAATGCAAAAGAAGAAAACCCTGTTTTCAAACAGGTTTGGGGTTTTAGTTTATACTATCTTGGTAATGGCCTGGAGTTAATAAAATCCCAAGATCCTATTCCAGAAGTAAAAAAGGTATCTTCATCACAAAACTGACTACATTACAAGCTTCACTGTCTCCTGAAGATCATCAATACACCACAGACTTCACTGTATCCCCAAGGTCATCAACCAAGTACAAGATCATGTTCCAAAATTATACATTGTGAACAAATAAGCCCCAAATCAAACTCATGGGAACACAGCAAACAGCCACAACACATACACAAACATTTAGATGTTCACATCAGCTCTCCCATGCAGGAAAATGTTTCTGGAGAATGTCCATCCTTAAAAACATGTTAAAATGACATCATCTTCAACAAATGGTACTAGTAAACACTGGATGACTGCGTGTAGAAGAACGCAAATAGATACATATCTATCACCCTGCACAAAAATCAAGTCCAAGTGCATCAAAAACCTCTAGATAAATCCAGATATGCTGGATGGAATAGAAGAGAAAGTGGGAAATAGCCTTGAACACATTGGTACAGAAGAAAACTTTCTGAACAGAACACCAATAGAAGAAGCACTAAGATAAACAATAAATGGAACCTCATGAAACTGGAAAGCTTCTGTAAGGCAAAGGACACTATCAATCAGACAAAATGGCAGCCTATAGAATGAGAAGAGATTTTCACCAACTCCACATCCAATAGAGGGCCAATATACAAAGTATATGAAGAACGTAAGAAACTAGATATCAGCAAACTAAATAATCCAATTAAAAACTGTAAGGTCTAGCCCTTACCCTTTAGAGGAGGGGATGGAGGGTGGGTTGAGAAGCTGCGGGGCGGGCAGTGGGAGGAGGGATGGGAGGGGGATCTGTGGTTGATATGTAGAATGAATAGGGAAATATTCTTAAATAAAAAGAATTGTAAGGTCTAAATAGAGAAGGGAAACACTCTTCCATTGTTGGTGGGAGTAGAAACTTGTACAGACACTTTGGAAATCAATAAAATGGTTCCTCAGAAAATTGGGAATTGATCTAACTCAAGACTCAGCTATACCACTCGGGTATATACTCAAGGAATGCTCAATCATACCACAAGGACACATGCTCAACTATGTTCATACCAACACTATTCATAATAGCAAGAACCTGGAAACAGCTTAGATGTCTCTCAACTGAAACATGGATAAAGAAAGCAAAGTACATTTACACAATAAAGTATTTCTCAGCTGTTTTTAAAATGACATCATGAAATTTGCATACAAATGGATGTAACTAGAAAAATTCACCCCAAGTGAGGTAATCTAGATCCAGAAAGATAAATATGGCATGTATTCACTTATATGTGAATATTAGTCATTAAATAAAGGATAAAGAACCTACAATCCTCTACTCCATAGACTGAGAGAGGTTATGTACAGAAGAAAAGGAACGGGGGGACACATGGATCTCCCTTAGAGGGGAAAATAGAGAAGATATTACAAGTAGACTGGGGATGTGTGTGGACAGGAACAGGAGGATCAGGTGGAGATAGGAGAGACAGGGTTATGGGAAGGAATGCAGGGAGAGACAGATTGAATTGAGGAGCATTTGAGGGATAATATGGGAACCTATTACAGTGGAAACTTCCTAAAATACATGAAGGCTATCCTAATGAGGTCTGCCAATAATGGAGGAGACAGAGTCCCAACTGGCCATATCTTGTCACCAAACAAGGCTTCCAGTAGCAGGACTGGGCTGCATTCAGTTTAGTTCTTGGCTAAGGGCATCCTATGGAAATCCCCAAACAATACAGACTGTTGCCAAGACAATGGAGTGCTCTCTGCAAACTGACATTGGGCCCAATTGCCAAGGACAACAACCACACAAATCATTGAATGGGAGAAGTCAAGCTGGTGCCTACATGGAAACTTCACCCCTGCATTCTAGTGTCCTTAGTGTGGGAAGATACTCTGCAGGTTACCAAAAAAAGAAACATAAACACCAACTCAACCACAAAACCTTTGACCTACATACAATCTCTACTGCCTGTAAGATATGCTGGGGCAATAGAGGCACAGAACTTGTAGAAGTACCCAACCCGTGTCTGATTTGACTTAAGGCCCACTCACAAAATAGACCCATAGTTGGCACTGAACCATGCGGTGGTGCTCAAAGTCAACACAAGAAATGCCTGTGTAGCAGCTCACAATCTCCAGTTCCATCCCACACACAAGCTCCTCGAAGACCATCCCCAGAAAAGTGTTTTTGTATACTTGCTGGTTTAGCAGATTCTGTGCACTCCAACAATTTTATTGAAATGTATATCTCAGGCTTGGCATTGTGGTGCATGTCTTTAATCTCCGCAGGCAGATCTCTGTGAATTCAAAGCCAGCATGTCTGCATAGGAAGTTCCATGTCAACTAGGAATATATAGTGAGACCCTGTCTTAACAAAAGAACAGAAAGAAGGAAGAGAGAGAGGGAGGGAGGGGAAGGGGGAAGGGAGGAAAGAGACAGAGCTAGTTTCCTTTTCATCGGGTCCTCTGAGAAAGTCTCCATCAGCCTGGCTCTCAACAAGTACAGACCTTCAGAAACTCAAAGATCTCCATCCAAGACAAAGCTACAAAGACCTCTGAAGCCACACACCATAACCAAACTGTCCAAAGTCACACAAAGGGAGCCTAGAGATTAACCAAACGATTGTTACATACAAGGGAACATCTATTAGAGTGACATTTCTCAGGAAAAAAAAAACTGTTATGAAGGGATTGGTATGCTATTTAAAATGTAAAGAAGAATACACCAAGAATACCATATCCAGTAAAACTTTCTGTCAAAAGCAAAGGAGAAATTAAGACTTTTCCAGTTAAATAAAAGGAGAGGACCTGATAAGAAATGCTTAATGGAGCCCTTCAAGTAGAAATGAAAAGATTATAAGTAACTATAGAAAATGTGAAAATATAAAACTGTCTTATAACAGGAAATTATAGAAAACATAAAATCTTGTAGTAGATAAATCACTTTTCAATCTGGTAGGGAATTTTTAAGCATAAAAACTACATTATGAATATATGATCTAAAAAAGAGGTTAAGCTGTGTTGTTGGTACATAAAGGGAAGGCAGACATAAGCAGTAGAGCATTAGATGTTAGGTGTTCATCAATTTCAAATACCAGACTATATTAAAGTTAAAATGTTCTGTCCATAGACTAGACACAAAGGGAAATGAGAAAAGAGTCAAAACAAATCTTTTTTTTTTTTTTTTTTTTTGGTGTTTTTGAGGCAGGGTTTCTCTGTGTAGCTTTGGTGCCTGTCCTGGATCTCACTCTGTAGACCCAGCTGGCCTCAAACTCACAGACATCCGTATGGCTCTGCCTCCTGAGTGCTGGGATTAAAGGCGTGTGCCACCACCACCACCACCACCACCACCACCACCACCACCACCACCACCACCACAACCTCCAGGCTTCAAAACAACTCTTTAATAAGAAATCCACTAAGCAGTTCAGGGAGGAGAGGGGAATCTGTGGTTGGTATGTAAAATGAATAGAAAATCTCTTAATAATAATTTAAAAAAGAAAAGAAAAAAAGAAATCCACTAAGTAAATAAAAACCTAAATCACATTTTTAAAAAGGGGGAAAATGCAATGGCCAAAATAGTTTTAACCCAAATTCTACCCAATAAATTGATGCTTTTCTGAATTAAATGCATCCATAATTTAAAAAATAACTGGTCAAAGTATAGAGAATATGTGTTCCGTCATAAATTGGACCCAGGGACCATCACAGAAGATTTTAAAAGCCAGAGGTTGGGAAGGACCATGACAAACGTGTCTTCAGGACATGATAAGACCTCCATACTCATGAACTTACAATAGCTGTGGTTGCCTGCACAAGACCCATTCAAGGTTAAGCCAGTCAGGGTTCCAGCAAAGAGATGGGAGAGGCTCAGGAGGCCCAACCTCTAGCTCAGAAGCTGTTGACAGCTGATTGATTCACAATGATCCAGGGAATGGCACCACACTCAGGAGTGTGTGGGCGGCACAAACTGGACTCTGTGACTTATTTAAATTTATTTAAAAGGACATGAATGTTGTGGGGGAACTAAGAGGTGTTCATCCTAAGAGGACTTGGGGAGGGGAGGATGAATGATCAAACACACTGTATACATGTGTGAAACTTTTGAAGAATTGATAAAATAGTATATGTTTAAAATATGTAATAAGCTCATTTTAAGAGTCTAGTGTTATTTTGGTACTAAAACTGGACAAAAATGTGCAAGTAAAACATTTTTGACATTTATATCATTTTTAAAACTAACAAAATATTAGTAAACCAAATGTGTTTAATATTTAAATATCATGAATAAGTATATTATTGCACAAATAAAAGATTTACCACTAGAAATTCTACTAATGAAACCCATTTCAATGACATAGAAAACTCATATGCTCACCATTAGAAACAAAAAAAAAAAAAAAAAAAAAAAACAGAGACAGAGTACATAGACTCACAGATGCCCCAGGACTGTAAGGCTATGGGATTTTAAGCTGTAGTGTCTCTGGACAGTTGCATGAAATTATGAAATGAATCTATAATCACTATTAATAATGATAAGTGTCGATACAGTCCTTTTGGCAAACAACTTGGTAACAATTAATTTTTATTAACATTTGTACACAGATGTGAACCTCACATGTAATACAAGCTCCCTAGTAATTACATTTGAAAGGTTAAAAAAGCAGGTAAGTAACTAAAGAATATGTCACACATTCACAGACACACAATTGGACACTACTCAGCCATTAAAAAATCTTGTCCTTTGAGATGACATGAAATAACTAGGAGAATTCTATGTTGCTTGAAATAAGCCAGGCATAAAAAAGCACACATTCCACCTTGTCCCACTCATGTGGAGAACCTAAAATTGCTGTTCGCACAGAAACAGAGAACAAAATGTTTCCCAGAGGTGGAATATGTAGGAGGAAAGAAATCAAGGGGGAAATGCTGGTCAAAGGACAAGTGTTTATACTCAGACAGAAGGGATTTTTTTTTTAATTTAATTTTATTTTATTTTAAAATACCATTCAGTTCTACATAACAGCCACAGATTCCTTTGTTCTTCCCCTTCCTGCCCCCCTCCCCTTCCCCCACAGCCCATCCCCCATTCCCACCTCCTCCAGGGCAAAGCCTCCCCTGAAGACTGAGATCAACCTGGTAGACTCAGTCCAGGCAGGTCCAGTCCCCTCCTCCCAGACTGAGCGAAGCGTCCCTGCATAAGCTCCAGGTTTCAAACAGCTAACTCATGCAATGAGCACAGGACCTGGTCCCACTGCCTAGATGCCTCCCAAACAGATCAAGTCAATCAACTGTCTCACCTATTCAGAGGGCCTGATCCAGTTGGGGGCCCCTCAGCCTTTGGTTCATAGTTCATGTGTTTCCATTTGTTTGGCTATTTGTCCCTGTGCTTTATCCAACCTTGGTTTCGACAATTCTCACTCATAGAAACCCTCCTCGCTAACAAGAACAGAAAGGGAGAACAAGGAATAGGAGACCATGGTAAATGAAGACCACATGAGAAAACGAAGAAACAAAGTGCTAAAGAGGCCCACAGAAATCCACAAAGATACCCCACAAAAGACTGCTGGCAATGGTGAGAGACAGCCGGGACTGACCTACTCTGGTGATGGGATGGCCAAACACCCTAATAGTTGTGCCAGAAACCCCATCCAAGGACTGAGGAATCTGAATGCAGACATCCATGGCTCGGCCCCGAGTGGAGAAGGGATATTTTTAAGTAGTGTCTAGTATAGACAGACAGTCGGTAAGAACTTTCTAGGGCCTGAGGGTGAAGGAGAAACGTTAAGTGGAGGCAGGGAAAAGGGAGATGGGGATGAGTACCGATGGCTATGGGGATCCCTTTAGGGTGACAAAAATGCTCTAAATGTGATTATGATGGTCACACAATTCTGTAATCTTACTAAGAACCCCTGAATTATACAACTGAAATAGGTAAATTTTAGAATACATGAATTATAGTTCAATAAATCTGTTTTAAGACAAAGAAAAATTAATTTTAAAAATATTTTACCTAATCCAAAATACCTAGAATGTCATTTCAGTATATAAATACAAGAAAAATCGGGCTGGAGAGATGGCTCAGAGGTTAAGAGCACTAACTGCTCTTCCAGAGGTCCTGAGTTCAATTCCCAGCACCCACATGGTGGCTCACAACCACTTGTAATGAGATCTGGGGCCCTCTTCTGGCCTGCAGGGACACAGGCAGGCAGAATACTATATACCTAATAAATAAATAAATCTTTTTAAAAAAAAAAGAAAAAGAAAAATCGTATGTCCATATAAGCTAGATATCATATTGTTTCAACATACAACACATAGAATTAATGATTTCTATATGAATATTTCATACTATGCCCCTGAAATATAGTAAATATTGAGCATATCTCAAGTCAAGTCAGATGCATTTTAAGTGCTCTCCTGACTGAACACCACCCACAACCCGGGCAAACCAGAAGACTTGTGTAAAGGGGTAATCTGCACATTATTTGCAATAAGAAGGAAAGAAGGAAGAAAGGCCCATTAACACACAAATAAATTAACAGCTGTAAAATTGAACCCACTGGGACTACAATATTGGTCCAAAACTAACCGAATTGCAAGGGATGATGGCAAAAGATGCCATTTGTAACAAAATAAGAAGTGCATCGGGATAATGAATTCTTACGTCTGGAGAACAGAGCCTCCACTCTCAAGAGAGAAGGTTTATGTTCAGGGAAGTTAAGGAGTGCATCAAGGAATGGGAATGGACATTTTTCTCACACTAGGAGAGGTACTTATTACATTATTCCTTCTATCTTCCTACATAGTCTTGAGATTTTAGTACCACTTCGGAACAGAAAGGTTCAGAATACTCAAGTAGTGCTTATCAAGCCTGTCACTTGACTTTGCTCATCTGTTTATTCATTTATTACTAAGGATATTGGGTTAGCAGTCCTCTGGAATATGCTCCATCCCCAATATCCTTGTCTCAGTCAGTACCTCTACTCTGTATTTCTTCAACTCCCAAAAACTCCTGGGGGACAGAACTGGTTCATGGTAGAAGAAGGCAAATTATACCTGCCCAAAGCTGAGAGGCAACTTCCACCAGTCATGAACCTCTCCACCCAGGATAAGGGCATTGGTCCAAGGGAAGACTCCTTGTGTAATCTTCCGGAAGGTTCTTCCTTCTATTGTGCTAAAAAGACTATTGTGCTAAAAGGGGGAAGTACTCTAGAAGTCACTACATGTCTCAGTTGAGTGCTCATGGGAGCAGCCACCTGACCTAACTCAGTTAAAAATCTCCAAGAAGGAAACCCAAGTCCACAACTGAAACTGAGCCACCCAGATAACCTAGCATTGTGGGATTAGAAGTGAACAGCTTATAATGTTGGGAGGTTGAAAGCATGACTTTATGAGAAGTACTGGGTTGTGGTTACTGTCAGAGCAATTGTGCCCTTCTGAGAGCCCTGATCACCTCCAAATGCTAATGGACCTAATGGACCCCATCCCACCCTGTATTTGGTAAGACCAAGCAAGAGATACCATAACGCTAGATCTGGAAGATGGCCAATGCTCCTGTGCTGATAGTATTTAAGGAAATATTAGCAGGAGGGGCAAGATATTAATTCAGTTTAGCAATAATATTGTTCACTGCTCCCACCAGTGCTAGGTGAGTTAGATGTATGATCTAGATGATTCTATCAGAAATGTCACAAAGGACTAAAGAAAGCAAATTACTTGCCAAAGTACCATAGTTCTGACATGCCCAGGCCAAAACGTAACCCAGTTCTCCATAACTCCAAAGCTATTATCAAAACCTTTTGGTGTGCCAGCATTCATGGTGACTTGTCTGTTAAAGTTGTGATCTCTTGTTGTTATTGAGAATTTACTGTTTGTATACAGTCCAAATGCTGTGATTGGAGGTGGTTTATCTCCTAGGAGTTTATGTTCTAATAGTATAACCCCAGTATAATGATGTTAAGAGGTGGTGAGACACTTAAGGAACCTAGTAGGGAAGGTAATTAGGTCACCAAAGGCACTTCCCTCAGAGGAGATTAATGGTAATCTCCCAAAGTAAGTTAGTTCTTGTGAGAGTACATTTTACAAAGCAAGACCAGCCCACAAGCTTTACCTCTTCTGTGTGTCACCAGTGTTCATCCCCTTAATCTTCTACATTATAATGCATTCTAGAAGACTCTCTATGGAAACCAAACACATAAAGACAATCTGGGACTCTCAACCTCCAAAACAATGTGCTTAATAAGTAGGCTCTTATTTATAAAGCTTTCAGACTCTAGTACTTTGTTATAGCAGCAGAACATGAACTAATATGCCTAGAAATATTATTTGGCTCCAGTGACTACTGCCTGATAGTAAATGAGGTGTGTTACCCCTTCCTGATAGTAAATGATGTGTATTATCCCTCCTGATAGCAGATGAGGTGTGTTACCCCGTTCTGATAGTAGATGAGGTGTGTTACCTCTTCCTGATAGTAAATGATGTGTATTATCCCTCCTGATAGCAGATGAGGTGTGTTACCCCGTTCTGATAGTAGATGAGGTGTATTACCCCCTCCTGATAGTAGATGAGGTGTATTACCCCCTCCTGATAGTAGATGAGGTGTATTACCCCCTCCTGATAGTAGATGAGGTGTGTTACCTCTCCTGATAGTAGATGAGGTGTGTTACCTCTCCTGATAGTAGATGAGGTGTGTTACCCCTCCTGATAGTAGATGAGGTGTGTTACCCCTCCTGATAGTAGATGAGGTGTATTACCCCCTCCTGATAGTAGATGAGGTGTGTTACCCCTCTTGATAGTAGATGAGGTGTGTTACCCCTCCTGATAGTAGATGAGGTGTGTTACTCCTTATGCTTTCCCTGGGACTCCTCTACATTGATCCTACACCTAAAATGTAGTCACACTAAATGATGTAAAATGTGACCCACCTCCTTTTCTGCAGACTTTATTCTGGAGCTTCCTGTGCCTTTTTCAGAGTAAAGTACCTGGAAGAGAGAAAACATTGTCATTATTGTCAGAATAGAGATAAATTTCCCATAGCCAAGGGAAGGCTAGCACTAAAGTCTTTTCAAGGGTATACAGGCAACATCATCTCCTTGACAAATTAGGGAAATGTCTAGGTTGCTCACTGATCTCTTCAGAGGAATCTAGTCATGGACTCACTTAGGTCTTCATCTTCCATATGTCAGGTAGATCAAATAGAAATTACATTGCTGATGAGAGAGGCTTTGGTCTTTCATAGTCTATCTTTAACTATGAGAATAATGGCTTTTGACAAGGCTACTCATCACACTCCCACTCAAAGGAATCCAAGCATCACAGAGAAAATAGTACTGTGGTATCAGAGAGGGAAGAGGCCTTCCCTGACAGACCTGAACTTACTCCACAGCTTCATCATTTGTTTTCTGGCCAGGTCAAGATGAGCACATTTTCAACACTCGAGGCTTAAACCCTGAAAGGCAAAGGAAGCTCCCCACCTTCTGTAACTCAGAGGCAGTGGCTCCTCGGGTCCCCAGGAGGATCATGCCAATGGCTGTTGAGATGCCCACGGGGGAAAAGAAGACGTTGCCATCGTTTCTTTTATCCAGCTCTTTGAAAAGATCAAACCCAAACTGTGCGGTTGCTGTGCCTAGCGAGTCCATGATGCTTTCCAAGCTATCTAGAACAGCAATAACAATCAACATATCATCTGAACTGGCTGCTTGATGCTGTGGTCACACCTTCTTTCATTTATCCAGAACACTGAGACTTTGGACCCTCTCAGAACTGCAGCCTGGGCCCCTGCCTCTGCTCCCACAGCAGGAGACATTAGTCAGCTGGAGGTCAAGCTTCATCCAGTAGTTTTCAGTTTTTATCTCCCCAGGAGGTAGGGTAATGCCTTAATGGTTTTCTCCTCTTGTTTATCCTGTTTATCCATAGTCAGAATCTGCTTCCCACCTCCACATCTTATAATAAGGTCTCTGAACAGACCCACCCTTGACCTGCTGGTGTGCGGCTCCCCCAGCTGCCCAGATTGTAGTAAGACAGAGTTCTCCAAGCACAGGAATCCTCACTGGCCTCACATTCAATTTGACATTTCCCATTTCTCAACAGATCCAAATCCAATCCAGAATAGCAGAACATACTAAGTCCCCTAACCCCTGATTCTTAACCTCACAAAAAGTATACTATGGACTGAATTTTCTCCTAAAGGGCAGTGGAGCATCCCAGACATGGATTATTAAGTGGGTGTAGTTTTTTTTCTTGTGCTTTTCTTTTTTTGCATTATTTTGGGTTTATTCGATGAGCTAATCTTACTGTTATTAATTAAAAAATAATTTTCAAAGAGCAGTTAATATTCACCGGAAGAAGTAGAGTACAATTATACACTGTTTTCTTTAGCATTTATTTCACAGTCTTTGAAAGAAACCCAAAGCAAAATAAAGTGAATAAACCTGACAGCCCCCAGACTCTAGGTCTAATCCCTGCTATGAAATCCCACCAGCCCACATTTACTGTAAGAGGTTCAGCCTCAGTTTCTTTAGAGGAAGTCCTTACTCAGAAATAAAAAGATTTAACTCACTATCAAACAAGATGGAGAAGTTAAACAGCGTTGACCATTTGGGCCATGAAATAAATAAAATCACCTCAAAAAGAGTCTATGCTCAATAAAATATTATTTCAAGCATCATTAGTCTCATAACACAGGCTCTTAGGCTGGATCTGAGGAAGAACTTACCTGGCTCGTGAAGGTACAGAAGTGGCTGGACAAGCGACTAGGAGGCTATGTAAAGCGAGTAGCTGAGGTCCTTAATTTATAGCTCTCTCTGCCTCTCCCTCGTCATTACAGTTCGTCTTTCCAGTGAAACAGCCTTTGGTTTCTCAATGACAATTTCCCTAATAAAAATATCACACAAGGTTTATGAGAAAACTGACAGCTTAATTCCTTCTATTTTCCTTGTGGCCTTGAAGTCATGTACTGAAAGTTATCAGCAACTGCCTTTTCAACTTTAACCCAAACAATGTATGCTTCAGATACACAGGAAGTGAGCTTCTTCAAGCTCCTTTGGACATTCTGATTAGAAACCAAGCATAAAGACATTCAAATCCACCAGAGAACGAAACAAGATTGAAAGCAGATGTTCAGATCAGGACTACAGGATAGAATTGCAATGGCCAGGTCAAGGGAATTATGGCTGTGAGCCAGGGGACCAAGCCAGGAGAGGCCTTTCATTCTTAAATGATAGCAGGGAGGAAAGACTCTGTAGAGTAGCAGTTTTGTGCCTTAGAAATACACCAAACTCTTCTGAGGGACTTAAGCATCTCTGCCCCAGCCCTGACCTAGAAAGAGTAAGCCTCTCTGTGGTGAGAGCCAGCACTAAAGCTTTTAATCACCCGGGTGGTGGTTAGGATGGATTCACAGACAAGGCTGGGCACCACTTGTTTATGTAGCCTAATGAAGACACCAGTTAAAGCATGCTTTATTTACCACAGAACAACTGTGTTTGGCCCTGACAAGCCTTTCACTGTATGAAGCCTATTTATTATTTTGTGGTGCCAAATGCAAATAAGATTAAAGAACATAATTATACAAAGCATGAACTAGAAAAAAAGAGAAAAAAAATGGGCAGGCAACTTCAAACTTTCAGGCATATGCATGCACTCAGGTGCATACACAAACACAAACACCACACACACACACACACAACCATCGCTGTTCCCAAATAACTGTCCACTAATTAAGAGAAATCCCATCAGAATGCATTCAATAAACAGTTATTGAGTCTACCATGCACCAGACACTGTGCTTAATGCTAAATCCTTCATGAATATTCAAAACCCCGTGTGGTTCAGGAAAACAATCTACGAAGTGGGGAAAGCTCGGTAGGAAACTGCACCTCCAAAGTCCAGTTTTGCCAACCCTGGAACATCCCAACTGGCATTGCCAGTTCATCAAAAGAATGAGAGAAACATTGAAGACTAGACTCGGCTTCAGTCTTAGTCAGAGGTGTGAGGGTTTTTCACTGTTGCTGAGCAACTCCTCCTGGGGTGGCGATGTAGCTCCAGCAAACTTGAAGAAGGACCTTCTGAGAGATGCATCCTCAAGGCATAGCTCATGTACAGACCCATCTCAATATTCACAGTTGACTTTTTTATTTCTTAAAAAAAAAATTATGGCCTTTAAAGCAATTTCAAAGCAGTTTTTAATTAGCTTCTTTTTAAACTGTCACTAGAAATATGCAAATTAAGTAAGGTTTAGAAAGAATCAGCGTTTAATTATAGTTACCCCTGACATCAGTCAAATGAAAATGTTAGGGGTTTTTAATTAGTTATAGTTAACCCTAATGTCAATGATACAGTAACGTTACAGGTCTACAATACTATTTCGTGCTTTAATATGCCTGTCCACTTTTATTCTGCAACCTTTTCTCTGTTGTCCACTGTGTAGATACTCCCAACTGCCCTCTGCTCCTGTTAGGAAACATTTCCTCTGCTTCTGCAGGGGAACTTGCCTTCCCTTAGAGCAGCCATTTCACGGCCTTCTCTGGGAATAGCCATTCATATCCAGTGACGATGATGGCTCTGTCCCACTCTTGCTACTCCCCAGCCACTCGCCCTTCACTTAACTTCAACGCACCCTTGTGGACACTTTGACTATCTTGCTTGCACTACCCTTTCCCAAATAGTAGGTCCCCCTGGTCCCCTGCACCTGACCTCTCTGCCCATTCTAGTGGCTCCCATCACTCCACGGTTTCTATGCGTCTTCATGGCATCTCCCTGCCCTTCTGGGCTCTCCTTTAGTGGTCCACTCACAGTCATACATTGACCATCGCCATCAACAGGAACCTGCTCCTATTATAAACTAGTGGACACTGAAATGACTCCATCTGCTTACACATTCCCATTCCATATTCCCAGTATTGTCATAATCCCCAATCGTGAGATTCTTTCCATTTCTTCTACATTATCAGTCTCTTCTTTCTGGTTTCAGAACAGCCTTAGGAAAGAAAATGTTGGTGCCAGTGAGTAAAACGATGAAATAGGCAAGCCCTGGAGCAGGCTACCCTGGATTCTCTATCCTCTCCCATACCTCACTGCTCTGTTACAGAGTCTACTTGTCTATTACTTATACTTACTTACATCACTGTTCTTCAAGTCTATAATGCTGTTCTAGAAGCTGCTGTGTCTCAACCAGATTCCTTTCCCAGCCTGTACATCTGCCCTTTACTTGGGTCAGTGATTCTCATCTGAATGGAATCTATCTATCCAGTCATGGCTCCATAGAAAACAGATATAAAAAGATGGTTCCCATCTGATTCCTGATCACCATCTGAGGCTAGTGATATTCAGCCTTCATCTAAGATACTTATTTCAGGGGGTGGTGGTTAATGCAAGAATTTCTTAACTGTCAAAGTGCTGAGAACAAATGATTGTGGCATTCTTGACCCTAAATGGGGTGTCTATATCACCCCATTCCAAGGCTCAGAGAACACTGGGCAGGTGAGATAGAAATAACATAAGAACCAGAGGATGGGGAGATGTGCAGCAAAATGGTATCTTTTGGGCCTGCTATGGACATTGCAGCCATGAACTCACTGCAGTTGTGGTTATCTGCAAAAGACCTTCACAAGATTGGCCCCATCAACATGTCACCGTGAGTAGGAGAGGAGTCGGAGACCTCACCTCTTCCTGAGAGACCATTGCTAGTTAGTGGCTAATGGGAGGAGAGTGGCATAGCAACTAGTGTTCATGCTGCAGCAAACAGTCTCCCACCCAGGCTCACACAGCGGTTCTAGTTCAGTGGCTCACACACAAAAAGAAGACATGAAAACAGAGGGAGACTTGTGAAAAAGAAAGGTTTAGTGGGGGATGAAGGAGGGAATGGGGGTAAAATGACCAGTACCCACCATACCCATGTGTGAAACTGGATAACAGAGTTTACATGGGAACAAAAGTACCTCATCTTCCTCATCAGGTGGGACTGTCATGTAATCTTCATTCTAGACTTGACCTGTGGTATCAAAAAATCAAATCTCTAGTGGAAACATACTAACAATTAATGCTTCCCGTTGCCTCAACTGTCTTTTCTCAAAGCATCTCCTCCCTCTGAAAAAAATGCAAGAACAAAAATAAGTATCTTTGGCTTTGCTTCTAATGTACTTGACCTAAGACAAATGCTTTTATACCTAGTCCCAACACCCCACTGCTTCTGTAAAATTTACAAAATTCTTCAGTGGTTCTTACATACATTTTCCTTTACATAAATTATTAATTCAACAAGACCTATACAAGACCTATAAAAATTTCTCTTTGGATATAGATTTGGGTTCTTTTAAATTAATATGTTGACATTTTTTCACATTGTGCAAGGAGTTTATCAACTTTCATGTCCCTTGGAAGCACTTATAGGGAGACAGAAACATAGAGCAAGAAAAGAGTTTTCTCCTTGTGATCAGAACAAGGAAACTAAGGTTAAATATGACTTGAAAATTTTCTAAAATGTAAGATTTTGTGTGTATCATTGTAATTTTACTTAAGTGTGATTATAATGAAAACATTGATTACTGTAAATAATGTTTTCCTTTGAATTACTTAGGGTTGAGACACAGAATCTAAAATAAAAGAAATGGGATCCTGGTGGACAACAAATACTATTTATATACACAATAAAAAGATATGTAAAAGCTGTGCACACCATCACTGCATCCATTCAAAATTGAATCAGAGGCCCTCAGAAGTACAATAGGAATGTTAATAGGGATCGATTAATTAGCTAAATTGTTCAAAAGAAAAAATACAATTATATTCACCAAAGAATTGAACAAACATATAAATAAAGAGCAAATATAGAAAAATTGCTTAAAGCAAGATTAATATAAAAATCAAATATACTGACAGCATATATTAGAAAATGTTAATATATAATTTAAAGAACATCAAAAGTCTATTGAATGCTGGATATGATGACACATACCTGTAATCCCAACACTCAGAAAACTGAGGCTGCAGGAGGAGTCTAGGCTAGCCTGATTACACTACACTGAAAGAACCTTTCTCAAAAAAAAAAGAAAAAAAGTAATGTGTAGCTAAGTACCTAGACATAGTCATTACAATACACACTCACCAAAACATACACAACACACACAAAAATCTGTCGACTTGTGAAACAAAATTCAAAAATCAACATATGTTAAGTAATACAAAAGCTGTACAAAACTTTAACAGAAAAAAATACAAACAATTTTAAAGGAGTAAAGCAGACTAAGTAAGTGGAAGCATGTGTTCAACTTGTGGTTTGGAAAATTCTGTATCTTAAAGATGTCCATTTTCTCCAGACTTGTCACTGCAATCTCAGTCACAATTCCAGGGTTTATTTCTCAAAAGATTGGCAAACTGATACCAAATTTATAGGAACTAGAAAGAGGGCAAGAGGAGCCAAGCAACCCTTCAAGGGTAAGAAGGAGGAGAGATGAGCTATCCTATCAAATAGGAGACCTATTATTAAATAACTAAGCCTGTCTGGTGTAGGGACGGGTGTGGCTGGAACAGTCATATGTTCACATTTGACTTAAGCTGTTGCCGCAGGGCAATGAGGAAAGAATGGACTTCCCAACAAATTATACTGAGTCCATCAGATACCCAATGGGGAAAAAGAAATCTTGACTACACTCCCAGACACCATATGGAAATTTCCATTATCAATAGATTACTGGGCTACAGTAAGACACACAAAAGCACCGGCAATAATAGTCAAGATTAGCAGATTGTGCTATATAAAATTTAAACCCTTTCATTAAACAGAAGATACTTTTGAAATTGAACATATGTACCCCATGACCTGGCAATTCCACATAAAGTATGCATACAGTTAAATGCATGCAGGGCACCAAGAATGTATGCAAGGGTTTACAGCAGCCTTATTCAAAATAGCCAGATACCAGGAAGCCAAATGTGCATCAACAGTATTTTAAAAATTATTTGTGATCTGCTCACATTGTAGAAAACTGCAAAAAGTAAAGTGGATTGATTCACAGACAGTATTTTTTAAAGTAGCTAAGTATAAAAGAGTCCTAGAACATGATTGTATTTATGTGAAATTCCAAGGCAGCAAAGCTAAACTAGAATGCTACAAGTCAAGGAAGAAAGATTTAACTAGAAAAGGCACAAAGAGAACATTTTGGAGGGATGTTTTGTCTTTTTACCTGAGTAGTGGCTACAATCTTTGCACATTGTAATAGTGTTTAAACCATACTTGAAATTTCACTTTACTTTTGGTTTTGTATTTTAAAACAAGCTCTCTCTGCATAGCTCAGGCTGTCCTCCACTTTGCAATTTGTCTATCTCAAGCCTCCTGAGTGCTGACTGAGGTTCCAGCATGCACCACCACGTCCAACTAAGCATACATATTCTAATGGCTCTGTATTAATGTTATTCCTCACTGTGGTGGTGTGTGTAGTGGGTAGCCATTCCAGCTTGGATTTGGAAGTTCCAACCCCCATTGAGACTCTGGCAATTGTCACGCCTACGAGGCGGGGCCAGGGGAGGCGCCTGGAGAACCGAGAGCTGGATGGGCGAGCGCTCTCTTGGTGCTGGGACACTGAACGGTGGAGGTGGACCTGATAATACAGAATTAGCTTCATTATTCTTACAGTTGCAGGAAATCACCAGAAAAGGGGAACATCCTATATATATAACACATATCACATCCCATACAGGTCTGCCAGGACCTCTAGCACAAGGTAATGATGAGATTGATCAGCTACTGATAGGTAATGTGCTAGAAGCCTCAGAATGTCATAAGAAATACCATGTAAATAGCAAAGGTTTAAAGAAGGATTTCTCCATCACTTGGCAACAGGCTAATGATGTGAAAAAATGTCCTACTTGTTCCATCTATAACAAAACTCCATTACCTGCAGGGAGCAATCCAAAAGGTATACAAAGAAATAAAATTTGGCAGATAGATGTGTTTCATTTTGCAGAATTTGGAAGATTAAAGTATGTACATCATATCATTGACACCTATTCAGGATTTCAATGGGCAACTCCTATGAGTTCTAAAAAGGCTGATTCTGTGATTACACACCTATTAGAAGTTATCATGGGAATACCTGTACAAATTAAGACAAACAATGCCCCAGCATATGTTTCCAATAAAATGAGACAATTCTTTGCTTATTACAATATAAAGCATGTTACAGGTATACCACACAATCCCACAGGCCAAGCAGTCATAGAAAGATCCAATCAAACTTTAGAGGATATGCTAAATAAACAGCAACAGTTAACAATGACTCCTAGAAATAGATGGCATAGTGCTTTATTAACCTTGAATTTTCTCAATGCTGATGAGAAAGGAACAACAGCTGTGGAGAGACATTGGATGACAGACAAAACTCCTGAGCTAAACCAACCGGTTTATTTCAAGGATGTGCTGACCTCAGAATGGAAACCTGGATATGTTCTACTTTAGGCAAGAAGTTTTGCTTCTGTTTCTGCAGGAGAAGAAAAGCTATGGATACCAACAAAATTAATAAAAATTCCATTCGAACAGGAAAAACCCCTTGATGAAGAGAAGTAAAAGAACATCCACCAATGTGACATCTCTACAAGTTGTAAGAAAAAATTTAACAATCAAAGGGTGGGGTAGGGTTATGTTTTTGTCTTTCCAGGATAATGGAAATACCCATCTTCCAAAACTCATAAGGCCTTGGATATCCGGATGTTTACAGCAAAAAGAAAGAATCTATTGGTACCAATCTACACACGGTAAAATCTCACTGTCTAACATCTATTTCTCTATCAATCTAGAAAAGTTGTGGTTCCAACTCAATTATAAGCCAAGCTGGCTTTGGAGATGGAATTGGCTCACTCCTTCTCTAAACGCAAGCATATTGCTAAAAGAAAAGTTTGAGAGATTCTTCAGTTCCGTATCAAAAGAGCCCTCTGGTGTGAGACAGAAGGAAACCAATAAAAAGGGACCATTGTCTTCAAGATTCTAATTCTCTCCATACTTAATCTTGATTTCTCAGAATCCTTTCTTACATGCTATGTCCTCTTTAAATCCAAACCTCCCATTTTTGATAACAAATAAGTTTTTCCAATAGCAATCTCAGAAGTCTCCAGAAGGAAGATGGGGCCCCAACAACAACAACTCTACCCAATCCAGAATGAAGCAATGGTAATCATCATCATACTACATGTCTTGCCAGAATTTCAGACAATTTTACCCATTACTCTAAAACTTGCTGCAGAACCTACAGTTAGTCTAACAGAGATTTAACTATCTGAGCTTTCTCGCAGTACCCAACAGAGATAACATCACCCCCTAAACGGCAGGAAGCAATTCTAAGAAAACGACGCCCCTTCTCCCTTAGGTTTCATAATTCTCAGGGTTATGGATGATGGTTATAGGGTTGGGGGTGGAAGAAAATATTAGACTCAGTATTCTAAAAAAAAGGGGGGAGAAGAAATGAAATGGATAGGTATAAGATATGATGGTAGATCATTGTATATACTAGTAAACAAATTTAGTAAAATAGCAACCTTAGATAATTTGCACTGTAATTTGTACTGTTATGGATTCTTATATGTTGATACAAATGTAAACTATTTTTATATTCCTGTTTAAGATAATTTGTACATTGATACAAATACAGAACTATATTTGTTATAATGTGCACATATTTCTACTCTTATTTGAAATATTTTTATATTGATACAAATGTAAATTTATATCTGTCATACTTTATGTATGTTCTACTTCTGTTTAGGATATTCGGTATATTGATATATATTTAAGATTATTGTCATATTGCATATCGCACTATATATTCCTACCTCTGTTATAAATATCTTGTGTATTGTCACAATTTTGAAGTCATCATTCTTCAGCATACATTTGCTTATAGACTGTTTACCTTGTCTACATGAAGCCTCAGTCCTTAGGTTATTTTGGTAGATAAGACTTATAGATTTATAGTCACCTATGTTTGTCATCTCTATAGCTATGTTAGTTAGGTTATCCAGATTTACAGATACATAGGTCAGATGGACAGGTAATCTTCAAACACTTCACAGACCTAGAGAATATGGCATTTAAATAACTTAGAATTCTGTTGACGTGAGACACAATTTCTCCTGACCCCACCAATTTGATCCCGAGAGAATGTTGGGCTTCTAAGACATTAGAAGTTTGTCTTTTTGGCAAAAAATGGCCTACTTGGCAAAGAACTGCCCTTGCCTTGATGGCTGACAGTACAAATGCAATGCTGTCCTTTCTGGACAAGCGGGACACAAGGAAAGCGACCACTGTACTCTGCCAAGACAGGGTAAGATGGTCTTTCAGAATTCCTGCTTCTGAAAATGGTCTGTCAGATACTCTAGGCCTGTAGCCAATTTGAGTGCACCAACAATGCTGAGAAACATTAGGTGACTGTCCAGGCTGCCAGCTGTCTTGGTCTACTCTTGCAAGATTCCCGAAAGTTGCTTGCATCCATCTACCATTTCTCAGGTACCATTATGTTCCTTCTCAGGTCTTTGATGGGATTGAAGACTAGCAGTTATAGTTACAACTTAGTATATATAATATCTTATGTAGAACATATTAAGTATTAGATTCAGGTTCTTTAGATAGGACACTTTTTGGAATGATCTTTATAACATGCCATTTATCTATGCTCTATACTTCTCTGGATTTTAGTATGTGTTTCTTGCTTGATATTGTTTGCATTGGTTGTAGTTACATCTTATCTAGGTCATTATCCCTTATTATTCCTGGACAATATTTGATAACCATTCCTTTGTATATAGTCTTATATTAGTTTAGAACCTTCTTATTTAGACAAAAAGGGGAAGATGTAGTGGGTAGCCATTCCAACTTGGATTTGGAAGTTCCAACCCCCATTGAGACTCTGGCAACTGTCACGCCTACAAGGCGGGGCCAGGGGAGGCACCTGGAGACCCGAGAGCTGGATGGGCCAGCGCTCTCTCTGTGCACTCTCTTGGTGCTGGGATGCTGAACAGTGGAGGTGAACCAAGCAGATCTCCAGAGAACACCGCTGGACTGCGATACACCTTCCCCAGACCCTGCGACCTACCTATCCCTTAATTTGTGAGTTATGCCATTAAATAAATATTCTTTTGATTATGTGGAGTGGCCATAATAATTTCACCAATAGGTGTGAATGAAAACAGCCCCATAGGCTCATAGGGAGTGGCACTATTTGTAAGGATTACAAGGTGTGGCCTTGTTGGAAAAAGTGTGTCACTAGTAGTGGGCTTTGAGGGTTCAAAAAGCCCATTCCAAGCCCAGAGTTTCTCTCTCCCTGCTGCCTGTGGATCCAGATATAGAACCCTCAAGCCCTCTCCAGCACCACATCTGCCTGCGTGCTGCTATGCTTCCTGTCGTGCTAATAACAGACTAAACTTCTAAAACTCTAAGCAAGCCCCAACTAAATGTTTGCCTTTGTAAGAACTGCCTTGGTCAGTGTGTCTCTTCACAGCAGCAGAACATGATTAAGACACTCATACCAAAAGCTTGGTTAGATTCATTGGCAAGCACTTTACAGTTTTGTTTTGTTTTGTTTTGTTTTTCAATCTTATGAATCAGACTGGGAATTTACTCAACAAATTTTGAGCATTCACTCTGTGTTAGATCCACAGTAAGAGCCACTAAAGTACAGCAATGGACCCGACTCAAGGGTCTTTTATCATTAAATTCACAACAGTTTCTAATAGAATGTGTGTTATGAATTAATTGAAGGATTGAATTTGTAAAATTATTGCTGGTGAGTAATCTTTTGCAAGGGATAGCTCACTAACCATTTTGAGTAATTCTCTCTTGTTAAATTCACAACTTATTCATAAGGATTTTTTTAAAAACAATTATAAAATTATCAAATGGCATCTTAGTGTCCCTTTACCAATATTTAGTCCTGTGACAGAACTGAAGCTTTTAATTTCAAATCTCAGTTAACATACTTCAATAACAACAGCAGTACTGAGGAAACACACACACACACACACACACACACACACAGAGTTTGTATAAATGTGGAGGTGGGACTGAGATTCCTCCATATTGTTCAGCTAGAGCCTTCTTTGGTTTAACTGACCCACAAGACTTTTCTACCCTTGCTATGAAAAGTCCTGTGGGAAAATACCAACCCTGTTCTAGAATCTCGGGGTAGAGATGCCCTGGCTCAGGCTTTTCTCCGTTAAACTCTGGCTAGCTTTACTTCCCCCTGCAACTGCCAGCCAGGACGTGATTTCTCTGTGTTCTTTTCCTTTAAAGGATCGCTGTAAAATGCATTCACATATGATCCATGAGACTGTGCTTCTCTCCAGGTAGTCCATGGTTGGCTTAATACCGACTCTAAATTTGAACTTTGGTTATCCTGGCTAGTCTCTGGGTCTGTACCCTGCAACAATATATATTTATATAGCTAGATAGATGGATGGATGGATGGATGGATGGATGGATGGATGGATGCATGATACATACATGATAGATAGATAGATAGATAGATAGATAGATAGATAGATAGATAGATAGAATTGGCACAAAAGATTGAACTCTGAACCTCACACATTCTGGTGCTTCACTCTGCTGAAGGCATCCTTTCTAAGACTGCACGTATCTATACAAACAGAAGAGGGCAGTCTTGAACCAAGAAAAACAAAATAGAGCACCCATCACTTTCAGTCTGAATATTTTACAGTTTAGAACACACAGGCAAGGGTGCTTTTAAAATCTGTTAAAAATTCAAAAATAAAATAAATGCCAAATGGAGACATTGAAATAGCCTGAGAATATGGACCTGGGGAAATGTGACAGTGAATAATGAAGTCTGAAATGGGTTCTGAACTGGCAGGAGGGAAGCAGAACCAGCACTTCTCAGCCTCTGGGAACCTGCCCAGCAAGTGGACCACGGAGGCAAGCCCGCAGCCCAACACTACTGAGTGACATCTGACAAGGACTGGGGATGTGGAAGATCCCCCAACCGCGATTTGGAATAGATGTGGATAACAAAAATAACAATAAAAAGAAAAGTATATAATTATGGTTGTCTTGAACCAGGAAACAAAATTATAGAAATAACTAATTCTTCCCAGAAATGAGACTAAACAAGTTGCCATAGGGGGCATAGAGAAGACATAAAATAGCCTAGTGAACAAAAACAAAACATGGAGTCAAAAAGCCAGATAAAATGGAAATAGAGAAGGCCAGGAAGTCTAAAAATGTGCAGTTGTAGTCTCTGAAAAACAAGAATAAATAGTGGAGTAGAAATTTTATTTAAACCTGTGATCCAAGAAAGTATTTCAAAAAAAAAATCTTGACTCTACATGCTGAAATTGCCTAGGGATATGTACCTGGAAACCTGACAGTAAGTGATGAAAACTAAGATAATCACAGGAGGTTGGTTCTTCAACATTTCCAAGGAAAGGAAGAAAGGGGAGGATCGTCCATTTTAAAGTACAGAAAAGTGACTTTAGAATTCTTGAGTGCAAAATGTAAATCAATGGAATACATGAATATTATGAATATTATCCGTGTGTGTGGGTGCACGTGCTGGGGCTGCAGATATATACATATATATATACCAGGTCCGCTTTATGGGGTGCTGGGGATCGAGTCCGGCACTCATGCAAGCTAGGCAAGCCCTCCACTAATTGAACTACACCCCCAACCCCTCTGTGGAACAATATATTTCAAGAAACTCTAAACCAAAGATTCTACATCCCAACAAATGTCCTTGAAAGAAGAAGCCCATAGAGGAACGCTGAACTGTCAGCGATTTAGAGACCATACTTTTTGACCCAAATTTATCAGATGAACTTCAAAAAACTGATTGCAGAAACTTCAGCAGAAGAGTCGCAGTGGGAGTAGCAGGTGTAAGAACAGAGGTGTGGCAGTGGGAGTACTGTGTGCAGCTGTAGGAACAGAGGTGTGGCGGTGAGAGTACCGTGTGCAGCTGTAGGAACAGAGGTGTCGCAGTGGGAGTACCGTGTGCAGCTGTAGGAACAGAGGTGTGGCGGTGGGAGTACCGTGTGCAGCTGTAAGAACAGAGGTGTCGCAGTGGGAGTACCGTGTGCAGCTGTAAGAACAGAGGTGTGGCGGTGGGAGTACCGTGTGCAGCTGTAAGAACAGAGGTGTGGCAGTGGGAGTACCGTGTGCAGCTGTAAGAACAGAGGTGAGGCAGTGGGAGTACCGTGTGCAGCTGTAGGAACAGAGGTGTGGGAGTACCGTGTGCAGCAGCAGGAACAGAGGTGTGGCAGTGGGAGTACCGTGTGCAGCTGTAGGAACAGAGGTGTGGGAGTACCGTGTGCAGCTGTAAGAACAGAGGTGAGGCAGTGGGAGTACCGTGTGCAGCTGTAGGAACAGAGGTGTGGGAGTACCGTGTGCAGCTGTAGGAACAGAGGTGTCGCAGTGGGAGTACCGTGTGCAGCTGTAGGAACAGAGGTGTCGCAGTGGGAGTACCGTGTGCAGCTGTAGGAACAGAGGTGTCGCAGTGGGAGTACCGTGTGCAGCTGTAGGCCTATGGCAGAGGTACTTAGCCGGCTCTTCAGTTCATGGGACTTCTGGAGCAATTCCGCACAGGGCATTTTCTCTATAACTATCTGTGCATCTCTGTCTTCGTCCTCTTGGTCCTTTTCCCTGGAGGACCCTAACTAACTCATCGTCTCCTGTGCACACTTGGTTGCTGGATCCTTGTCGTTGTCACGCAGCTTGTCTTTTAGCTGCGCAGCTCACCTCACTTCCTAAGCCAGTGCCGAGCGAATGCACTGACCACGGCATGTCTGCGTACACAAGTTCCTGTGCATCCTTCTCTTCCAGTCTCTCTAACTTGAAGTGTTTCCAGTATTCTTTTTTCTAATGACTTGGGAAATTATCTCAGTTCTTTAGATGGTCATCCATAGTGTAGAACAAATCCTGCACATCATTTTCCATTAATTTCCAGGGCTAAATTATTTTTCTGTTGCCTCTCAAAGTAGAACAATAACCCCAAAGGTTATTCTTCCTTCCCTTTGCTCTCTCATTTCCTGCACACCCTTAATACTGCCCATACGTCACCTCTCGTGTCCAGATCATATCATTGTAATTGTTAATTACTTGTAATTCCTTCCTTGTAATTGTTAATTCTACCAATTTGAAACCATAGCTGCTCTTTTCATCATTACTGCACGTTTCTTCTTTTTTCATAACTTTTGTATTTTTAAAATAAAACTTCTAGATACTTTGGAAAGTTAGGGTTAGCAAATAGTTAACTCAGAGGCCTTCCTTGGTGCCTTCGACCTTGAACGACAGTTTATATGGCAAACATGTTAGTTTTGAGTTTGGCTTTTGTTTTGCTTTGCTTTGTGTGTGTTGTTGTTTTGCCTGCATGTATAGCTTCTTAGCATGTGCATGTAGTTCCCTCAGAGGCCAGAAGAGGTCACTGGATTCCCCGGGCCTGGAGTTACAGACAGTTGTGGCCCGCCATGTGGGGGCCAGGATCAGACCTGGGTCCTCCTGAAGGGCAGCCAGAGCACTCAGCCTCCTTGCCATCTCTCCAGCCCTGAACATGAACTTCAAAATACTGTTCTGAGTCTTATAGGACCAAAGAAAATCCTGATTTTCATTCTCTTTTGTGAATTATTTCTCTTAACCATAAATGCTTTTAGAATGCTTTTTCTTTTTCTTTGATCTGTGTAATTTTGCCACAGTATGGAAGTGTGGGTTCCTGATAGGCCAGTTGTAGGCAAATGTTCTTACCACTGAGCTCAGCCTCCAGCCATGCAGATATATTTTTCTTACTTGCCCTCAGTTCCTTCTTCCCTTATTCCTGAGATGCTCGATAATGGATGGTTATATATCTTACACAACCATGCACATGACTTAACATTGTTTTTGAGACAGGGTTTCACTATGTAGCTCAGACTAGCCTCAAACTTACCGTGACCCTTCTGCGTTAGCTTCTAAGCCTTGGGATTAGAGGCATGAATGACAATGCCTGGCTACCATTTCTGATTTCTTTCCATTTCTATTTACTTAGCTTCCTGCTCTGTGTTTTATAGATGTCCATTGAGCACTCATTCAGCTTACACTTCAGCCCATTCTGTTATGCTGCTCAGGCCACTGTCCATCTGTGCTAATAAAATTCATAGTAAGAATGAATCCTTACTGAATGTTATGACTACCACTTTTATATTTTTAAGTCCTTTGTTTCATCTATAAACTCCGTTGATTTCCTTCTGTTACTATTTCCCTCCAATATTGGGTAAGTCTAGGGGATAGGCTGATCTTTGTATGTGTAATCCCTCATCAAACTGGGTGAATACCCTTAGGGGCTTGGCCTCAGCCTGCCTTAGAAATTTAAGAGTGGGAGAGACTGTATGTGCTTCCATTTAAGTGTATTATTGTCTCATAAATTTTCTTGGGAACTTTCCTCTCCCTTGAGATTGCCAGGTACCACTGTACCACCATGCTCCAGCAGACACACTGATCCGACCTTGTCACAAAGGCCTGTGCTTTTCACTGTCTGACACACTGCAGTCCTGAAACTGGCCATCACAATGGTACTCTGCACTTTCCTGAATGTTCCATACTGAACTTCAAAAACAGTGGCACTCTAAACCCAGATTCTACTCCTACACCCAAATTTTGAGGGTAAGTTCTGAGCTCTCACAGGTCAAACAGTTAAAATAAAGAGATGAAAATGAATGACTCCGAGTATCCTTGATTTTTGCTTAGTAGGATGCATAGAGTAGTGGTTATAAACTGAGTAACGGCCAACCTAGTCCAAATCTAGACTCAAACATTTGCTCCCTGCATTATCTTGGTCAAGTTATTGACTCTCTGACCTTCAGTTTGCCACCTGTTCAATGTGAATAATAAGAGTGACCAAATCTCAGGATGAGGGAAAGAAGTGAGTGACTGATAGTTTGATAGAATGGGGGTCACCAACACTGCCACACAAATAACCCAAGAAGTATTAGGCTTATCACATCCCTAACTCAGAGAGTTTGTGGCTGCACTATTATTCTGAAACGTGAAACTCATCTCAAACATGGAGCAAACATCTAAAAAAACATGGGTGCTCATGGGAAGAGTCGTGGCTGCTGACAACTTTAGGGATGGTAAAAATTCTAAATGAGGGGTTTCTTCTTGTGAGAGTAAATTGAGGATTTATTTTTACTGGACCAATTTCTTGGCGGGGGTTTTTAGTCTTTTACTACATTAGAGTCCACTCAAACAGCACATATTTTGTTTTAATTTCCCTAATATTTACAGCACAGGTGTTAGGGTTAGTCATACCCACATTTACATACACAGAAATATAAGAGAATCATTTTCTATTGGTTTGTACACAAAAGTCAACTTGGCTGTGAAAAGTTTTAAACATGTGTTTCCTCTTCAAAACTAGGTTGTTTTTTTTTTTTTTTTTTTTTTTTTTTGTTCTCCAAAATCCAACACAAAATAAATGTTTTGAACTGTGGATGTAGTCAGACAAAACTTGAAGGGAGAAAGTGGGCTGAGTAAGATCAAAATTTATTTTAAACATGTATGAAATTCTCAGAGAATAAGTAAAAATATGTTTAGGCCCATACGATTTTTATCTTTTATATTTAAATATTTTGGTCACTGTTCACATCCTTATATCTTTCTCAAACTTTTGTTTGTAAAGTTTCTTGGCGTGTCTATTTTTCAGGAACATCATAATTCTTAGATTTACTTCCTGGTGTCCATTTATCTGTCTCTGTCTCTGTCTCTGTCTCTGTCTCTCTCTCTCTGTCTCTGTCTCTCTCTCTCTCTCTCTCTCTCTCTCTCTCTCTCTCATGTGTGTATGTGCGCGCGTGCGCGTGCAGATCAAAGGGCAACTTCAAGTGTTGGTCATCTCCCTCCTGCTGTTCTGAGACTGGATCTTTTGTTGTTATCCACTGTGTTGCAGAGAATTAGTTGAAGATATGTTATATATTTTTATGCTGTAGAATATTTGTTTAATGATACAAAGATGTGTTTCATTCTTTTGTGTTGCATTTGTTTAAATCTGTGAAGCTATATTACTTTGCCTGTTGAAAACTCCTGATTGGTCTAATAAAAAGCTGAATGGCCAATAGCCAGACAGGAGAAAGGATAGGTGGGGCTGGCAGACAGAAAGAATAAATAGAAGGAGAAATCTTGTAAGAAAGATTGAAGGAGCAAGAAAAGGAGAGGGAGGCTGGGTGGTGTTGGTACATGCCTTTAATCCCAGCACTTGGGAGGCAGAGGCAGGTGGATCTCTGTGAGTTCAAGGCCAGCCTGGGCTAGAGAGTGAGTTCCAGGACAGGCTCCAAAGCTACACAGAGAAACCCTGTCTCAAAAAAAAAAGAAAAAGAAAAAAAAAGAAAAGGAGAAGGAAAGGAGGACATCAGGGGCCAGCAGCACAACCAGCAATGAAATAAGAAAGAAAGAATGGTATATAGAATAGAAAGAAAATGGTAAAAGCCCAGAGGTAAAAGATAAATGGGATAATTTAACTTAAGAAAAGCTGGCTAGAAACAAGCCATGTTAAGGCTGGGCATTAATAAGGAAGAATAAGCCTCCATGTGATTTGTTTGGGAGCTTGGTAGCACTCCCTTCCCAAAAGATTAAAGTAGCAACAACCAACAATCCCACTGCATACACCAGACTAGCTACCCTGAGAGCTTCCGGGATTCTCTTCCATTTCCCCTTGTGCAGTAGAACTCATCTGGATGTACCTGCTGTGTGTCCAGCTCACTGTGTGTTCTGGAGATCTTCACACTCCCATGAAATGTGCTTTACCCAGTGGTGCCATCTCCCCAACCCTCATTCTCCTTTTATATCTACAACTCCTACTATTTCCCATAAATTCTAAGACTAACATTCTTACTTGACTTATTTCACTAGTCATATTTTCCAGTGGATTATTTTTCTTTCCTTTTTTTTTTTTTTTTTTGAGGAAAATTCAGAAGTGCATTGGCTGGGAAACCACCCTGGGCCTCCTGTGTAGAATTCTACCACTGAGAAACCAATGCTTCCTCTTTAAAAAGTATTAAGTCTTACATTACAGTGTTATTTCTCTAGCAGTTTTATATCTTAGTGCAGTTTATGAGTTCGGTCATATTTGAGACTGGCACTCAACTGCAGATCTAAGATATCCACCGAGCCAACTGCCTATCTTCCCACTCTGTTGCCCAGGTTGAAATAGCCTCGAGCTAATGACAGGGTGTTTTTTAAAGTACTACACATGCAAAAGAAATAAACAGCAGTTACATGAAGTGGCAAGTTCCAATTTGCCCAGCTCAAGAAAAAAACTTGAGAAGGTGTTTGATGGGGAAAAGATGCAGTAGACAAAACAAGAATCAGAAAGTGGAGATGGGTCACAATAAAATCATGGAGAGTCTGGGGCAGCAGTAGAGGGCCGATTATGGCCTCTGTATCCAGAGTTTTCTTACCAAACACTATCATCACCAGAAAGCTGCATCACTCCATCTGTTCCTCCTGTCAACACTGCTGGATGAGGGAACTGTGCACTGGAAAATGGAAGAACTAATAACCATGGCTGCCATGACCTACTTGTGTCCTAGCAGTTACACAGTCCACTGATCTGAAGGTTCTTTCTGTCTCTAGGGAGTCAATCTTGGCAAATCCTTCCTAGGCCTGGAGAGATGCCTCAAGAGTTGAGAGCACTTGTTGTTCTTCAGAGGACTTGGGTTTGGTTCCTGTCATCCACATGTTAGCTAACAACCATCTGTAACTCCAGTTCCAAATGATCCAACAACACTCTCTTCTGGTCTCTATGGACATTGTACACACATGTGCACAGATGTACAAACAGACAAAGCACCCATACACATAAAATAAAATAAAGGAAGCCTTAAAAAGAGTGAGCTCTTTCCTTCCTCAAAGTACCTAGCATTTCAAATTGTTTTGTAAATAAACCTAAAAAATGAGAAATCTGCATGAAGAATGTGGGGATTGCTTCTCACAGCAGAGAGAAGTCTTAAGGAAAGAAGGAGGAGGTCAGCCTCAGATCAGGCCGAGGTGACCAGCTTCCTGAAAAACCTGCTGCAGCCACCCTTCCCTGTATAATTGAAGGAGAACAGTCACTACGGAGGGCAGGAAAGCTGGACCACGCCAAGAGTGCTTGTTAGAGCAGAGCCTGACCAATTCCCCATGTTGGAAGTGCCAGCGGTCATACCAGAGCATCCAGGTAAAGCAGAGGTCATAAACTCTAAAGGTGGGGGCCCAAGAACATGCATTCATTCATCTTTTAGTAGCCTGGAACTTGACAAGAAACCAAAAGTTTTCCTGTAAAGGCTTTTCATACACACTGTTGCCAATCAAGGACTGTTCTCACTGTATGTCCAGCATTAGGCCTCTAGAAGGTTAAATACATTCATGTCAGAAAGAATAAACAGTGGAGAGGGTCTCCCAGCCATCCATAATGGTGGCTAGTTTCTTCCCCAGCCTCAACACTCTAGTGTTTAGGAGAAGCTAGCTATAAACAAGTATTCTCTGAGGGAGAGCAGATAGAGGGACCTCATGGTAATGAGGCCTAAGGGGCATGATTACAAAAGAATCCCTTATAGAAAACTAATACCAAACCTTTAGAATAGATTTGCCACTTTCTTAGACCGCTCGGCCACGCTACCCCTGCAGATTTGCCACTTTCTTGAGTCATGGTTAAACACATAAAAGAAATGTCATTCTCCTGTGCAAAATGAGTATTGGCTGGGCCATGCACACATCCTTGAGCCATCACTTAAATAAGTCTCTAGCTTATATCTTCTCTAGAGTGAAAAGATATCACAGGACATCTCCATGAAGTACAGCACACATGAAACGAGGTCACGAGTCTTGCCTAGGGGGTACCCATGATTATAACTACTCTAGAAGTAGAGCCAAATTTCCCAAATGCATTTGCTCACATTCTGAGTTTTCAGTCTCTCAGATGGTTTAAAGACAAACTTACAATATTTCTTCATAAGGAGGGAGGTAACTTAAATAAAAGTAATACCAGTCTGCATTGTGTTGACCTCCAAATCATAGAAGGTGAATTTATATGCTTAAAAGTTTAGGGCAGTAAAGATTAGAGGTACAGCAAGGCTACTTCATTAACAGACAGGGGAGAACTGGCTTCCGGTGACAGAGGTTTTCAGGACAAAGCTCGGGAGAGGCTTGAAGGACTGAGAGTGTCCCCCGTGACAGAAGGTGGTCAGGAAAAACACAAGTGCCGTGTTTTACAAACGGGAAACTAAGCTGCCATTCACCTCAAGCACCCAAGAGCCAGAGGGTCTTCAAGGAGAGTAGACCCTGCCACAGAAAAGGATTGTGTGGGTTGGGTTGTGTCGGATAAAAAAGAGAAAAGGGTGATCGGCATTGAACTCCACCCAAGAAGGAAGGGACTTCTCCGCAGCCACAGCGCCGCTGGCTGCAGCTGCCTCGGTACCCATCTCATCCACCTCCACAAAGCTCTTGTGGATAATTCTGGACAAATGCAGATTGGGACTCTTAGAGATTCCAGTCAGGTCAGCCTTAGTTTCATCAAAGATGTCCTTAATGCCCATGTCTTGTAGAACAGATTTGAGATCGTAGCTGTCTTCCATGGTGAACTGGGGGAAGGAAATGGCTACTGATTCTTCTGGCATATTTTCTGAGCTACTCCAGGCCATGATTTTTTCATGGCTTATTTTGCTTTCAAGCTATAAGAAGAAAAAAAATATATGTAATGTCAGATTATAAGCCAGCAAAAGTATCACAATTACTTCAAAATTCCTGAGTTAATCTGTTTTAATAGACAGACATATACACTCCAAAGACTTTCTCTAAACCTCAAAATAAGTTCATTTCAATCTTTCCTCTCTAGACTTTGTTTAAATTTCCTCTCTTGAAATTACAGGATAAGCAGCATCCCAGGGCACTTTGAAATTTGGCAGATTCATGCTCAAAGACCAGAAAATTTCAGTTGGGTAAGCTCAGGCTAGCCCTGCCACTATGAAGTAAAATTTCCTTTTCCATAAAACAAAGGTAATATGATAAGACTCTTCTGAGGGCTAACCAAAGTAATGCATGTAATGCACTTAGTATATATTAAAATAATGCTGCTGTGTCATATATTTTGAACAATGGTGGTTACTAGAACTACCATGTTGATATCTCTATTCATCTCTTGTCTGTTTGTTTATCTTTCTCCCTATCTCCTCTTTGCCCTTCTTCCCAGGACAGAGGTATCTGGGCCTCCCCAGTATCCACTGATTCTTTTCTTATAGTATCAGTATTTCTACTCCTACCAAATAACATGTTTCGGAAACACTTGCAGCTAAACACTCCAATATGGCAGAGGCCAAAAATCAAGCTATTTTAGGAGAAGGAGAAGCTGTTTCATTTGTGGAAATTTTCAAACTACTCAGCATCCAGATTCTTTGGTCTGGAAAATTATTATAGAGATCTGTGAATTTAAGGGGCAAATATCTTGTTCTGACATTTCTGGCATTTGCTCATTGTGTTGAAACAAGTAAAAAATGAATTTCCAATCTCCTTCAGATTCCACATGTCTCTAATGTCTACTGGCTGAGATAGCATCCTCCTTGGATGAGGGATACTAGTGCTACTCCTCAGTGATGTGGAGTGTGAATGGATGTGACAATGACGCTGTACCTCTTGCAGACTCTTCACATTGTCTTCTGAGCAGGATGGAAGAAGAACCAACATGCTGAGCTTCCCCATGGTGTACTTCATTTCCAGGATCTGGGCCTGCAGCTCCTCAATGAAGCCAATTCTAAAGCGACCCCTCTGATTCATCATCTTTACTGTCTTCTTCTCATTCTGCAGTGGACATGGAGGTAATCACAAAAGATCGTGGAGAGCTCAAACACCCATAGCCTCAACATCGATGAGAACAAAAGGGGAGGGATCTGTTCTGGAAGTCCAGAGTCAAGCCAGTGACCCAACCTAAAATATCCCTCTGCCTACCAATCAATCACTTTATCCTCACTTGCCCTTCATCAGTTTCTCAGCTCTCGAGACTACTTACTGCTAGATTTTCAACTCAATTATCTCCCATACCCTAATTCAGCCAAAACAAGCCCAGAAAGCACAGAGTCTTCAGTGTACATCGTGGTAATATTCAGGAACTGCTTGGCTGATCTGCTCTCTTTCCTGAACTGCCAACAACACTCAGATCACTTTCCCCAAGAAACATATACTCAGTGTTTACAGACAAGGGGATAGGGGATCAATAAATCTAGAGGGAGATGGCCAAGAATGGGGGTAGAACATTTAGAGGTAAGTTGAGTTGTCTCTTATTTGAGCAAATTCAACATGAAGAGGCCCATCTCTTTTCTTAAGTGTATACATTTGTTTTGTTGTGTTGTGTTGTGTTTTATGACAAGGTCTCAATATGCAGCTCTAGATTCCTGGTATTCTTTATGTAGACAAAGCTAGTCTTGTACTTGTGGTGATTCTCCTGCACCTACCTCATAAGTGCTTGACTTTTAGAGATGTGCCAGTCTACACAAACTTTTAATTGATTAACAGATTATATGTATTTAGTGTGTATGTAATGTTCTTAAATTTGTGTGTGTTGCAGAATAGCTTATTTAAAATGTTTAGTGAACTTTGGGTACTGCCTTTTGTAAAACACAAAATGTTTATTATAATTGTAAGCCACAACTCACAGATCTAAGCATTAAGTTTAAGTCTAGACACTACTGATCACCATTAGCGGAGATTAGGAGTGGACTGCCTAGAAACTGCAGGCTAATACAGTAAGTACCTCACTTAGGGAGAACGGTGCATCAACGGTCTTTTCACAGTCGAAGTCTTTCTCCCACTTGGCCTTGAAGTAGACAGCATTCACTAGCACCAGCACAGTTGCATCATCAATAGCATCCTTGCTGAACAGTTCCTTGATTTTACCTAGAGAAAAAGAGGTGACAGAGAATAACCTGAGCTTGTGTTGCATGAAAAGTATTCATGGAGACATTAGAGAGTGCCTCACTCAAGATCTTACTCAAGAAACCTAGAGGGTTATGGGGCTCTTGAAGAGGGGTAGGGGTTGTTGGGGGAGAAGTCTCACTCGCCTGGAGGAAGACCCAGTTCAGAGCACTGGGAACAAGAGTATCTTCTCTGGTTCACTTTTAGTTGCAAATTGCCACAAGACATCTATGGTCTGTGTTTCATACTATACATCTAATCAACTGACTTTTATAATTTCCTGGATAGAATAACTACAGTATGAACTTCCTTTCTCTAGCATTTTTTGAAGTTCAGTATGTGCTGTCTCATATAAACAGGTAGATGATAGACCAACAGTCAGATAGATAGGTAGACATATAAACAGACAGACACACACACACAAACACACACACACACACACACACACACACACACACACACACAGCCATAGTGTAAAGCCTACTTTGTAGAAGTTTCTACATCCTCTTTCATTTCTGCTCAAAGGAAGAATTCATTCAGTTTTGTAAACACACGTTCATTTGTAGAAGTGAGTACCTTCTATAAACCCCACATAGAGATTAAGCCTTCAAAAAGTATAATAGCTGTCCCTTCTTAATGGAGTGATTTGCTGTAAGCAATAAAAGGAGACACCAAATACTCATAAAGGAACAAATTGAGCTAGCACTGATCCTGGGGCCTTCCATCTCTTGGACCAGCTCTCATTTGGGCACCCTCCATTATAAAAGAATATTAAGGAGAATGAGAAGTATCCCTAAAAATAACAGGAAGTGTCCCTTTCTATCATCAAGCATTAGTCCATTACAAGACACATCTTTTCTTCCTTAAGTCACCAGCCACTTTAATGCATGATGAGGTCTTAATGAGGAAGGATCATTTTACATTGAGAAAGGCTGTACATAGATTCTACAATATACCATGTCAATATTAACTACAGTTAATATACATCAGGAAAGCTAACTCAGTAAAGAGATAATCGGGATTTCTTCACCAAACCACTACTCTCTTGATAGCTGACTGGACTTTGAAAGAGCAGGAATTCCATGACACACAGAAGAGGAGTAAACAATTGTGGGATTTAAAGTTTCCCCTACGGAAACACCATTCGTAAGTTGGCCTTAACTCCATGTTAAAAGCACAGGTAGTCGGGCGGTGGTGGCGCACGCCTTTAATCCCAGCACTTGGGAGGCAGAAGCAGGCGGATCTCTGTGAGTTCGAGGCCAGCCTGGGCTACCAAGTAAGTTCCAGGAAAGGTGCAAAGCTACATAGAGAAACCCTGTCTCGAAAAACCAAAAAAAAAAAGCACAGGGAACAAGGAGTATGAGCCTCCAAGTGGAAGAAAGGATAGGAAGCATTGCACCAAGTACCAAAAGCGACTAATAAACCAACCATTGTGGTTCCCTGGCTGTCAGTCCATCAAGTGTACAAGGGCCCTGAGTCAGTCTCACTTCAGATACACCACCTTTCCCTCTGGTTCTCCAGAGGTCATTGAACAAGCATGTCTCCAACCCCACACACCCTAGCCACCCCCTTCTAATACTCAGGCCTGCGATGAAGAGCTCATTTTTTATGCATGCACAGGTAAAGCGGGCTCTCTAACACTTAGAGATTCAGGCACAAACCCTGCCTTCATTCTTAATGACTAACAAGAAAGACCAAATGTCACTTCCCCCATAAAACAGAGGCTTGAGTTGGTTAGAGTCTCTACCATGGTGATGGTGGGGAAAGTCGAGAGGGAGATGGATGAAGGACCAAGCGAGCTACAAATGAACAAAAAAAATGGAAAATGACTTAGATTTCTCCCCTATTGACTGAGTTCATAATCAACTACAATGAAGAGGCCCAGCTCTTGTTTAATATGCTTATTATTAGAATTGATGAGAAAAAAACTGCGTATATACACGAGTTTTATTTGGCCATAAAGAAGAAAAATATGTTATTTGCAGCAAAGTGGATGGATGTGGGTGTCATCAAGGTAGGCAAAATAAGCAAGGCTCGGAAAGACAAATAGCCCAGGTCTCCTCCCCGACGAGGTTTGGGTATACATGACATGAGGTGGGCATGTGAAGTAGAAGGGCTCTAAAGGGAGAAAGGATGGAGAACGGGTGGGTGACAGGGAAGAGAATATAAAATACTGCACACTTTCTCTCCTATAGTGAATCTGAAGTCACAGATGACAGGATGTGGAGGCAGGACTGACGATTTCAGGAGGAGACCAAAGGAAAGAGAAGGGGAGGGGCTGGAGTGGGCGGGCAGATACTAACAAACTACAATGATATATACACATACGTACATCAAAATGTCATTGTGGAAATATTTTTATACACTAAATTGAAAAATTAATGTAAGTCACTTCCCTGTCTTAAACTCCCAAATTTCCCTTCATTCTTAATTTATCATGTAAAATGATGCTGAAAGCATATATACATGGGTAGATTCATATTTAGTCAATCTATTTCTCTATTAATTCTAAGTATATATAATACATTAGGAGTGCTACTGTAGCTTTCAACATTATAATTTATTTTTGTTATGTGGTAGATATTGTAAGTAAAAGTAGAGTCCTCAATAACTCAGCTACATCAGAACTCCAGTTTCAAATGGATATTTTGTAGAAAAGATGAGCTTCTGTCCTGTGGACAGAGATGCATTCAGTGCTGCAAACAGTGGTGTGGTATCAAGAGACAGAGCTTTACTCACACCTTTCAAAGGAAAGCCTGTGATAAAAGCATGGAAGTACTAAAGTGGACTGAAAAGTCATGGGCCGGCAAGATGGCTCAGAAGGTCACTGGCTAATAAGCCTGACAAGCCGAGCTAAGTCGTAGGACCCGCATGGGAAGAGAGAACTGGTTCCTCCAAATTATCCTCTGCCATCCACATGTCAAGCACATGCCCACATGCACACACACACACACACACACACACACACACACACACACACACACTAAATAAATGTCTTTAAAGACCAGAGATCCTAGGAGGAAGAAAAGCAGAAACAAATGACAGAAGTATCTAAGCAGCTGCCCAGCATCGTCTGCTGCTGTACTGCAATGAATTGTGAACACACACCACGCATGCAAACACCAGCCCCGAAGATGAGCAGCCTGCAAAGTGTGCCCACTGCAGTTTCAGCCTCACTGCTAGGCCTTTCTTACCTTGGCATTGACTTTCAACCCAGAAGTTAATCTCTTGTCTTGACTTCTCAGTGTCCCCCCGGAAATCTACACTTTCAAACGTCGTGTGGTAGAATTGAGTTACGCCGTCTGAGTACTCCTGTTCAATTCAAATACATGGGAAAGGGCAAGACAAAGTCATATGGAGGCGCTGGCCATTAGGATGAGATGGGGACAAGAAGCCCCTGAAAAAGAAGCTCCTTGTCACCTAACATCAAGGGAGTGGCCACCTTAATATCCATGGGCTTTCTGTTTGGGAGATGGCAAAGTTTCATGAGAAGCATAATAGTTCATTGTGAATATAACTAATTCCACTCAGAAAAACCTTTAAAATTGATTAGATATTCTTATTCATTTGTGTTTTAGCATAATTTTAAATAAATAATACATTAACAGAAAGATTGATGTGTATACTCTTTAATAAATGAATTACATGGGGCTGGAGATATGGCTCAGTAGTTAAGAGCACTGGCTGTTCTTCCACAGGTCCTGAGTTCAATTCCCAACACCCACATGGCAGTTCACAGCTGTCTGTAACTCCAATTCCAGGGGATCTAAAATCCTCACACCAATGCCCATAAAACAAAATTAACTAAATTTAAAAAAAAATAAAAATAAAAATGATTTGCAAGTGTGGATTTAGCTCTCAAAATTCTAGGGTTTTCTAATCTGATATAAGATAGCAATCTGGTAAGATAATTTACTGTGACGTAAAGTAGGACCTCTGTACCCTTGACTAACCCAGCTCATGCTCCGTTCACAACATCACACTTAGTGACAGTGTGGCTCCCTTTCTTGAGACTGGAGCTGAATTGGAGCCTATGCTGCTTCAGGTAAAAGCTACTTAGCCACAGCAACAAGGCCTGGGGCTTTGGGCTCCAAATGGGGTCACCTTTCTTGGCACCATGCATCTTCTGCAAGGAATAGTTCCCATAGGAACCACCAGACTGAGGCACAATAAAGAATCTTAGAGCAGTATCTTAAGGGCAGCCAACAGGCAGAAAAGCCACAAAACATGACTACCATGTACCTTGATTGGAAAACACAGTCATCTGAGTACCTTTGAAGCTCATGCATGTGCCAATGGGTTGTGAATCAGGTGACCCTTGCTATCTGTGCTGTGCCACTTATAAGTGGACTCCTAAACCCAAAATGAAAACTAGGCAAAAGAAGACTGAAGTCTGAGACCTCAGGAAGAAGGTTGTAGTCATGCACCAGTCCATAGCCCCATAGACTATGTTATGTGGGAGGTGAGCCATCTACCTACTCACAGAGCATGCTCTGTGGACACCTCAGTCCCTGTAACTTACCGGGCAGATTGGGAATTCCCGCTCACCATAGAGTCTGTTGGCCATACTCAAGGTGTAATAAGCTTTGGCTCTGTCTAATCTGGATAGAAGTTTCCCAAAGTAGCAGCCAAGCAATTCATCCTCATCTGTAGATTCAGCCTAACAAAAGAAGGAGCAAATGGTTAAGCACCACTTAAGAAAGGGTATTTTTACAGGAGCAGAGCAGAGCTGGCCATGGAGATGTCATTGTCCTGTGTTACCAGGTTTGGGGAGGCAGAGAGGAATGGGGGACAACCAAGGACATGAAAAGGTGTCCTTAGAAAGGGACTTCAGATCACATGAGATTACTACCGACCGTGAAGCCTGCACCTAACCTACAGAATAAGCACAGCACAGGCAGAATGAGCAAATATCGAAGAGCAGAGTTTTCAGGCAGAGACTCACCTGCTGCTCCTGAGACGCTGGCGTTTGTTTCTGCCCTTCCAGAGAGCTATCAGATAACACTTCTCTTTCGCCTTTTGAACAGGAATCACTGGGGTCTTTGCTTTCACTCTTGGAAAGTTCATTGAAATGTAATACCTGTGTGATAATGACATAGAGCCTTTCAGACAGTATACAGGATAGAAAGTCAACAAAATAACCAACAATAGTTCACAGAGGTGGGTGTCACCGACACCGCCCTCCTCCTCGGACTACTCTTAAGGATGGGAACAAGCTCAGCTGATAGAGTGTTTGCCTGGTGCGCACACAGCCCTGAGTGAAGTAAGTATGGTGGCACACTCCTTTAACCCCAGTGGAAACAGAAAGATTAGAAGTTCCAGATTATCCTCAGCTTCATAGAAAGTTTGGGGCAAGCTCAGACTACATGGCACCTTTTCCAAAACACAAAAAAAAAGAAAGAAAAGAAAAAGCTAGAATTAATATAGGCAAACCAAGGAACAAAAGGGATTCACGAGCTGTGTACCCTTACTAACCTACACTTGGCATGCTCAGTCTTAATTGGCTGTAAATATAAAATACACTTGGGGTCTTGAGGATAGAATAAAAAACAATGTAAAATATCTCATTAAAATGTATATTGATTATGTATTGGTAAGATATTGTAAAAATGTTGAATTATCTAAATTTTTATTAAACTTAGACTTACCTTTTGAACATTTTCATGTGACTACTAAAACATTTTAAGTTCATATATGGCTTTCATCGTATTTGTATTGGACAGCACTGATCTGGAGTTTCACATCAGTCAGGGGAGTGAGTATGATGTGAGGCCAGCACCTCAGAGGAAGTAGGGAAGGAGAGGCACACCCCCACATTGCTCAGACCCAGGTTATGGAGCTGCATGGAGAACCCAGGCCAGCTGGTCTTAGAGGATGCAAACCCCGTTCTACACCTAAGTGCTGCTTACCGGACTAGAAATAATGGTACAGCGAGTACAAGTAATTTCAAGAGCATGATGACCCCAAATAATTCTGCCTTAATCTGTGGATCCACCTCCTCCGTTATCAATACCTCACCTGTGTGCAGTGTGGTAGAGCCCAGGAGGTAGGAGCCCAGCCTCAGAAGCTCACACTTACTGAAGGGGCAGGGAGCACCTCTGTCATGTGCACTCACTTATTCTACAGGTGTCTGGTAGGTGCCTACTCCGGCCCTGGTGCTGTTGTAGGACTCTGGGAGATCATGAAGTAATATATAAAATACACAGTGATTGATTACCGTATGCACTCTAATGAGAAGTGCTGTGTGGGTAAATGTGACTAGGCTCATTTATGGGATTGGGAGCTTGGATGGAGTATCACCATTAGAAGATCAGAGTGAGCCTTTCAAAGGTGGTCAACATTGATGAAGGAGAAAGCAAACCAAGGGATTAGGTATACAAGTGTGGCCCCCATAGGCTCATACGTTTGAATACCTGGTCCCTCTTAGTGGAACAGTTTTGAAAGGATAAGGGTATATGGCCTTTTGAGAGGAGGTGTGTCACTGGTTACGGGCTATGAGGTTTCAAGACTTGGACCATTCCCAGTGTGTCCTGTCTGCCTCCTATTGGTTGGTCTTGATGTGCCCTCCCAGCTGCTCCTGCCACCGTGTCTCTGCCATCGTGGACTCTGACCCTCTGAAGCTGAAAGCCTCATCAAACGGTGTCTTTTACACACTGCTGTGGTCACAAGGTTTGTCACAGCAGTAGAAAAGTGACTAAAACACCGAGGGAAGAGGCACAGGGCAAAGGAAGCCAAAGGCCAACGTAAGACTCACATTCCTTCCACAAGGGACCCAAGTGTCAGGAACATACTGCCGAGGGGAGAACATGGGACGCTCCACAGAAGCAGTGCAGAAGAGATGATAGAATCCACGGAGTTCAGAATGTCTGGATTTGGGAGGTTTATCAAAAAAAAAGCCAATGGGATTTTCTGACAAATGAAATTAGAAAGTCCAGGAAGATCGTAAGCTACCGGGTCCTAATTAGGACCTAAATATCTAGGTCCTAATACACATCTAGTTAATTGGAGGAGAAAGAGAGGAAACACACTCATATAAAAGCTACCAACAACATTGGTATCAATGACTGCAGAGAGAAAGAGTGACAGGAGTGACTAAAGAGGTGAAGAGATAAAGATGAACAGGAAAAGCTGTCGGGCCGGGAGGCTAGGGAAGTCCCATGCGAAAGATGAATGGAAATGGAACCTTAGAGGCTTCCAAGCCCAAGTGCTGAGAGCAGTGAGCAACTCCAGCTCACCTGAGAGTCAGGTCAGCTTCCTATGCAGGCAGACCCAGAATGCAGGGCCCTGTTGAGCATCCTTCTGGATACATACCTCATCAATCTGACGTGCACTATCACCTCGAGCTCCCAGGCGGACCATACCAAAGGCAGCTGAGAGACTCAGAGGGCAGACAAAGATGTTTTTATGAATATCACCTTTGCTAATCTCTTGGAAAAAATCGAAGCAAAACTTGCTATTTGCTTCAATAAGAGAATCCATTGTAAAACTGGTTACTGTCTAAAAGAAAAAAGAAAACAAAAGTGAGTGGAGAAAAATGGATAAAGAAACAATTCTTATTTTTAATGCCCAAGATATAACAATACATAATTATTCAATGTGTTTGTGAAGAACTTTAAAATTGAGTTGGGGTGTAGTGCAGTGGTAGAATACTTGCATATGTATGATAAAGAAAGGTGAGGGGAAAGGGAGGAAGAAAGAAAAGAGAGGAGGCAGAAAGAAAGAGAAAGAGAGGATCCAGAAGGAGAAGAAAAAGAAAAGGAGGGTAATATAGAGGGAGAGAAGGAAATGGGAGGAAAAGAGGGGAGGGAGCGTGAGGGAAGCGATGTGAGGTGAGGGGAAGAACCAGGAAACTAAAGCTATCAACCTTCACTATAAATAAATTAATTGGCATCTGTATTAATACAGGTGGAAGTCTCTCCTGTTACAGGCACAACAGAAAACAACACTACTTGTCAGTTGTCTTAAGAAATAGGAACTTACTACCCCACAACCATAGAAACCAGAAATCCAAAACCAAGGTATCTACCGAGTTGGTTCCTCCTGAGGCTCTTGGCAAAAATCTGCCCCATGCCTCTGGTATTTTCAGCCATCTTTGCTATTTCCTGGCTTAGAGAGGTACTATTCTAATTTCTGCCTCCATCTTCACAGGGCATTAGTATCTTGTACTTGAATGTGCACATGTATGTGCCCACATTTCTTCTTCCACTGACTAGGGACCCTGAACCAGCGTGACCTCGTCTGATCTTGATTACATAAAGACTGTGTCCAAATGAGGCTACACTCACAAGAGCAGAGGTTAGAACTCAGTACAACAAGTCCACTTGCTTCTTTCACTTCATTCAGGTCAAGTAAAGCAGAGGCTAACATCAAGTCAGTCCCCCTCCCCCTCCCCTGAGAGGTGCCGGTTCTGCTTACTGGTCTGTGACTGAGAAATGTCCAGCAAATTGTTATGTGGCATGTCCTCAGTTAATGACCTCTCATCTCTTGACTCACCCTATATACAATCTAACTTGACATACTTTAGCCACTCATCAATACTGTCCAAGAGGTAACAGAGCTTGAAAGCCACCATGGTACAGAGGCTATTGACTTTAATTCTTTTTTGACACCTAACACCACAGGTAAAACAGAACTAAAGCAGGAGGCTGACTTCCCTAATAACAATTCCTCGCCTTGCCCTCAATCTAATCTAGAAATACGAGCAGAATAGTATTTAGATCTCACCCTCCCTCTGAAACAAAATGTTTTTTCTTCTTCTCTTTGCTTATGGACCTTGTATATTTCCAACACACAAATGTAAGACATTGAACACAGAGTAAGCATTAGAAATAGTTACTGTACTAAAGGCAGTGGTGCATGCTGGCTCTAAGATCTTCCCAGTTTGCTAGAAGCTCATTATGTACATGAAACACAACTCAAAAAGTTCCTAGGCAAGTTAAAACAAAAAACTGCCTGCCTGACGTGTGTTGACACACAGGCGCTTTCATCCTGGAATTCTGCAAAGCAAACCCCGTCATTCCTCTATTACAGAGCAGAGCATTGAAGACGCAAATCACAGGTGTCTGTGTTCACACGAACACTGTGACACTGCCCTGCTCTAACTGTGTCACGCTTCAGAAGGCCAGGCTGATGCACACACACCCCTGCACACTGTGCATTCACTTCCCCTAAGTGGAAGACTGTATTCAGTATTAAAGTTCTTTTTCTTCCAAATTTGTAACAGATTTGTTCTTCCCACTCCTGCTCCTGACTTTGGGTTTGAGATAAATTTTGTATTTTAACACTATCTGTGGCTCAAGCGGCCAGCCCCATACCCATGTGCATACAAGAAACACTAACTGCACTCAGTAAGACATATATTTGAAGAGGAGGACATGGATTTGAAGGGCGTTATGGGAGCACCAGGGCAGAACTGAAGGGCAGGGGAGAGGTGGGCACGGTCAAAGCTGGAATGGCTACCCACTACAGCCTTGTACCCACGGGTGCACTTCTCAGAAAAGGCAGTCATTTGTGGGCCTAACTTAAAGGCCATTTGAGGTTAGCTTTAGTTTTGTTTTTATTTTTTTGCTTTGCTTTGTTTTGCTTTGCTTTTCAGGAGCAATCCTCCCTAAAAAGTGGGCATGTTTTCAGGTAATATGTGTTCTGGGTGTCTTGGTAAAGCTAAATTGCCTCAGAAACCTGTCCCCGCACTTGCTGGGAAAAACTTTCACATTCACTAGTTACTTTAAATTCAGCTTCCATTAGCAATTTTGTAGCAAGTTTACTCGTGAAGTAAACAAAGGATGCCATGGGCCTGAGTTGAGGGGATTTCACAGGTTTGATTTAATCATAACCCTACTTTTTGAAGGAAAAAAAAATAGCCTAATGCCTCTAAAGCCTCAGTTTGCTACATTCGCTACAGGCAAAATTTTCAGTGTGGGTAGAGGAGGCAGGCCACTCTGGCTGTCTGTTCACAACTTGCCAAAGAAGACACTAGTAGCAGAAAAAAGGGCTCAGAGGGGACACTGAATGATCTGATCCTGGCTGGCAAAGGTCTCAGCCTGGTGAGTGGCCGCGCTGCAGATGCCCTACACCACTCTGGCCATCAGGATGGGTGTTCATTCCCAGCAGTAGTGCACAGAGAGCTGAGGGAACTGAAGCTTCCCTGCTTTAGAAAGAACATGACTGTTCATGTAGACCAACTCCCTTCTTGTCAGAACAAAATAAACGGAGAACAGATGAAATGAAGTGACTTGCACACCATCATGTGTGGGCCAAAAGAAAAGCCAGGCAATGGCCCTCCCCATGCCCAGGCTTGCTCCCTGTTGCAACATCTCTGTTTTATTAGCAGTATTTTCACTTGTTTCTAGTGCTCGTGCTATCTTGCTCACACTGTGATTATCCTCAAACTGTCTCTACCACCTTTAAAGAAAACATCTAGAGATTTTATGAGCTACGTTTTGTGATATTCTTGGACTGGTTGCTCTCACCCCAGCTTTATTTTCTGAGTATGAACGGTTTAGAACGCCACACACTGGCTTTCAGCCCCGGGTGCAGTCTAGGCAGCTTTAGCACTTCCTTTCCAGGCAGAGTTTATGGCAAAAAAAAGAAACAGCAAAGTTAATGTTACAACACTAACAGGGTGTAAACAGCTATAATATGAAGGTTCTTCCTGGCTTTACACACAAAAGTCTAGAACATAGGAAAAATGAACATGTAATAACTTGATTAAGATGTAATCTGATAACCAACTTGTCAAGGTCTGTTGATTGGTTGGTTGGTTGGTTGGTTGGTTGATTGGTTGGTTGATCTGTTGGGGATGCAGTTCTCATACTTAAAAATAATCTAATTATTCAATAAATATTTATAAAATTCTTGTACTAAGTTAGATACTATAAAAGGATTAACTGAAAGAGAAATAGTGTCTGCCTTTGAGAAATGTTGACAGGACACATAAAGTTCCCCAAAAACCCAATCTTGTATCTTAAAAGTGAGGAGAATGGTTACATCTGAGGGTAGATTTGGGGAACAATGTCCAGTTTCAGGTAGAAACGTTAGTGGTCTAACAGACTGACTCCCCAGACAGAACAATTATAGTGTTTGCTAATTTCTATGGTATAAATGTACCCACTCTGGTAATTTTCAAACTGCCAACAGGACATCACTATATCCAGGTTGGGGAGGTTGGAATCTGCTCTCTTGAAAAGAAGGAACTAAGTTTCAGGAGACCCTGGACCCTGAGCATGAAGGAGACTTCTAGGAGCTGGTCATGCTCTCTTTCCTGATCTAGGTGTTGCATGCAGGGTGAACATATCTACATACACTCTTGTGGATTTATATATAAAGGTAGCTTACATTTACATATATACATGTCTTATTTTAAAAGGTATTGTAAATGTCTTGTCAAACACAGCAACTAGTTTATGACATTGCTAGTTTGTGTTTCGTACAAGAATGAAGAATATTGGAAAACTGAGACACAGCACCTCACAGTGAAACTCAGGCTGTAGATACAAGCAGGGATGCTCCCCAAGCACCAAGAGGAAGTGTTTCCCTTTTTACTGTGCAAAACAGTCACTATTCAAAGTGAGATTGCTTAAGTCTAAAGATGACTGATTGCTAGTGCAGGCTGCCTCTTAAGCTGCAACTTGAAAAACTTGAACACGATTTACCCTAGTCATCACTATTTCCAAACATACCTGAAATAACCTTTTAAAATAGTAAAGTCCCCCTAAATCCACTCAGCTCAAGCAATTAGAATACCCTCACCCACAATGACTTTAGAATTTTAGACACAGTTACCCAGTGTCCTACCAATGTTGTTTCTAATTCTCAAAAAAATAAATCTTGTAGGTTTAGAAATTCATACCCTCAAAGTAAGTGATCAGTACTATGCAAATCATTCCAGTTGGCCTGGCATCAGCCATTGTCTTCTCTTCCACATGTCCCTGCCCTCAGCAAACACTGGCACCCGAATGCCACAGCCTGGGTGCCCCATCACCCACCTCTCTGTGATGACTGGTCTATGTGTCTCACCAAGGCAACTATTTGCAGAAAGAACTCCCAGACTAGAGGGTCCATCTTAGGACTCCCTTGAAGGACTTCTGGGCCAAAGGGTGTCTTAGACTCCAGTGTGTCCTCCCAAGACTCTCACAACCATTACTTGTAATATTGGCCTTGTAAAATCTTTTCATACTGCATTGAAATCTGTATGACTACAGGTAGAAATTGAGAGCCCAAGACTGCAAATAACCTTAACCTTAATTGAGATCTTCTTGCATGATTGCATACCTACTGTCCTCAAGATCACCTCTTTCTGATCATGGCTATATGGAGATGAGGTAAGAGGTAACTTTTATTCAGAAAATAGCATAAAAACCCATTTGTGTCAATAAAACTATTGTATTTTACCAATATTTCCAATTAACTGGTTCACTATTTCACTTCTAACAAAATATAAAGAGTGGGATGCTATAAAATAAACTTCATTCTCAAATTCTAACTCCTGACGCAGATGGAAAGATGATGACAATGAGAGGTTTGTTCTTATAATATTCATAACTTCATCATCTTTGTTTCCTGTGTGTTTTCAGGTCTTGCCATTTCAGTATGCACTTCATATTATACATGCATTATCTGTGCACATGTGTGCAAATGTGTGCATGTGTGTATGTGTATACATGCATTGTGTGTGCAAATGTGTGTGTATGTATGCATGCCATGTGAGTGTGTGCATGTGACACACATCACCTTCAGCACTCCTCACTTCAGATTGTGTCTTACATGTCTACACTGTAACTATTTTTATATTTGTTCTTTTACAGTCATTACAGTTCAATGAATATATGCACATTTTAAAACTAATGTCTTAATAATGGCCATTTTTTATTAGTTTCACATCTTTCTCTATTGTGAAGTGAACATCTTTATAAATACAGTTTTCTCCTCTTTCGTCTTATTTCCTTATGACACTTCTTCAGCATGGGATTTCTAGATCAAATAATGTATGAGGTTTTATCTTTCACATTACATCTCAGGGCTACAGATGAAGCACATGAATCATAATCTATCTTCTGATAATATCACTGTTTGTCATTCCTTATTATTTAAAATATAAAAATGGGGTCAAAATGGCTCAGCTGGGAAAGGTTCTTGCTGACAACCCTGAAGACCTGAATTTGATCCCAGGACCCGAATGGTACAAGAGAGAACTGATACCTAACATTCATTTACACAGTGGCCTGGGTGCATACACATGCATGCACATGCATGCACACACACACACACACACACACACACACACACACACACACACACACACACGATAAATAAATAAATAAATGTTTTTAAAAGTAAATATACAAAAACAATAGTATTACATTTGGTTGATAGTCCATTGATGCTTGCTAATGTGGGAACATTTAGCCATGTGTTTTTTCCATTTAGAGATTGTCTGTTAGCTGTTTTTTCATATCCACCTATCACTTAGCTATTAAAGTCATAAAAGTATACTGGCTACATTAACACTTTATGTTACATATACATTATATGTTTCACAAAATCATTTTCCCTAGCTGAGGTTCATTCTTAATTTTACTTCCTGTTATTGCCATTGTAGAATTATTTTTACTCTTATTTATTCAGAATTCTCGATATTTTGGTGCTATTTTGTCACTTCAAAACTGAAATTACTGTATCTTAAAAAATTTTAAAACATCAATTTCTAATCTTTATAAGAAAATAAATCTCCTTTGTATAATTTTATCTATATCTTATGTACTTTAAATCTTAATATTTTTTCTCTAGTTAACAAAAGGATCTTTTAGCCAGGTTGTGGTGGTGGCGGTGGCACACACCTTTAATCCCAGCACTGGAGAGGCAAAGGCAGAAGCCGGCTGATCTCTGTAACTTCTAGGCCAGTTTGGTCTACAAAGGGAGTTCCAGGACAGGCTCCAGAGCTACACGGAGAAACCCTGTCTTGAAAAACCAAAGAAAAAGACCATTTTTCTCACTTGCTGTGTTTGGTTTGGTGGGCGGGGTCTGCTGATTTACTGCTTTATGTTGTTTCGATGTTTGTGGTGCCAGAGCCAGCACCAAGGACTGACTGACTGTGTGCTCAACGGCCGTGCTGTATTCCAGCCCTCTTAGGTGGTCCTAAAGTGTCACTACAAGACCCATCTCACCCTTTTTATTTCTTTCTGACTTTTCTATTCATGCACAACCCTCTTATACTTCCCACCCCCCTTTTCTCCTAGAAGGTCAATTAGTTCCCATTGCATCGATGAACGTTGCATTTATGTCTCTTTGCTTGTCCTTATTACCCACAAGTACTTGATTTTATACTTCAGTATTCACTTCTAAACATAGTTCTCTTGAGGGTGAACTCAGAGTTTTTATTCTTCTCTGTACTTTGTCAGTAGACAACACAGTGGCAGGACCGAGAAGCATTTCACAAGTGTTCATGGATTCATTTGCCTTGTTCCTATGGTAGACAGTTCTAATATCTGAATCTTACGTGGTATTATTCAAGCATGTTGACATCTGCTGCAGGTATAATTGGTAGAAGTGTTGAGAATAGAATCAACTCTTGATTCATTTTCTACTACATTAGAAACAGCTCATATATTAAATTATACTTCCCTTTATAGGGAAAATGTAAAAGAAAACCAATTAAACTGGATAGAGATTCTAACAATTCAGAATACTCTGAATAAATTTATTCTTTCCTGGTTGACAAGATGACTCACAGTGTGAAGGTAGTTGTCACCAAGCCTAATGACATGATTCTGATCCCCAGGTACAAAAAAAGAATCAATTCCCATAGCCTTCCTCTGACCTCCACATTTGGCCATGGCACACACACCACATCACACACACACACACACACACACACACACACACACACACATCATAACACACACCACACATGTGCACACACACACATCACAACACACACAAATAAATAAATGCATTTTTTTCATTTATAAAAATTATTTCCTATATACAATAGGAAAAAACTTTATGCTCCAAAAATATCTTAGGTCTTATAATTTCTATAATTTCCTCATCTAATAACCCAATAATGAAATTCCAACTTTACACAGTTAGATGCTATTCTGCTGGAATTGACATTCAATCCAGAAAATAACAAGCTACATAGTAAATTATGCCTAAAAACAAAGAAATAGATGTGAAAGATGAAATCAAAAGTGTTTTCCAATGTATGATGCAAAAATATATTTAAATCATATTGTTTAAAACAAAGACATTATAATATCATGCCATTTTATCTTTCAGAAATAATGTACGAAGAAATGGGACATAAACTGTATGTGAAGGTGAAAATATTCAATCAGCCACATCTTTTAAAGACTCAGTCAGACACATCAACACCCTGACAGGGCAGTGTGGCCTGAGGAAGAGAGTATTGTTCCTATATTGAGTGAGTATTGCCATAGCTGTAGAAAAACCAAACCACCATAAAATAAAGTGTTCTCCTTTAAGGGCATCTGACTTAATAAAAATAGGATATACTAACAGTTCAATTACATCCTTTGGGTTTCTAGTATTTAAAATGATCTTCCAGTACAGTCCTTGTTGTTTAAAATTATATTAAGCATGCAAGCATTTACCTTCTTGCCTTCAGATTTGCTGCTGAGCCCTGGCCAGGGAAGTTTCAATCCACACCCTGTCAGGAATGAAATATACCACCATGGCCCCTCCCATGCTGGCACTTTTCCAGGAGCCGTGTTGAAATCTAGAGTAGAACTGTCATTGATTGATTGAGGGGATAGGAAAATGTGGCAGATATTTCTTAAAGCACGCTCACATGACCTATGCTTTCAATTAAATTCAATATTTGACATAATATGTTTATATTTTCTTTGCCATTTCCATTTGTGTCTTTGCATAGATTCCTAAAAATAACATTTGTCCGGCACCCTTCACCCCAACATCTACAGTAAAAGGAAGCAGGGGTCACATACTCCTTGTCCTAGATGTCATAGATCTGATTTTCAATTGTTATAAGCTTCTGCAACTCATTGCATCGACTTGCAGGTGTGTTTCGAGCTATTTCCGAAGAGGGATTTTTTCTTGCAGTGATGTGAAGGTGGGAGTGAGGACAATTATTTGATTCCTGACCAGAATAGCTGAACACCCAGCCGATGACAGGGGCTGTAAGAGAATCTGGTAGAGAGAGTATGAATGAGAGACAGAGAAAGAACCTTCTAGAAGAGAACTCATTTTTAGGAAGTAGAGAAATGCATTGGACATACACTAATATCACTAAAAGAGCTGACTGTCTACTGTGGCTTCCTCAGCTCTGACCTGCTTGCTTATTTATGATATGTTTACTCAAGGAATTTTAGGGGCTCAGATACCTCCACTTTTCTCTTATAAAACTTCTGTAGACACTTTCATTAAAAATTATTCAACAACTTGGGGTTTTTTTTCAGTTCTGATATTATTACTTCTAGCTCCTCCTGTGAGCTGGGGGTCATTTAGAAACAGAGGTAACAAGTGGGAGAGCTGTGGGAATCACAGGGACCCAACAGGATTTAGCAGCACACGAGGGTCCCTCTCTTGTTTGGTTCTCTTTGGTGGGGGGTGAACCTATATCTTCTTTTACTAACTTCTTCTCAGATAACGATATTGTCTCAGCTATCATGGCACAAATATGAGCCATGGAAATACAGGGAAATTCAAATGAACTGTTTTAAAATGATACTGCTTTTTATGGAGAATATAAACTACTTGTTATGCATCTAGTATATGAATAAAGTGTGTAAAAGCCTTCTTTACAATATAAGCTGTCAATCAATTGGAATTAGTGGCTAAACAGTGAGAGACTTTCTCCAGTCTCAACAGCAACAAGAGAAAACAAGTTTTCTGTTAATATGCTCCCCTCCCTGATCACTTGAAATGTGAATCTGTTTCTTCTTCTACAATTCTAAACACCACTTAGGCATTGGTAATGATTTGCAGGATGATGGAAAATTTAACATGTGATTCAATAAATGCCTCATGCTAACTGATCACTGGCTCCTTTGTGCGGGTGTTCACCATTGCAGTCTTTCCCAAAGTTCACTCTTTAACCTTACAACAGAGTAGCTTCTTGCCTATTCCCATTGATTTGTGATTTTCCCTTTTGTTACTGTTGGCTGTTAATATCGCCCTGAGATTCTAGGCACCTCAGCAGATTCGATCTTATTTGATTATCTCTAATCTAGGGTTGCATCTGTTTAACCTCCAGGAAAATTTAAAAAAAAATCTGACTACAGATGATTGCAAATAATCGTCAAGACTTGGGGTGGCATGACAGTCCCCAGAGTGATGACAGAGTCAGCAAGAAGACACAGCTGCCTCCCAGAGTCACTTGACACATTACCACCAGAGAGGGAAGGAGCTGTGATGAGGTGTCTGTGACAGGCGGGCGTCCTGAGAGTGTCACACATAGTCTCATCTGAGCAACTGCAGAAAGTTTGTCACTGATGTCGGTGACCTCAAGCGCAGAAGAATTAATGACATTGAAACACATGTTAAACTTTTTGACCTCTTTTTAATCATAACCTTGTTTATAGAATTTTGTGGATGCATTTAGAGAAAACAAACACTCATTGACAAGTGATCAAGGAATTTTGGAGGTCAACCAGCCTGGGCATCCTATGTTAGAAACCAAAAAAAAAAAAAAAAAAAAAAATCTCTCACCACACCATAAAAAATAGTGCCTGCTTCTTCAAGCATGGCTTCCTCCCAGGTATACTACAACTCATCATGAGTTATAAGCCAATCAATTAACCTTTTAATGACTAATTAGACTCTCCTGCCTGGAATTAAAAATTCAAGGACACCAGAATGATTCACCAACCAAAGCCTTTGCCAGCTGCTGATACAAAACAAGATGAGTAAAAGTCTCCTGTTAGTGACAGCAGTGCATTCAAGATGTTGTTAAGAATAAGTCTCAAGTCTAATTTCATACCTCAGTACTAAGAAAACAAAGTATGCTCTCAGAAAAATATCAGAAGAGACACTAATTTAAAATTAGCCTTAAAATACCAATTCCACTGGGAATGATGGCTTACACCTTTCATCTCAGCACTCCGGAAACTGAGGCAGGTGGATCTCTGTGAGTTAGAAGACAGCTAAGGCTGCATAGTGAGACTCTGTCTCAAAAACAAAACAAAACAAAACAAAAAACAACAACAAAACAGATGAACAAAATGCCCCTTCCCTTTCTCATAAAAGTCTCAGTTCTCTCAGAACATAATACCCACTGCCTGTCCAAGTCTGAATGAGAAGAGGAGTCAGAGACGTCAGAGAGGCAGAGAGATAGCAGAAGATAAAGATCACAGGAGCAGAGCGTGTGGGGTTCAGGACCCAGATCTGCCTGAAATTTACTACCGGGGACCTTGAACAAAGACCTTGTGAATGTGAATCTTCTCACCTGTAAACAAGTAGAAATCAGTCTGTAGAAATATAATGATGCTATTCCAAAACTGTAAAGCAGAACTTCGTTGTTTACTCAGTATTGACAAAGTATAGCCCCTGGCAAATTCAGCCCATTGCCCATATTTTTAAAATAAGGTTTCCTCAGAAAGTAACACATTGTACTATCCACATAGTACTATCTAAAGCTGTCTTTGCTCTATCCCTGCAGGCTTGGGCAATTGTGAAGAAATACATGTCCCACAAAACCAAGATTTATAACTTAGTCCTTCACTAAAAAACGTTTGCTAATCCCTGCTTTGAATGGTGGCCCCTTATAACTTGAAGCCTGTGAAGTATTTATATCCTTAAATATGAAGCTTATCCCTACACTGGCTAAATGTATAGCACACTGATAAGAAATGCAGTTTCTTCCAGTAAAATGTGTTTTGGGCAAAGAGAGCAGATGGCTAAGAGCACTTGTTGTTGCAGAGAAATGAGTTCAGAGTACCCATGTCAGGCTGCTAATAACTGCCTGTAGCTGCGGCTCCATGGATGTGACATCTCTGACCTCTATGGGCACCTGAACTCACATCCACAAACCCATACACATGTATATAACTTAGAAATATATGTTTTGGTTTGATCTCAATCCCAGGTAAAACTCTAATCCCTTTTAGAAATGCTATAAAATAATAACTCAGATGTTGATTTATTGAACAACTAGTTATCAAATGCCAGCTGGGTGACAGACACTGGATACATGAAGATTGAGAATGTCATTGTTCGTGTACTCATGACATCTGGCACAGCAGGCCTCTACAGTACAGACTAGATCACATGCATTTAGATATGAAAACATTCATTTAAGATCTTATATGTAGTAGGCCTTCTGACATCCATCGTTTCATTTGGGCTTCCAATAACTTGGAGAAGACCTCACTATGTCAACATTTCTTGAGAAAAAGAACTCAGCAGTTCAGTCATGCTGCTAGAAAGTAGCAGAGTGAATAGCAATTGAGCACCTACCTGCTTTCCATGTTTCCCCCAAAGTAAAGGTCTACAGCACATATAGCTTCCACACCAAGACAACTAGCTCCAAGCTACCTAAAGTAGCTTGTCTACCTCTCAATACATACCTGCAAGCCAGTGAGGGCCGTCTCCAGCTGAAGTCTGTGCTCTGATGAAGTCAGTTCAGTACTTCAAGGTAGGGACAGCCAAGTTCTACAGCCTGCAGAGACTGGTAAGGAGCTGTGTTGAGCAAGCAATTGTGTGACTTTTAAATAATGATCATGAATCAGATTCTTTTCAAGCTGGCACATTGCCTGCTTATTTCCAGAAAGCCATAGATTAGGGGATAGAGCCTTTAATGATTTGGCTGCTAAAACAACCAGAGCTTGGAATCTCTGTCCTTTGTTCTCCCAAAGCACTTTACATGGCCCTTTGAGCATAGGGCTACATCACAAGTTAATAATCTACACATGGAATACACCAAATCCAAGTGGAGTATTCTCCACAGCCTGTGCCAAGGCAGCGCCAAGTGATCTGGGTACAGATAGGTCTACATGGTCCTAAGCCAAGAGGAAAAGCTACAGCTATTTTGTTTGTGGTCAACTTCTCTCCTCGGTGCTTCTGTTACCTACTTAATCATGACCACAGATCCACAGCTGTCTAGGACAATTTTTCTTCTGGCATCTCAAACAGAACATAAACAACAGGCAAAACCGCTCCTCCTTCCTTTCTTGCCCCAGCTCCCTGTCTTCACGTCCTTCTTCCTCATCTCCTCCATTTCTTGTCCCTCTGACACAATTTCTCCATCTGCAGCGCCCTCTTTCCCTGGTGTCTCCCCCTTGTCAGTAAGGGTACAGCAGATGGATTCATTCTCCTGCATGACTCAGCCAATACTATCTAGCAACATTAAGCATTGGCTCTTTTTCAATCACAGTTCCTATTTTGTTAGAGATAGTAACATCCTTGGAGGGCTTCAAGATATTTGAGGTCATTTGGTCTGGCTTCTAGTGTAGAAATAAAATTCCACCACTGGCTTTCAAAAAAAAAAAAGGGGGGCTCTTTGCCCAAATTGAGAATAGCGTAGTCCAGTTCATCATTATCTATCCTCTAAGACATGATAAAATCCCATAGGTGGCTGTAATCAGAGAACATAAGATGCAAAAGTACTTCAACTAATGCATCAGTCGCAAGTTAAAAGCAAGTGTCATTCAACAGGTTTAACCCATAGAATAATAATATAACCAGTAAGACAGCTATAAAAGCCATAAAATTTGGGATAAGGAGACATTAAAAATAATAGGGGATAGTAGAGTATCAGTGAATTTTGAATAATGATGCTATTTGAAAAAAATTCATGATGAAGAAAATAAGGGTAATTTACAAGTCCAGAAAATCCATCATTTTCTCTTCATTATGTGCTCTTTTTACATAGTTGAGCTCAGATTACATTTGTGGTTTATGTCCATTTTTCATTTGATACTTCAATCTAAACATTTCCCCATATCTTGAAATTCTAGTTAGAAGAACTACTTATAAATTATTCATCCATCTCGATTTAACATTAAGGCAGCTTCCAAATTTCCATGAATGGTGTCATTTAAATCTTTTATTGTTAACCTGTTCTAAACTTCAAACGCTCTCCTCTCTCTGCACAGACATGTGGATGGTGAATTACTGAACATAGTTCATGGGCATTTTTAAACCAACGTGTTTCATCAAATGGTACTGTGGGGCAACCCCACCTCAGTTCATGGAAAAGTGTGCTGTTCTGATGACTTTATTTAAGCCAGCTTTTCTCCCTAAAACAGAGACTGGATGATTCGTCTCCTGAGGGAAATCCTGAACAGAGGAAGGAAATGGCTCTATGTCTCCTGTAACATAAATTATTGATCTACTCAAGCAGACAAGAAACTACTTAGTCCATGGTTCCTTCAAGTCAGGGTGTAAGAATTCTTCCAACTTGTCTGTCACTGTGGGGTGGGGACAGGGTGTAACCTCTTAATTTTCTGGGTATTCTTAAGGGAACAAAGACAACTTGGAGCCTCCCTGTGACTCTCAGAGGATTGCAATTCCCCATATCCTTGTGCTGAGCTTCTCCGGAGTACAAGCCCTGGCTTCAGGAAGGGGTTGGGGGTGGGAATGGGGGGCTGTTTTAAACACCTAGGAAGATTCTTCAAATGTAGTGCATTAAATGGAAACTGAAAAGACTCAGCACATGTGGAGTTGGTCTTAAGTCCCCTTGGGTGCTTAAGAATGTAACTCATATTAGAAAAACTACTCCAGACATCAATGTAAAGACCCAGGTAGAATGACAGGATGTTGATGGCCTTTTATTTGAAAGTAGAAAGTGGAGGGTGCCTGGGCAATGGAGGGGAATGCTAGACAGACAGACAGTAGTTCTTGACATAGAACTATCCCACCTCCTCTGCTCTCCCATGTCCAAGAGTCTTCCTTTCATTCCTTCTGGAGATAAGAGTGACCAAGGCTTAGTGACACATTGCACATCCCAGGGCTTATATATGTTGCTGTCATATAATATAATATAATATAATATAATATAATATAATATAAATATACATATATACATATGTGTGTTGAAGGCTGATGCCTTTGTGCATGCTGTTGTTCTGTTTTAACTAAACTTTTTTTAATTTTTGGTGTTAAAAATTCTTTTATTTTTAACAGAGTTTTTTTAGCTATTTAAAAAGAAAAAGATTAAGAATTACAAATATATAGCCTAAAAACGTAACTCCATAAGACAAGTTTTTCATTTTTCAAGCTAGATGTGGCTTTGTTTTTAAGATCGTTTTCAGGCTTGCTGGAAACTACACCGGAATAAAGACAGTGCTCTTGCTTTTTAATTTATGAACCCTCATCTGCCCTGACTGACCTTTAAAGGGAACGTGGCTGTGGCTACTGCTGGGCGCTGGGCGTCACTGGAGCCTGGAGAAGGCTCAGGATTATAAGGAAGAAGCAGTGCTTGGAGAGAAGAAATGGCCCCAGAGACTGGGGAGCGTGGGTCCCCAGTTCTCATAGAGAACCAGGCAGATAGCCAGTTTAAGTGTTGGCCGGAACAATTCAGTCCTATGAAATTGAATCCAGTTAACTTGGACTTCTAAGGAAAGCTTAGCTCAAAGCAGCCATCGATGAAGCTAAGGCCCTGTGGTTATGCATAACAATGCAGACACGGGGAATGTTCGCATGTGAACTCACTCAGTGCGTTAATCATTTCTAAAACTCTGAGGAGGCATCGTGATATCTGGAGGAAAACTCTGAAGCTTTGTGGTCACACCACACCTGTGCCACCGAACCTGTGACTCCGGACAAACGCATTTGCTCTTCTGGCTTCTTCAAACGACAGGGCAGAGGAAATATACACTCAAAACACACTCCCTCCAGATTTGCACTCTACCAAAGAAGGAACAAATAGCAGAACTGAATGTCGCGACAAGCCAGTCAAGAAAAGCCACATCCATCAGTTTTGTTCCCATGTTGTGATGAAATCCATGGTCAGTTGCCTTGCCAGAGTCAAGATGAATTTCATTCTCTGTTCAAAAATTCAACAAACCTGCATCACAAAATGAACTTAGGCACCACTTACATGGCGCTGCTGGCAAAGGCGCTTTACCCGAGTTGTATTGCCAGAGCCCACATGTTAGAAGAAAACGGACTCTACAAGCTGTACACACACACACACACACACACACACACACACACACACACACACACACACATACACACACACACACATACACACACACACACACACACACACACACACACACACTCACACACACACACACACACACACACACACACACACACTCACACACACACACACATTTTTAAATTTGCTCTTTACAAATTCTCAGAGTGTTAGTGAGCCACCACTTCCTTCATAAGGCAAATGATGACCTTATCATGTCTGAGTGTGTAACAGCCTGACTCGTCCACCTAATCATGTTTCACATGTGTTCTCGGAGTGTGTAAGAGCCTGACTCATCCACCTAATCATGTGTGTAAGAGCCTGACTCGTCCACCTAATCACGTTTCCACATGTGTTCTCCGAGTGTGTAAGAGCCTGACTCGTCCACCTAATCATGTTTCACATGTGTTCTCGGAGTGTGTAAGAGCCTGACTCGTCCACCTAATCATGTTTCCACATGTGTTCTCGGAGTGTGTAAGAGCCTGACTCGTCCACCTAATCATGTTTCCACATGTGTTCTCAGAGTGTGTAAGAGCCTGACTCGTCCACCTTTCAAATTCCGTTCTGACTTAAGACATCCTGGAACTTTTCTCACTTGTTTCACATGGTTCTCTTTGGATTCTAGAAACTGTCTGTTCTGCTGTGCACAGGGACCAGATGACCAGCAAACTCTTGTAGAAGGCTCACTTTTGAAACTTTGTGTTTCTTTTCTTTCGATTTCCTGATTACTATGGGGTCAGAATTCTAGTCTTCTTTAGTTATAGTTCATTTTAAATGTCTCAAAGCAAAAGATAAGTTTCACGGTTTGACAGTTTCATGCATCTACGTAAGGAGTTGTAGTTGCATTCACCCCTCCCCCCCTCATCCCCTTGCTCCTCCTCTTCCCACTCCAGGGGTGCCCCTCCTGCCTTCCTGTCTTCTTCCTGTGTGGCCCATTGAGTTTAATTTACTGGAGTTGTACTTAAGGATGCATTTCATGAAGCTCAACTGTCTCGGAGCTGTTCATATTTGCTCTCAAGCTTGGTCCTCACATTCCATGGTCCCTCGTGCCAATTAGACTTTTATTTATTAGTCAAAATTAAATTCATGCTGTTAATTCTCCTCTCGTTCATTTATTTGTCACATCATCATGTTATTATGCTTCAGTAATGTAAAGTTATTTCTTTTTTTTTAAGTTGTAATTCACAGGTAATTGGGTGGATCTAGAAAAAAAAAATCCTGAATGAGGTAACCCAGACCCAAAAAGACAAATATTCTTTCTTGTACGTGGATGTTAGCTTTAAGCCTTCAGTGTGCATGCTTTTACAATCTGTATAACCACAGAGGTTAGGTGCCTAGTAAGAGGCTATGGGGCGGGGTGGGGGGGCCCCGGGGAGGCATGGATTCCCCCAAGGAAGGGGAAATAGAATATACAGTTATGGAGAGACAAGGGAGAATGGAATGGGAGTATTAAATGTGGAAGGAGATGGAAGACAGAGGTAACAGAGGCGATAGGGAATGAGACAACTAACACTGAGAGCCATACGGAAACCTACTACTGTAGAAGCTTCCTAAAATATATATATATATATATAAAAGAAATCGAAATAGAGCCACCAAATAATGGGGGGACAATACCCCCAATCAGACATCCTTCACCACCAAGTGAAACCTCCAGTGCCAGGAATTTGTTACATCTAGTTGAATTGTTAGCCAAAGTGACCCCATGGCAACTCCCAAACATGTCAGGCTATTTCCAGGGCTATTGGTTGCTCTCCGTAGGTTGAGAGTAAGGCCCTATTGCTGAAGACAACATACCTCTCTGAACACAGAGAAGTTGAGCTGGTGCCTAACTAGAGGCTTTACCCCACTGACTAGTGTCGATGGTACTAGAATATACTTTGCATGCTACCAGAAAAGAAAGGTAAACACCAACCCAGGCTCAAACCCTGCAATCAACAACAGTGATCTGCCTGCAAAAAGTGCTGGAAAAACAGGGTTCGAATATTTTGAGCTTAACCAACCACTATCTGATTGTATTTAAGACCCACTCCATGAGATGTAACCTATGCTTGATTTTGCTCCAGTAACGGAGAACATGAAGATGGATAGGCCATGGGCCTAGAAAAGAAAAAAAAAAGCAAATACTGTCGTTCTGTGAAAGTAACATAACAATAAAATGATTCTTCATGAAATTCTGCTACACCTATAGATCAGTGCTTCAGTCACCTATCATCAGAGAAGCTTGCTCCAGTAGATGGGAACTAACACAGAGACCCACAACTGGATAATGTGCAGAGAATGAGAGACCTTGGAGCATTCAGACATAAATGGGATGGCTCCATCAAATCCCTCCCCCAGTGCTGATGGAGCTGTGCAGAAGAGGAAGTATAAATATGGTAAGAGCCTGTGGAAATAGATGACTACAAGAAAACAGTGTCTTCATATAAAAATAGGACCGATCCACATAGGAACTCATAGAGACTGCAGCAGCACACAAAGACCTGCATAGGTTCAAGCCAGATGGGGTCCCAGAGCTGAAAGGGGAAGAGGACACAGACTCCCGCTCCTGATCAAGATCTATCAGCAACTGACACCTGCCTGCAAAGAGAACTTAGTCTTCCCCAGTGGAATCCCCCTGGGTGCATCAACCACCCTTCATGGCAGCCCCTGCCCAGCAGTAGACAGCCACAGAAAACAAACTCAACGCTGTTTTTGTAGAGTTTTTGTCTCATATTGCTTTGTTTGGGCTTTTTTTTTTTTTGTCTCAATTGGTCTTTTGCTTATATATCATGGTTTCTAATTTTACTGCTTTGTTGAGTTTGTGTGTATGAGAGAGAAAGACAGACAAGCAGACAGTAGTTTCTTGTGGGCTTTTCTTGTTTGTTTGATTCATTGTTTTTTATTTGTTTGCTTGTTTGTTTTGTTTAAAGAGAAAACAAAAGGGCATGGAGTTGGGTGGGTAGGAATGTGAGGAGGGTCTGGAAGGTGTTAGAGGAGGGGAAAAGCTTGATCATAATACATTGTATGACATTTTTCAATTAAAAAATAAAAAGTTGAACCTTCAAAAATTGATTTGTTTATCCTTAAGAATAATAAAATCCACTATTGTCCCGAAGCCTCTCATTGGAAAGGTATTCTTTCCCCCACTGAATTCTCTGTACACCCTTGTTGAAAACAACTGACCATAACTGCAAGATATACTACTGGATTCTTAATTCTCTTCCTAGCCATCTAGCCATCCTTGCTGTCTAGATTACACAGAGAAAAGAAAAAAGGTGGGTCCTTCCTGACACTATGCACAGAAATTAACTCAAAATCAAACAATGACTTACATGTAAGAGCCAACATTTATTTCATTACATTTTTCTTTATTATATGCTCATAAATGTGTGGGCATGTATTGCCAGGCATATGTGTGGAACTCAAAATACAATTGTGGGAGTCAGTTACCTCACTCTACTATATGGCTCATGGAGCATCCATCAGATTCAGGTGGTTAGCATTGGCCACAAGGAGCCACCTTACCAGCCCCAAAAGAACAAAATTTAAACTTAAGATATTTCTAAAGAAATTATAAAAGTAAGACTTTATGGTCCTGGGATGAGTGGTGTGGTTTGTTAAATATGATTTGAAACTAAAAGATAACTGGAATTCATCAAAACTTACAACTTTTGCTCTATAGAAGACACTGTCAAGAAATTGAAAAGACAGTCCACAAAAGGCAATGACACATGTGAGTTTTATCTTCAATTAAAAACGTGTGTCCAGAGTATAGAAATACCTCCTACAGCAAACCAACTCAAAAATAGGGAAAATAATTTCATTATAAATCTTTCTAAAGGAAACATGAAAATGACTAGTGGTGCCATTTAAAATGTCCAGATCACTCACTGTTGGGGAATACAAAGCAAAACCACAATGAGGTATCACTTTGTACCTGCTGACATGGCAATAATCAAAAAGAGAAACAGTAACACGTGCTGGCAGAGACGACCTGCTGCTGGGGCCTCATGCACAGCTACTGGGACTAAAAACACTCTAGCATTTTCTTCAAATGCTGAATATAAAGTTCCTATGAGACCCAACACTTTTGTTCATAGGGACGTACTTAAGAGAAATGAAAGCACATGTCAACTATAAAAAATACCTTACGTATGAGTGGTCATAGCAGGATTACTGACAATAGCCAAAAAGTAAGAATAGCTAAAACATCCACCAAGTGACAAATATATAAGAAAAGATGTGTTCTATCCATACAATGGAATATTACTCAGCTTTAGATACATAGGACACAGTATGAATGGATGAACCATTAAAACACTGTGCTAAGTGAAAGAAGCAAGCCACAAAATGGAGGTATATATTCTATTATTCCAGTGGCATAAATGTCCAGCATAGGCAAAAACCAGAGAGAAACAAAACAGCTTAATGTTTCCAGAATTGAGGCAGTAGAGTGGGGACTGTGAACTGAGTACTTTGGAGGGTGATGAAGTTCTAAACTTGATTATAGTAGTGTTCACACAACTCTTGAAATGCATTATACATATCAAAGTGAATTTTCTCCTATGAGAATTATATCTTAATAAATCAGTTTCCTTCAGAACATTTCAGACATGTTGCTGGAAGCAGATCCAAACTTCCAGCAGATGTCCAGATGCCTGAAGACCATCCAAGTGGACTTTATATTTTCATATCTATCTCTTTTTTTTTTTTTTGAGAGAGAGAGAGAGAGTCTCTTTGAACTCACAATCTTCCTGACTCAGCCTCCCTAGCTGGGATTATTGGCAAGCAGCACTATGTCTGACTTGATGTTATTTTTATTTTCAGTTATAAGTAAACAAATAATCATTGAGCATATGCTAAGGTGGTGATTCTGGAAGTTAAGAAGACAAGCCCAAAGTTAAAATTTGTGGAATTTCAATTTATAATGGAAAACTGTCAATGAGTTTCCCAATTAATCACAGTGTCCTCACTCACTTTCACTCACACAAACTCATCCCTCATGCTCTCATTTCCATAGCTAAATACAAAAGAAACTTGCCATATTAAATAATAGTATATTATTATTTGTCAAGTGCAAATTGATAAATGTTACCACTCTGCATGAGTTTTAACCATGCCAATAAGCTTCCTATATGATATTTACTTCAATTGTTAAAATTTAGTCATTTGCAATTGATCCCTTAGGAAAATCGAAACTCTTTGGTTTGTTTAAATCTCCCAAATAACAACCTGCAAGTAACAATTTTCTGGATATACCAGAACAATGCATTCACATTCCTGGTGAACTTAGAAATGTGGGTGTAGATGTCAGTCAATCAAATTATCTTTCAAGCGTTACATGCTGATCTCTATCATTAAAACTACACGGTTTTGTCATATGATGAGCCCGCCTGCTGCACCTTTCTACTGTTTTCCTTTGGTCACACCTGCATATCATTCTTTTATTTATTCAATCAGTCAAAGCAGAAAGCAGAATTCATAAAGTATTTACAGATACAAGATGCCAAGATCATATTTCTTTCCTGGAGGAACATGTGGCTTATTGGGAGAAATGCTTTGAAACAATTCTTTTCTATACCATAAATATATATTACTTTCATTTGCTAATAAAAAGCTGATTGGCCGATAGATGGGCAAGAAAAGATTGAGCGTGAGAGTCAGTCTAGGAGAATTCTGGGAAGAGGAAGGGCAGAGTCAGAGAGCTGACAGGCAGACACAGACAGAGAAGGAGATGAATGCGCCATGTTAATAAAGGTACTACCATGTGACAGAGTGTAAATAAGGAATATGGGTTAACTTAAAATGTTCTTACATTTAGTTAGTAATAAGTCTGAGCTATTGGCCAATCATTTATAATTCATATTCAGCCTCTGAGTCAATTATTTGGGACTGGGCAGTCAGGACAGGAAATGTCTGCTTACAGAGAAACAGAAGACACGGTTATGAACCTGTGAGCCTCTGTGTAGCTGGAGGGCTTCTCTCCAGGTTCCCCAAGCCCCGCAGTCCCACAATCCACTTATAAAATAATCACTCAGATGCTTATATCACTTATAAACTGTATGGCCGTGGCAGGCTTCTTGCTAACTGCTCTTTTATCTTAAATTAACCCATTTCTATAAATCTATACCTTGCCACGTGGCTGGTGGCTTACCAGAGTCTCTACATGCTCTTCTCCTGGCGGTCGCTGCAGTCTCTCCCTCCGCCTTCCGCTTCCCAGAATTCTCCTCTCTCCTTGTCCCACCTACCTCCTGCCTGGTCATTGGCCATCAGTGTTTTATTTACATAGAGTGATATCCACAGCACTTCCCCTTTCTTCTTTTTTTTAAAAAGGAAGGTTTTAACTTTAACATGGTAAAATTACATATAACAAAACAATTACCGAGCAAGAATTATAGTTACAATATTAAAGAAGATGTCCTATCTATCTTATATTTGTGAGTTTAAGGTTTTATATCTAACTTATCTTTTATCATAACTGAGGAAATTACAACTATCTAGTTTTCAACCACATCAAAGACCTGAGAAGGAACATAATGGTACCTGAGAAATGGTAGACGGATGCAAGCAACTTCGGGAATCTTGCAAGAGTAGACCAAGACAGCTGGCAGCCTGGACAGTCACCTGATGTTTCTCAGCATTGTTGGTGCATTCAAATTGGCTACAGGCCTAGAGTATCTGACAGACCATTTTCAGAAGCAGGAATTCTGAGAGACCATCTTACCCTGTCTTGGCAGAGTACAGTGGTCGCTTTCCTTGTGTCCCGCTTGTCCAGAAAGGAGAGCATTGCATTTGTACTGTCAGCCATCAAGACAAGGGCAGTTCTTTGCCCAGTAGGCCATTTTGTGCCAAGAAGACAAACTTCCAAATGGAAATGTCTTAGAAGCCCAACATTCTCTCGGGATCAATTGGTGCAGCCAGGAGCAATTGTGTCTCACGTCAACAGAATTCTAAGTTATTTAAATGCCATATTTTCTAGGTCTATGAAGTGTTTGAAGATTACCTATCTATCTGAAATATATCTATGTATACCTAGAAGACTTAACTAACATGGCTGCAAATATGATTATCATAGATGACTGATTATTAATCTATTTTTAATCATCCATTACAATTTTAAATGAGTTAAACACAATACCTCAAACAAGAATAGAAATATATATATACAGTATAACAAAATTAACTTCAAGTTTGTATCAATGAACCAAAATTTATACCAATGTAAAACATTTTAAACATAAACTAAAATCTATACCAATGTAAAACATTTTAAACAAGTTATTCTTTAAAAGTAGGTTCATTAATCTACCCTTTAATCTTATCATCTCCATATCCTATATATCCATATCATATCCCCTTTTCTTTTTTAGAAAGAGATCACATTTATAATCAACCTGTTTTAAATAAAAATATTGGTTTTTCTCTGTCCCACACCAGAGGGCTCTTCTGATTTGGGACACAAGAATCCCTTAACCATTTTTTTTTTTAAAGCAATATGTCTGGGTTTAGAGGGGGAGTGAGCCAATTCCACCTCTAAAGCCAGCTTGGTATATTTAGGAATTTGGGCGTAGCATCTCTTACTACTTCCTGCTGGAGGGGGGCGCTGCATCTTATGGGATGCAAAGAAAATTTTAGACCTATGGGTAGTCCGTGAGGCTGTATTGTGTGAACCAGTTGCCTTGAAACCGATCTGGATGTTGGATCATCTGGGCCATGGTGTCATCGGAGTCCCCTCAGGGGGTCTTGGCTGGTGAAACCTGATGTATCTTAATCTGGAACAAGTCCACAGCCTCTGGCTTTCTGTGGAAACAAAAGCAGAACCTCTTTTCCAAAGTAACATATCTTTATATCCAAATTTTGAAGTCAAGGTACCTTTAAAATATACATTTTGGCATAACTCAACAGGTTTTGTAATCAAATGTTTTTCTTTAGTCATGAATATCAAAGAGAACATAATCCAGATTCTCTGTGTGGTAGCCATCTTTATGTGGCTTATGTTTTATATTACCTTGAGCCTTGAGCCTATTGCTTTAAACTGTACCATTGTAAGCCCGAAACGGCGCTGTGGCTGCTGGCTCCGCCCACTTCAGCTTCCCAACATGGCAGTGGTACGTTTTCTGCCAGCTCTGGGAGTCATCAAGTCTCAGAAATAGTGGGTCTAAGCTTTTATCAAAGCAGCGTGTAGTCCAGAAACCTCTTTTTTTTTTTTTTTTTTAAATACTAGTAAAGACTAAATCCACCACACAGCTCAATTTGCCGCTGGCAGATGCCTCATCTCCGCCATACTGTCGGTCAAACGCACCCGCCAGGAACCCGCCAGTGTCCAAACCTGCGCCTTGCCGCATCTATTTGCCCGTATGAGACAAGAAGCAGGAACCTGTTTTTGGCTCTGTTTAGAATTGGTTATTAAATATTCTCAGGTTTAAGGTGGAAACTTAAGCCGTTGGGCGCCATTTGTAGCTGGAGGGCTTCTCTCCAGGTTCCCCAAGCCCCGCAGTCCCACAATCCACTTATAAAATAATCACTCAGACGCTTATATCACTTATAAACTGTATGGCCGTGGCAGGCTTCTCGCTAACTGTTCTTTTATCTTAAATTAACCCATTTTTATAAATCTATAGCTTGCCACGTGGCTGGTGGCTTACCAGAGTCTCTACATGCTCTTCTCCTGGCGGTCGCTGCAGTCTCTCCCTCCGCCTTCCGCTTCCCAGAATTCTCCTCTCTCCTTGTCCCACCTACCTCCTGCCTGGTCATTGGCCATCAGTGTTTTATTTACATAGAGTGATATCCACAGCACCTCTGCACACAAGTTCTTCAACAGGGTCTCACCTGAGCCAAGAAAACATCTGGCAATGAGTCTGTGATAGGAATATGTGCTCATCAATTCTGACAAACATATATTCATGGTAGAAAATTCAGTCTTTCTTTGATTATTTCTTTTATTATTTTATATTGATACAGTCTCTCCCTTTGAAAAAACAAATCGTCGTTTTATTTATATCTTCTAGATTTTATTTTTCTCTCTTTAAGTCTACCAAGAATTCATTTTGGAGTCAGGCATGGTGAATACTTCAGAGGCACAGACAGAAGGATCATGACCTTAAAGCCAAACTTGGACTATGTGGTAAGTTCCAGGCAAGTCTGAACCATGTAGTAAAGCCCTGACTGAAACAATAAGTTAAAGTATTTACTTTGGTCTATGACATGAGGTAGGGATTTTAAGCCATGTTTTTATCTAAATATCCAGCCAATGCTCCCAGAACTAAGTGGAGAATTGTCACCTTTTCCCCATCCTTGCCATTGCAGTCTACACTGATGAAATGTGAATAATATGAAAACAGCATCGGTGTAAGGAGTGCATGAAATACTATTTATTCATAATGGTGAAGCACACATAGTGTTTTCAGCACACTAAACTTCTCAGAGAGTGACAATGATTGGCTCAGTCCTGTGGAGATCAGCCTCTGCCCAACGAAACAATAGTCTCTGGGTGGGGAAAGCAGGGAGTGGAGACAGGTGGAAGTATTAATCATTCCTTGCTTCCTTCTTGGGCGTAAAAGACAATTTCCCCCATCTCAATTCTGCTAACATTGGCTGAAGTGATAAAGAATGGAATCCCTCTTGTTTTAATTTGTGTTTCCTTGATTGGTTATAAATTAATATCACTTCATATTCTTTAACATTAGGTTTTATGTCCTACTGTTTTTTATTCCGGTGCCACTTTTAATAGTTGAATTAGCTTGTGTTTTTTATTGACTTACACAAGCTTCTGATGACATACATTTTAACTGTGGGTCCGGTTTTGACTGTTCTCTCATTTCTATCATTTGGTCTTCAAATTTATTGTTACTTATTTCCAAATCTAGATTTTTACTTTGTCAAATCAAGAATTTATTTTTCTTTAGGACTTTTCTGAGAGAACTTTTGCTTCATTTTTAAAATCTGTATCAAGACCTAATTTCAAATGTTGCAAGAATATTACAAAAAACTACTATTTAATTCTATCTAGATTTACCAGTCATTGACATTTTGTCCCTTTTGCTTTGTAATTGCTCCTAACACACGTGGGCACGCATGCACGTGTGTGAGAACTGTCAGTAAACTGGGTTCATACATTGTTCCTTTACCTCTAAGTATGTTGTATATCTAAGAAAAAGGAATTCTTTTATATTATAAACATAGCCCAATTAGTGAGACCTGGGCAGTTAATAGAGTTCACAGTACATATTCCACCGTCCTTAGTTATCCCCAAATGCTGTTTAAATCCATCTTTCTCAGTCCACTATTGAGTCCAGGATTGCGGGCTCCATTTTATAGCCATCTCTCTTTTGTCTTCTGATCTAGAGAAAATTCCCTACCTTTCTTGACTCAAGACTTTTAGCAGGGTACAGCCAGGTATTATATAAAACAGCCAAGTTGGACCTTCTAAATTTCTACATGATTATATCCAGGTGATATATTTTGGACAAAAATGACATGTATGTTGCTCTGTGCCTTTACAAAGCACTGTGACTGTGCCATGTCACACATTGCTCTGTGACTAGTCTTCTTGCCTTTGGTCATCTAACTGGTGATATCCACTTTAAGTACTTATTGCCCCTTTTACTGTATAAATTATAAGGAAATGTTTCAAATAAATATCCTAAAACATTTCTGAAGTTTAGTACCCTTTAATGATTCTCATTTAAATTATAACAATAACAGTTGCAAAATTGTTACTTTTTAATACAGCATTCTGTTTATATTTATTATTTGGTGATCTTGGATATCATTCTTAAAATTAACTTCAAAACTCATTGACAACGGTTTAAGAAAAGTTGCTTCATTTCTCTGAGACATGGACTCTGCTCCGGGAAAATCTGAAGGTGTTGCATATGAAACCAATTTGTTGGTCATCAGGTGCTGTGAATGGGTTAGGCAACTCTGATTTCCAAATGCATGGATCTCGGGCACACACCTTCCTCACTACCTAGTCATTATGCCAGAAGCAACAAAGACAAAAGGACTGTTGCAAACTTACTGAGACCAAAAAAGCAACTTGTAAGACAAGTCATGATGATTAATGAATAGACACACCATATTAGAATACAAATGGGTACAACTCACTGGGGATTCTGGTTGGTGGGTTTCTCCTAAACACTGGCTCTTTCTGCTGTCAGAAAGAGAGAAAGAAACTTTTGTGAATTTCTGGTACTTCCCATATTCCACTACATTGACCCTCAGAACCAAAGCATAGAGTCAAAATCAGCAGAGCCTAACTCTTCTGTACCAGCCAATATCACAGTTGTTTATGGGAAGTTCATAGGGTATTGTTTGTGTGTGGTAGACCCAAAGATGTGCTTCTTCTTCTTCTTCTTCTTCTTCTTCTTCTTCTTCTTCTTCTTCTTCTTCTTCTTCTTCTTCTTCTTCTTCTTCTCTCTCTCTCTCTCTCTCTCTCTCTCTCTCTCTCTCTCTCTCTCTCTCTCTCTCTCTGCATTCCAATGTGACCTCACCTCGCAGATCTTTTCTCTGGAGGTTCAAAACACCATTGAAGAGTTCAGGATAACCTCCTTCAGTCAATATTCTCTTTATGGAAGCTTAGAGCACAGCCACCTAATTCCACAAGCTGTAGACATTTAGCGCTAAAAGAAGTAGCAAAGAGAAAAGAGAAAACCCACCCCCATTCCAAATGCATGTGTCTCCCTCCTTCCTGCGCAGTTTCTATAATTCCATCTTTGTGTGTGTTTCATCTGTGACATGGCGATACAAGACTGGGAAGGTTTACTATGAGAGGACAAAGACTGCACACGTGCCGTAATGGGTCGAGTTGTGCAAACTAACTTCCAAACCCGAGGTCTGGATCAGCAATGACGAAGGCTGGAGCCTGATCACCGTAATAGCCACCAGGGAGTCTGGACTAACATGTTTTCAAAGGCCTTACTGGCCTTCTGCCTCATTATCGGCAGCATTAAGGGTTTAGATAAAGGGAATTGTGATCCTCTCAACTGAGACATTCTGTCATTCCTGACTGGGGGAGTGGAAGAAGTGCCGTGTTTGTTCACATGAAAACTGAAGGGATGGACAATGGCTGGATTAGCCAGTGATTGTACGAGGATGACAAGTAAGTGACAGTCTGAAATACTGTCTTTATATTCCATCTTATACAAGCCCCCAGATTAGACTTAGCCTTTGACTCATAACCATGGACTGAGTGCTCACTAGATGTCAAAGATTTGTGTAACAAGGAGAATCTGTCACACCCTAGATCCGGTTGTTTTCAAGCTTAGGAAGGTTTGGGACACCTGGAAACATACTCTACACACATTCCTGCCCACGCTGATGTCTTCTTTTCCTCTATTTTTCATTGTTCTTTCATTTCAGGCATTATCAGATGACAAACTTTGCATGAACTCCTTGCAGATTCACCCCTAAAGGTAGCAGCTCTTCAGCAAACTTTCCAACTGAATTTCAAGAACCATTTTTATTTACCATGGAGACAATCTCTTTCATCTGTAACAGCCCTGCTCTTAATGATGAGTACAGGGTGGATGAAAGACAGAATTGTTGAGTCGGAGAAAAGTTACTGAAGTTTACACCTCCACATGCAACACTCCCACCACTCCTAGGGACACCCAGCCTAGAACATCCTGTGATGCCAACCCACTAATCAGCATTCCCTCGTGTCTACCAAAGCCCCAGTATTCAGATTCAGTGAGAACTTGGTCTTTCTCTTATTGCCATGAAAGTGGGAAATACCAAATAGCTGATCTGATACGTTACAGGTAAATAGAAATTTCCTATAATATTTGTGACCTTCTCTAAAAGCCCATGGTCTTTATGAACAGTCATTGGCATAAGGCTGGATGAAAATACAAGTATTTTCAGTCATGTGCAAGAGGATAGCAGGATTTTGGCAAACTTGTAAGTAGAAAGTTAGAAGTGTCAGCCCTGAGCCTTTTGAGTTAAAATATACAAGTGTGTCCTGTAACTGTGTGGCATTCCAGCACTAATAGGTGTGTTTAGCCTTTCATCATAGGATATATGGAACAGGCAGAAGCATAGTCCTTGGTCCTAAGGGTCTTGAGAGCCAGTTAATGGATCTGTGTTGATTATAGTGTTACTATTGGCAAGATCTCAGTAATAACTTTTAAAGCAACAGGAAGTGTTGTGGGTGCATGGTGGCTGCATGGGGCAGAGCAGCAGTCAACATTTTATCATAGTAACAGAAGCTTTGCCAAGCTGCCCTCCCTCAATGCTCTGAGTACCACAATTTGGGCAAAATTCTATGCACTATAATTATGTAACAACTTCCCCCAAGAATGAAATCCTAATAGAAATGGTTGCTTTAATCTCTTGAATCTTTGATATTTGCTGCAAATTATCTATATCAGGAATAGATATGAGGCAGTGTACAGTTTCAAAGACTGATAAGGGAGAAGCAAACATGTGTTGAAAGTCTGCTAAATGAGACACTAAACTATATTTTACTGGTTGACCTCACTAAATGTTTATCAGAAGACAGAGAGTGTTATCCCAGTTTTGCAGATTAGGAAATGGAAACTCAAGATGTTAAGTAATTTGCCCAAAGTCACTGAACTTAAGATTGTATGATTAAAACCTCCAGTTTGCTTGAAGTCTGTGCTGCCTCAAGACCTGTGTCTGCCTGAGATTTGCATTTAACAACATTCTTGTATTTCATTGTGAAGCCCATGCTGTGGCCCACACCTTTACAAATGAAAATTGCAGACTTGCCCTGTGTCTCTGACAGTTTCTCCTCCTTTCTTGTGTAATCGGTGTAAATAGCACATAAGTTGGTTAGAATTTAAGGAAATCTTCATCAATTCAAGCCAAAGACCTCAGAAACAGTAGAGAGGGAAATTAAACAATCCAACAGACTAAGTGAACCCTCTTAATCAGGAAGGCTAAAGGAGGTCTCCAGAGTATCTAGTATTTTGAAAATACAATTGCACCCCTTGAAATTCCATTCATATTTGAACAAGCAATTATGACAAACTCCTGGGCACAGTGTTATAAAGGAAAGTCCATCGTGTTTGGGGAATCTTTGGATTTTAAGGAATTGTTTCTCCTTTCCATGTACAGTATGTCTGCATATAAATTCTCTTTCTCAATGAAAAAGACAATGTACATGAACATGTCTATGATTTAGTATCTGATCAGCAAATATTTATTAAATCGGAATCTGACTTACCACACTGTGCAAATCTACTGCCTCCATAGAGCTTTCCCAGTGAACCTATTTCAAACCCACCCCCCCACTTAAAATTCACTATTCTAATCATTGCCTTTTGTAACATACTTCACTGAATCATATGCCTGTCAACTGTACATCCTTGAGGGAAGATCAAAATCTGTGAGTGCCTGTGTTAATATAATCCAAGCATTTGATAAGTGCCTGCTAATTGAATATATTGTGTGATGAGATTTGATATCAATCATTAAAGGCCTGTCTTTTAAAGTAAGAAATATTCTGAAGGCAGCAGCAACAGAAACCTGTGAGTTTTGCCCACATTGCTTTGGCTGATGGCTGACAGCCGAGCAGAGAAGCATCATTCCTCCCAGCGTGAGAAATGCAAGCCAAAATTCAGAGAGCTTCCTCTACTTCAAAACCTGAGACTTGGAAGTTTAGAAATAAAGGTAATTCCAGACCTGGCCATCATGTGTCACCCATTGAAAAATAGCAGTGAAGCCAGACACAGCCGTGCATATGTGCAGTCTCAACATTTGGAAGACGGAAGTAGAGTTTTAAGGCCATACTTAGCCACATAGCAAGTTTAAGCTAGTTTGAAATGCATGAAAACCTTGTCCCAAAGAGACAGAGAGAGGGTGGAGAAAAGGAGGGAAAGAAGGAGAATGGCTGTGGACAAACAGTGGTAAAGGGAATCCCAGTGAAGAGCACAGCCAGGAAGAGCAGAGTCAGTGCAGAACCCTGGCCTGTGGCAGGGTCACCTTCCAAACTGAGAATCTTAGCGGGTTACAGAGACACTACTCACTGCGGCTTGGCTTTGGAGCATGGGACATTGAACCTTGCAAAGCCACCTAGCTGGACTCTTAGATACCCAAGGCACTCAGGTCTCCCAGCAATGGGTGAAGTGATGCATCCAGGTGCTTGTGTTTCTAAGGGACAGTAGAGGTGATAGAGGGAGATGGCTCTGCGAACTTCTTCATTCTGACAGACTTTTTCTTTTCTTCGCTAATATTCCTGTACTGACATAATCCGGAGTGCTTCCTTGGGGCCTGTAAGAATCTGGTTTTAAAGTTAGGTCGGAGGGAGTTCCTGAAGAAGGAAAATAGGATATTACAAAGTAAATAAAAATGACGTATAGCAGAGTCATTTAACTCAAGTAGAGTGAGCAAAAACAACCTAATTTGTATCAAAATAGATGGACATTTTAGGTACTGTATATTTAATTGCATAATTCTGTCTCCACAGATTTGAACTTCTCCTACCCAAGGCATATGTGCATGCACACACACAGACACAGACACAGACACTACTTTACTCCACAAGTATATATAATAAAATCTTACTGATTATTTTCTCTAATAAAAGACTATCTCAATATATGAATCTATATTGAAGCACCGGAATCTGGGACAGTAGACAACTATCAAAACATCAAACACTGCATAGTCAAAACAAAATTCAACTGAATTCCCCCAACTGGGTTTCTGCCTGCACAGCTGGTCATCCATTCATCCATTTGGTTGGAAAATCTGGGAGGCAGTGTTGAGGTTTTCTCCTGTTTGCCCCTCCTCTCCTTCCACTGAGTGTCAAGTGCCTGGCTTTTGCCTGACTTCGATGTTCTTCCCTCTGGTGTCAGGCCTTTCCACTGTTCTCCTGAGTGAAGCCTTTGTGGTCTTTATTCTGAACTATAACCTCCAACAGCATTTCTATTTCCAGCTGAGGCTTTCTGTTTCCACCTGTTTTCCAGATGCCCTTGGCATATCCATTCACAAATACACATCTCTAGCAAGTGTGAAAGACTGATTCGTGGTATGGTTCTCCAGAACCATCACATGAGTTCCATCCCTTACTCTTCCCCATGTCTGCACTTTGGCCACACAGGCTTATGCTATCAAACACACTACCTTTTCACTGTTATTACCTTCCTTTCCCAGAAATAGCTGTCACCCCACCCTTACCCGGCTTGAAAACTCCTGATCCTCCTCCAGGGTGAGGCGGGAACATGACTTCTGCCACTATTGTCCCATCCTGGAAACTCTGGTACTGAGTGTGCTCCACAATTAAGGCATTAGATCACTCAGAGCCTACACTGAACATGAGGTCACACCCTTCTCAAGGGAACGGGTCTCACATGCAGGTGGAGGTTCTGCAAGCAGAAGTATGTTTACATGACATCGCAGCTTCACACTTGAAATTAAAACTTGAGGCCAAGGACTTTTTGTGCCTTTGTGTCCCAGGGGCTCAGAGGATCTCTATGATTGGCCATTCTGTGTGGAGATGAAAGCACAGAGACTCACAGGGGTATGGGCAAAGTGTCTATGAAGATGCAGCTGCCCTGTGGGTCACAAATTTATTAATCTGGGATCCTTGGGAACTATTTCAGAATCACAGGTGGTGCTTGCTTCAGAATTCTTATTCTCAGGACTGACCTGCATGGGACTTTGGGATATGTTTTTTTCAAGGTTCAATAATTTATTTATTACTCTTAAAAATTTTAATATTTATTTATCTTATTTTGTGTGTGTGTGTGTGAGAGAGAGAGAGAGAGAGAGGGAGGGAGGGAGGGAGGGAGGGAGGGAGGGAGGGAGGGAGGGAGGGAGAGGGAGAGAGAGAGAGCTCACAGAGGTCAAAAGAGGCATTGGATCCCCCTGGAACTTGAATGACAGACAGTTACGAGCCAGCACACAGGTGCTTGGAACTGATTTTGGGTCCTCTGCAAGGGCAGCTGCTGAGCCATCTCTCCAGCCCCAAGATTAATTTGACTAGACTCAGGCTTAGAAATAGAAGCTCTCAGCAAGGACAGCCTATGTCTCTTGGCGATCTGTTCCTGGCATTTTTCTTTGGCTTCCTTCATTCTCTTGGGCAAGAGCTTGGCATATTCTGTAACCTCCTCATTTTTCATGTTGTTGTTTCTTTGGAGCAATACATTTGAAATTCTGAAGGGCAGATGAGATTTCCTGAACTCTGGAATGAGAGCTGAGTAATCTCTTGACAGTGAGGAAAACAAAGCAAGGCTGTGGATACCCAGCTTCCAGCTCCAGGTTCCAACCACAAGACTTCATGCCTAACTTGAAAAAGAGACTTGTTATCTTCATCACTCAATTGTGGTGAAGCACCAAGGAGGCTGGAAACGAATCAAGGGAAAAAAATCAATTGGTCAATCAGCTGAAAGGGATAGCAAGAGCAGAATTAAGGAGGAAACAAAGAATAATTAGCAATCATCCAAGAAATAAAACCTGCTACTACTAGGCCTGAGAGCCCTCCTAGTGTGGCTGGTAGAGCTGGTGAAGGCAGCAGTAGAGCTAAAGCCTCACATGTTACACAGAGGTCCCAGAAGATATCACCACCTTGGTTTGCTCTCTATGGCTGTAATAACACACAGTAACCAAAATCGACTTGGAAGAAAGAGTTTATTTCATCTTATACTTCCAGGTAACAGTCCATCCCTGAAGAAAGTCAGGGCAGGAGCTCAAAGCAGGAACCTGGAGGCAGGAACTGAAGCAGAGACCATGAAAGAGTGCTGCTTACTGTTTTGTTCCCTCTGGCTTGCTCAGCATGTTTTCTTATACAGCCCAAAACCACTTGCCCTTGAGTGGCAGAGACCACAGTGGCATGGACTCTCACACATTAGTCATGAGTCAAGAAAACACCCACTGCAGGCTTGCCTGTGGTCCAATCTAATGGAGTCACATGACTAACTGAAGTTCCACCTTCCCACATGGTCCCAGAGCCATTCCTGCTAAGTGAAGCTAAGTCCCCTGGCCTCCTGGTAGATGACTGTGTTCTTAAAAAAAAAAATTGCTCAGGTCCAAAGCTGAGCCTATATATTCGGGTCTCCCTGAATGAGTTGTGGGGAAATTCATGGTCTTACCAGATGTTAAATAAGGTCCAGAAAGATTGAAAGTAAAGAAGTCATGAGATGAAAAGGTAACACGCAGAGATCCAAAGCTGGTGCTGTCAGTCGCAGCTCAAGTCTGAATCTGTCTTCCTGTGTTTCTCTATTCCAGGGGCATCGGAGTGACAGCATGGGACTTCAGTCCTCCCTACATGCAGTTGTTTGTCAGCTTCCTTTGTATCATGGCCCAAGAAGAACCAGCTTCCAGGCTGCAGACAGGGCTCAAAGGAAAAGTCCACAGTGCAACGAAGCTAAGACATTTCCTATCTGAGAATCAGAGGGGGGGTAGGAAAAACACTCTCACACCGTTCTGATGGCTTCTCTCTTTATTCTCTTATGTTGAATCTGAATCCCTTTGTTCTTCACAGCTACGCATACCCAACAGAATCTTTCGGGCAATATAGAGGTTATGTTGGAAGATCACATTCCATTTCTTTTCTTTTTTTTTTTTTTTTTTTTTTTTTTTTTTTGGTTTTTCGAGACAGGGTTTCTCTGTGTAGCTTTGCGCCTTTCCTGGAACTCACTTGGTAGCCCAGGCTGGCCTCGAACTCACAGAGATCCGCCTGGCTCTGCCTCCCGAGTGCTGGGATTAAAGGCGTGGGCCACCACCGCCCGGCAACATTCCATTTCTTAAGTAAATGATAAAAGACAGAGTCATCCTGACAACTCGCATGCAATAAATCTAAATAACTTGTCACAAATCAAGGAAGGAGATTTTTTTTTCTCTGTCGACTCCCTAATTGGTAGGCTGTAACTTGCAGCTACAAAGAAATAACAAGTCATTTTGTTATCAACCTAGAGAGATAGTCTTATAAAAGATTTTAAAGGAGTTATAAAACTGAGGAGTCTAAGAAAAATAAGGAAATTGTGTACTACATCCTATACATTTTAAACTAACATTTTGTGATTAACAGTCATAAATGCCAGGGTTTCTCAGACTCTGAGTGCTTACAGAGAGAGAGATGTGTCCTAAATGCTTTGGTTCAGACTCAGGATTACCTTAAATCTTTTAATATGAGCTCACTAAGCACATTCCAAGCCACAATGACACTAAAAGCATCTTAAATCTTAGAAAATATTTTTCTGTCTTGCATGTAAAAGGAAATTTGCAGCTCTTTCTCAGGGCTATGAAGTCAGGTTATTCTCTGTAGCCCTGGCCAGTTGGAAAATCTTCCCCTGTGGTGCAGCTGAATGAAAGACATTTTTATCTCTAGACATTGGTTGATTGCTCCCTGTTACCTGCACAATTTCAGGACCCAACATGGTAAAAAGTTAGTTGGCTAAACTTTGAGTCTTAAGGTTACATATCTGTACCATAAAACTGAGGTTAGGAATTTGTGCAGAGAGTTAATCACTGTCCTGGGTTATGAGCCAGGCCCAGCAAGAGAGACTGACACAGCAATTAGGTTACTTGCACCCTTGGTTCAGCAAATCAGACAGCTGGCTATAATGTCCTCATGAACTGGACTGCTTTTTCTGGAAATAGTTTATCTTAAAAACCATTAACAAGGCACCTGGTCTAATCTAAAGCTACTTTAAAGCTTTAAATCAGCTAATAGTGTACAGCTATCTCGGCAGCTGGGGAAATTCAACTATTTTCCTATGTCAACCTGAGCTGTGATCTAAAGCAGCTTTTGGGGAAATTTATAATCCCTGACTTGTGTAGCATTTCTTTGTATTCATTTTTATTCTTCAAAACTCTGTATAAGCTAACACTGTTGATATCAAATGGACAATATAGCTTAAGGAGGAGTCATCATCTAGACATTCCACAGCTAGAGATCCCCAATAGATCAGGATGCATACATGAGATAAACACAATTCAATACAGGCAGTGGGGGATTCCCCATAACCACTAGGAAAATGCAGTAGCACAGGTGAAATTACAGACAGAGCAAATGATATTCCAGTAGCCTTATGGCCTTGCCTTAACAAGGTTTCCCACTGGAGAGTTTCCTCCTGGTCGACTGATACCTTGAATATTAATTGCCTGTGATGTTCTTATGTCATGGCTCTTGGCACCTTTGTACCATCATAGGTGACCTGTAAGTCTTTCTACATGGTGGGGGAAGGTGCCTCCAAATGTCATCATACTGGACTGAGCCCCGAACACAGAAGAACTCGTCCCTGCCTGTCTTCTGGCTTCTTTTCTAATGTTGCCATTTAAATTTAAAATGGGTGTTTCTTAAACAATAAGACACAGGATCCTCTGATTCTGAAGGACAGAGAAGCCACTTTGAATTCAGAAGACTGTGGGCAGTCCCATTATTCGTGTATTTTAATTCTCCTACCTTGAGCAAATAAGGCCTCTCTGAACAACATTGCTGTCCTTCCTCAAAAGGGGCAATGGAAAGCTGCCAATTTTTCAAGGTTCTTGTGAGGATTCATCAGCTTTCATGTGAGAAAATCGTTCATAACCCATAAAACTGATAAATGAATGTAGAGGCTGTTGCTAGTCTCAGGTGTGGAAACCCTAGCAGTTAAGATGGTTGTGTTCTCATAGTGCCTGGATCACTTTGGGAAAGCAGGTCACCAAGGATTTTATTTGAGTGTTTAATCCATGAATGTTCCAGTTGAAAGTGAGAGCAGACCTCACTTGAACTCCAAAACTAGTACCCAAGCCCAGCTCAAGGTTCAATACATATTGGGGACAACTTCATGCATGTCTTTATAGTCTTCCTGGGGTCTATTCAAATCCAAGTGAGTTTTTCATGTTATGAAGAGGTAAAGTCAAACACTGAATTGTAATACCAGAGTTACCAATCCAAAAGTTTAAGCTACCCATCACATCAGAAAAATAATAAATTAACTATAATGCACACTGAAAACAGTGCTGAGCTGGGAAGGTGGCTCGGGCAGCAAATGTTTGCCATACACACATGAGATGCTAAACTGAGTTCTCAAGCACCCATGTAAAAAGCCAAGCACAGCAGTGCATGCCTGTTACCCAAGTGAGGGGGAAATAGAACAGGAGGATCCCTGAGTTACCAGACGACTGGTGCAGCTGAATAGTCAGTAAATTCCAAGCCCAATGAGAGACTCTCAAAAAATAATGTCGAGAGTGATTGAGAGAGATATTCAGCATGAACTCTGTTCTCCACAAATGTGCACATATGTGCACATACAACACACAAATATATACATTCACATGTATGTGCATATATATATACACACACACACACACATGCGCGCGCGCGCACACAAGTAGAAATATACACAAACTTTTTAAAAAGAAAAGTATTGTTCTTTCTTAAGTCCAACTCTCAATGTAAAAATAATCCTGGAGTTTGACAAAAACTCCTAATGGGAACAATTATATGTTGAGTAGTGAAGGGATTAATCAGACTCTCACAAAAGCTGACAAGTACCCATAAAAATGAAGAGATATTAGCTGTGAGGGAAAGCACCTGATCTGTTTTTTCTATTACTGTATTCCAAGTGTCTTGACCATGTCCTTGCACATAATAGGCATTCAACTAATATTTGCTGACCACAATGAATGGAATTGAATGTAATCAATACCTTGTTTGCTTTTTTGTTTTCCTCTCCTCTGACAGAACTGCCAATTTTTATATGAAATTGCATATTTACCTAATCTTCAGTCAGTACCTTCTGCTGAGAACATTGTCTTCAGCCCATTGAGGAGCTCACAGGACAAAGATATAAGCCAACAACTCCCTAGTATTGCTCTGGCCCCATTATTGGTTCAGTGGGGAAATTTGTCCATCCAATAAATGCTCACTGAGCACTTACTGTTCCGAGAGACACCGAGGTGTGCACTGGAGATTCTGTACACAACAGAAAGCTCGAGGCTTCTATTCTCACTGGAAGCAGTGGTGTGAGGAGGAGACATGAAAATATATCCATGCATACATCTTTATATATTTCTTCACAGATGGATACATGTATGCATGTAATATATATCCCTTTGTAGATGTGCATGAGTGTGCATTGTTGCTGTGATCTAGGGAGAATGGAAGGAGGAAAAGCAAGATGTGAAGCAATTTAAAAATCTGTTCAAGTGACCACAAGAGTGACCACAGAATTCAGACAGAGAGGTAAAGAATGCAGAGAATAACACTTACAAAAGCTGCTGATAGGATTGGCTGGAGAAACAGCTCAGTGGGGTAGTGTGCTTGAGTTTGGATACCTAGCACCCACATAAATACAGGTGTGGCTGCACTCACCTGAAAGAGTGAGTCAAAGACAGGTGGATTCCTCCCTGGCCAGCCATTCTAGCTGATCCCCAAGCAGTGGGCTCAGTGAAAGAACATCTCAAAAAATAAGGTAAAGAGTGATAGAAGAAGATGCCTGACTTTGACCTCTGGCCTCGTTGATGCACACAGGCATACACACATGCAGAGGGGAGACTACAGGCATGCACACGTGCAGAGAGGGAAAACTGCAAGTGTACACACATACAGAGAGTGGGAAGATTGCAGGCACATACACATGCAGAGAGGGGAAATGGCAGGCATACACACATGCAGAGAGGCAAAGATCATAGGAATACACATATGCAGAGAGGGGGAAGATTACTGTGAGGAGATATGCTTGTACATCTTGAGAGTAAAAACTATTCTAGAAATGAGTACAGAGCAGGCATCCAGGTAGCTGATGCTGCCCTGCTCAAATGAAGGGAAGTGAGGAAGCAGAGCGAGCATGTGGGAGAGATTGTGAATTCAATGTGGGTCATACACAGAAGTCCGCAGAGATGCTTAGCACAGTTGAAGCTCTAGAGGGACCCCTGATGATAGATACTGGAGAGTGATCAACAAAGAGCTGGTAAGAGAAATCAGGGAGTTGGATCATCACAAAAGGTCCCTGTGGCTTAATCACCAAAGCAGACAAGAAGCTCCTGCAACTCAATAGTAATAACAAGCTGATTTTAACATGTGCTAATGACTTGAATAGACATTTCTCCAAATTTAGACACACAGATGCCAACCAGTATATGAAAAGTGTCTAACATCACTAATCACCCAGGAAATGCCAACAGAGCCACAGCAACAGAAAGTGGTACACCTACTTGGATGGTTGTTGTGAAAGGGTCCAAAGATAACAAGTAGTTGCACGGAAGGAGGGAAATTGGAAGCTGTGTACACGGTTGTCGAGAATGTATGACAGTGTCATCACATGGGAACTGTGTAAAGACATCTCAAGGTTAAAAACAAAACTGTAATATGACCTGGCAATCCCACTTCTGGGTCTAGATCTGAAATGGTGGAAAGGGTTTGCAACCCCAGGGGTCATTGCAGCCCTGTCAATCATAGCCAAGATGCGGAGACAACTTAAAAGCTGGTGGGCAAAATACATGTTTAGTGGGAGTAGCCAACCACACTCTAGTCTGATTTAAAGCCCTCTTTAAGGTGGAATCCATGGCTAGGACTATGGTCAGGGCCAAGAATCTGTGGCTAGATAGATTACGGAGCCCATAGGAAAACCTAGTGCTTCTCTTTTCTGCTAAATGAACACAATTGTAAATCAGCTTCTAATGACTTATCTCTATGCCCGAATTAGTGCATCTCTCAATGCTCATTAATGAAGCTTTTTTTCTTCAGCAGATGGTGATTGGCACTGATACCCACAACTGGCCAAGATGCAGAGAATAGGAAACTGCTGAATCTTCAGCCCTAACCGTGACATCTGTATCACACCCCTACTCCCAGGGAAAACAAGACAGAAAGATTGTAAGGGCCAGATGTTGTGGATAACTATAAGGAAACAGTGTTTTCTGGACACAACCACAGTGACACAGTGGTTGGGACAGCATGCATGAGAGCTGTAAAAGATCAAGCCAAACAAAATCCCAGTGTGGAGGGGAGAGAGGTGACCACGAAGTCCCACTCTAGCTGAAAAGCTGTTGACAATAGATAGCTACTGGTAGAGGGAGAAGTAATTTTATTTAAGGATGTGACACTCACCCACCCTCTGGCAAGTCTCAACCATGCTCCAGTTGATGGCCACACAGCCAGGAGAATGTGGAAAGCAAAACCTGGACTCAATGGGGTGAAAGAGGGGGGGGGGGGAAATGTGGGGATGGATCTCGAAGGAGATGGTAGAGAAGTGGGAGATGAGTGTGATCAAAATGCATTGTATCAAATTCTCAAAGATTAATAATAAAAAACTTTCAGACTCTCTTGGGGTTAAAAAAAGAAAGAAAGAAAATTCTACAGTGCCAATATTACGGATCAAATGACAAAACATAAGTGGCATAAACCAGCCCAAAAAGAAAAACACAGCAGGATCCCATCATTTGCAGAATATCCAAAACAGTCAAATTTAAGGTATCTGTGTATGTGCTTCAAAACATTGCACAGTGCCTAAAAAATATGTGCAATTTTCATGCATGAATAAAAAATTAATATCATCAATATCAACATCATAAAATCTTGGATGGTTCTTGTCGGGGGTAGAGCTGGAGGAGGAAATTGCTGAGCTAGGTATCAACAGGTGTGAAAGGTCAGTTAGGAAAGATGGATTCGATCTACAGGCCCCCTGAGCAGCATTGTCCCTGTAGTCAACGATGCTGTACTGCTGCACACTTCAGAGTTCCTGTAGGCAACCACACCATGATAAAAACAATAGGTAGGGTGTCAGCTGCCTAGTACAAAACCTTAAGGCATCTTAGCATTTCAGAGGAGGAGCTGCATCGTGTGTTTCTCGCTTTAAAAAAAATGTCCTCAGAGAAGTAGGGCAGACGTTATCAGGCACTTCAGAGCTGACAGATCTTAAAAGGTTCAGAGTGGTTGAGACAGTGGGCGGCCCATCCATAGCATGACGAATGTCGCCATCTAGTGGCCGATGAGATGAGACGCTGGCAGATGACGGATACTCTTCATACACATTGAATTTGGGCTGCAGCAAACCCTTGGGGAGGAAACAGGCCACAGAGACAATTTCACAAGTTCCTGGGTTCTCAAGTGATAAACCTTGACTAATACCTGGATTCCAAGTACCGGGCCATCGAAGAGGCTGCAAAGCAGAAGCAAGCAGAACAGGACTGACTGCAGCCTGTATGTGGGCTGGGGTGGCAGGCTCTCGGCCCACTCTGTGAGTTCCTGGGCATCTGTGGCTCAGAGTCCTCCAGCGGAGAATTCTAGTCCTCAGCCTTATTCTGAGTCCCTTATTCATCCCTAGCGTCCACTCAAACATATGGAAACAACCCTTTCTGTTGTGTCTGGACTGAGGAAACATCCCAAAACGAAGAGCCCACATTAGACAAACCGCTGTCACGGAAGCCAGTAAGGCACTAGGGAGTGTTTAAAAGCTTCCAGGTCCGATCCAGTGGTCACAGATAACCCTGGTTAAACCAGATGAGTCACAAAACAAAAACAAGTCATGAACCTGATGAAGGGGTAGGTAGAGATGAAGGGGGTGTGGTTGATAGGGATGGGAAGGAGGTAAGAAAGTGGGTGGAGTAATCAGAATACATTACATCCCTGTGTGAAATTCTCAAATAAAAAAATAATAAATAGCCTAGCCCACTTGTCATCAGAGAGGCGTCATCCAGCAGCTGATGGAAACAGATGCAGACCCACAGTCAAACATTGGTCAGAGTTTGAGGAATCCTTCAGAAGAGGGGGAGGAAGGATTGTAGGAAGGATTATAGGGTCAAGGACGTCATAAGAAAATCCACAGAATCAACTAACCTGGGCTCATAGGAACTTACAGAGACTGAACCAACAACCAGGGAGCCTACATGGGACTGACCTGAGCACTCTGCATACATGTGAGGGTTGTGTAGCTTGGTCCTCTTGTAGGACTCCTAACAGTGGAAGCGGGGCTGTCTGTGACTTTTGCTGACTTTTGGAACCCTATTCCTCATACTGGGTCGCCTTGTCCAGCCTTAATACAAGGATGTTCTTATTGTAACTTGATTATCAGATTGATATCCATGGGAGGCCTGCCCTTTTCTAAATAGAAATGGAGGAGGAGAGGATGGGAGGGAGCACAGGGCAGGTGGGGGAGGACTGTGAAGAGGAAGAAGGGGAAACTGCCTAGAGGTAAAAATAGAAGTAAAACAATAATAATAACAAATCATTACTAAAAATAAAAATTAAATAAATAAATAAAAAGACCCTTTCTTGACAGTAATTTGACTTTTCCACTGTATTGCAGAAAATTATTTTCCCAAACCAAAACACTTTAAAAGAGCAAAAATCACCAAAGAAATTTAAATTACAGATAAAGGAATATATACATAGAGATAAATATTTTCTTGATTGACAGTTGATTTGATTTTAGTGGTGTACTTTTATACCAAAAAACAAAACTTTTCAAAAATACTTTTCAAAAGACAGCCTGCATCTATTCTCACGAAGCAATGTGTGACAAGTACTTAAATTGATCACCTAAATGTTTTTTAAAGGTACAAACATAAGGAGAATCATATTATTTCAACAATGTTTTAAAATTTTGGTCTCTAAATAAGTCACTATTGTCTTTTAAATTAGGTATTAATTTTAATAAAATCTTTAGAAGTCCTCTTCAAAATTGCATCTCATTATTTAAAATTGTGAACTTGCTGAAAAAAACAGTCTGAAGCCTGTGTGTGGCTCGGGCACACTCTGCCTCAATGGTGCGGCAGCTGCCTTCTTCTGCGATGGAGAAAATGCTCCCGGATGCGTCCTGGGGGCTGAGGTGGGGGCTTGGCGGGTGACAGCACTGTGCGAGCAGAGGACTTAGGCCGGGAGCCCCAGCAAACACCACTGAGAAGCTGCCTACCTGCAACTCCAGCGCAGCGAGAGGCATGGGTGCTCCGGTACAGTGGAAAGTGGGAGATCAGGGCACCCTCTTCCTCTTCTAATCTCCTCACACTCCCCTGCACACACACTGCAAACTCCCATACAGAAACCACACACATACACCTCATACACATATGCACAGAAAATAAATTTTGTGAGGTGGGTCTCACTGTGTGCTCTGGCTAGCATGGAACTCACAATGTAGAACAAGCTGACCTCAAACTCCTGGAGATCCACCTGCCTTTGCCTCCTAAGTACTGAGGCTGAGCATCACCACAATAAATATGCAGATATCACCAATCTCTGGCACTTATTTTCTTCTCTTTTGTTTAAAAAAATTAATTTATTCAGTTAAGGAATAGAAATTATATCAAGAATCTTCTCACAAATTGAGATATTTCCAAAACATGGCTACAGGATTTGAAAACCATCTTGTACACATTTGAGAAATGCTTGTTTCTAAATTTGTTCAGGTTCCTTACTTAGTTTTCATTAACCATTTTTAATGTCTTCTTGCTTGTCGGCTCTGCTTTTGATAATTGCAATTACCTGAAAGTATAGGGGTCCATTAAATGCTTTGGGGTGTCTAACATGTGGCTCTCATGCTAGAAATGGGGCCCAATGCATTTTTTTGCAGTGAGGATGAGTGGGTTTTTTTTTTCCAAGACAGGGTTTCTCTGTAGTTTTAAGCCTGTCCTGGAACTCACTCTGTAAACCAGGCTGGCCTCAAAGTAAGAGATCCACCTGTCTGCCTCCTGAGTACTGGGATTAAAGGTTGTGCACCACCACAGCTCAGCAGGATGAATGAATTTTGAACAGTTACAATCAAGATGTAAAGTATTTGCTTAACAAAAGCACAAAACCTGAACATCACTATTAAGACATGAGTCACTTTACAATATAGTTCTACAAAGTTTCAAGCATTTCTAAAATCAAATGGAAGATGGCTTCACTAAAACCCTGTAGCTATTTTTATAATTATATCTACTATTTTGGTGGAATAACACTGTATTTGGACATAAATATGAGAGTTTCTTAATCCTAGAACTAATCCCAAATTTACTGTTGATTATGGGCATTTTTGAAGTTTGGAAAACATAATTTCTTTTAATCCAACATTGAAGTTATCAATCCCTCTGTATATGCTGGAACCACAGAAGTATGTAAATTCATCTTCAGCAATGAACTTTTATACAAATTCAGTTGATTCCTAATGACATCAAATGTGTCCCATTTTCTGGACATTCCAAAAGCTTTATGAATCACACGGTTGGAACCATCTTGAAATGAGTATAAATGACTCTATTTGGACCAGTTGGAGGCCCTGAACTCCAGTGGTATCGCCACAATTACACCCACTGATACATGGCTTCTGTGTATACTTGGAATTATAAACGAGCTGATTCATTTAGAAGATAGTCATGTGATCTGAGTTTAAAAGTAAAATCGCATTTCCCAGGATGCTACCTAGGAATCTCCTCTGTAGCTTCATGGTCAAAATTGTTAAACCCAAAAGAGACACTGGTGGTTCTTTGGAAAGTTTGTGTCTCTGATTTCATGTGATTGGTGATTTTAGTACAGTCTGCTTTGTGTGGTGTTATGTTCCTGTGCAGCCTTAGATTGCTAGGTCTTACTCATGTGTTAATCAATACTCTACCACTGAGCTATACTTGCATGGGAAACTTCTGTATAAGTTACATGTCCATCCTCAAAGTTTTAAATAAAATTTACTGTGGTAGTTTGAATAAGAACTACTAGCAATAGTGTTGAGGGTACCTGAGCTGGCCTACCCTGGTAATCAGATTGGTGAATACCCTAACTGTCATCATAGAGCCTTCATCCAGTAATTGATGGAACAGATTGAGAGATCCACAACCAAGCACCAGGCTGAGCTCTGGGAGTCCATTTGAAGAGAGGGAAGAGGAATTATATGAGCAAGAGGGGTCAAGATCATGATGGAGAAACCTACAGAGACAACTGAACCAAGGTCAAAGGAACTCACAAACTTTAGACCAACAGCTGTGGAACCTGCATGGGACTGGACTAGACCCTCTGCGTATGGGAGAGTGTATGAGCCAGCTTTCTGCATCCCATTTTACCTATGGTTGGACACCCTGCTCACCCATGATAATGTGGGGAGGGCCTTGGTCTTGTCTCAACTGAATGTACAAGGCTTAGCTGTCCCCCCTATGGGAGAACTTACCCTGTTGGCGGAGGCGATGAGGGGTCAGGAGCGGGGAGGCAGACAGGGAGCAGGAGGAGCGATAAGAAGGGGATGTGTGGTTGGTATGTAAAATGAATAAAAAAATAAAAAATAAAGAATGGCCCCCATAAGCTCATAGATTTGAATGCTTGGTTACTAGGGAGTGGCATTATTGGAAAGGATTGAAAAATGTGGTCTTGTTAGAGGAAGGGGATGTATCACTAGGGGGTGGGTTTTGAGGTTTCAAAAAGCCCATTCCAAGCCTGGGAGTTCTCACTGCTGCCTCGGACCCAAATGTATAACTCTTAGCTATCTACCATGTCTGCTTGCATGCTCCCCACCATGAGAATAATGGACTAAACTTCTGAAGCTGTAAGCCATCCCTTATTAAATACTTTCTGCTCATAAGAGATGCCATGGTGAACTCGTGGTCACATGCTCTTCCTTTTCTCGCTTCCCTCACATTTCTGATGCCTGATGGGTATCTCAGACTCAGTTCAGCTCTCAAAAGGTCCTTCACACTGAGCAGGGTCCTCTAAGACTCAAATCACCACGGATTCCTGTCATCCTCCATGTCTTATTGCTGTCTCACCACAACTTTGACCTAGTAGAACATAATAAACTTTTATCCTGTGAGCCAATGGACAAATGAATTGGTAGGTTGAATAAAATGTCCTTGGCAGTCTGTCTTGGTGGTTTCATGGATATATGATTGAGCAGCTTTCTATTAGATATTCTCTTGGATCCTCAACTTCACTGAGCAACAAAATTACTATCATAGAACATAGTATGCTTAAAACTACTAGATATAGAAGTGTGAACCTCATACCCTGCTAACTATTGATGCTCACTAAGATGAGTTTTGATGAGAACTAAGACACTCAGGATAGTCTGTTGTGCAGTAGCTTAAGCAAGCTGACTCTCATGCCAGTGATTTTGCAATGATACCTCCCCCAAGGATGGAAAAACCTGTTCACTACATGGAAAAGCACTGACCCAATTAACCTGCCCATTGAGTTCTAGCTTTCCCATAAGTCAGCAAAGAAGATGAATTAAGGGCAGGGGAAAATAGCTGATCCTAACTTCCCATGTCCTGCCCTCAAGTGGCTGGTCAAATTTAGCAATCACAAACAGGCTTTTAGTAAAGAAAAATATGCTTATTTATTCATGTGCCTTGCACAAGTATCTCTGCTGTAAGAACACACTCTTGGTTCTTAAGCATGAAACTCACTTTGTGCAAAAGACCTTCCTGCGGACTGATGAAGTTAAAGAAAGCAATGACCTCTTTTGAACCACAGGTTGACCAAGTTGGATGCAAGGATGAAAACCAAGCCATTTACATAGGTCTCCACTTGTCATCACAGAAAACAGGTTGCTCATTGCAGCAATCTTTACTGCTATCAGTGCCCAGTGAGTGTAAAGAGCTACCCTGTGCTCCTCACAAGTCCTCTGTCTTCAAGGTATGTATGCCCCCGTGAGCATAGACTATTCCTCATCACCTTATACTCCCCAGACATACTTACTTCTAGTTGGGCTCATTTTACATAGGATTGTTATTTTATAAAAAGCAAATGACTGAATTGATGGAGTTGATGTCAGCTACAGAAATTGGTGACATTGATCATGTTATGATGCTTTCATTACTTTGGCCAGTTTTACTGAATAATAAACAGGCTGTAGCCTGTTTATTCTTATCACAGTGCCTTTCTGTGAATTCAAAAGAGGTGACTCTTTGTCAAAAGGATACAGCTCAGCACATGTGAGTTAGACACAGCTTACCCTCGGCCTCCTTCACTCTTTCTACAGGATACCCTTTTATAGGAATCCAAAAAAAGCCCAAAGGAAGAGGGAAAGACTGGTGCCTGCAGGTGAAGAAACAGATCTGTGATCATAAATGGGCAGACAAAACAAGAGTGTAGTACCTGCCAAAGCTAACTGAACTCCCTTGAATTCTCCCTCCCTCAACAACCATTTGGGCCTTACTAGAGAAAACTCATTTAACTGTTAATGTGGGGTTCTAGAACTGGCATGGGGATTTCTTATCACAGACGTCCCCAACTTCTTTCCAATATGAGAAGGGGAGTCTATAGTAACTAGGCTTCTTCATCTTGGGGGACCAGAGATATTCCTAGTGTCAAGAATGAATGTTAGATCCTTGGCCATGCTTTGGAAAATGGAGAGAATTGCATGCTTCCAATAGATGGAGTCTCAGAGATCATGAAGACAAAGGTCCCTTCCCTCTTCTACATTAAAAATCTGAGTCCCCTACCCCCACCCCATAAAGTGTGTGGTTGCATGTTGGAATCCAAGGCTTCACCACCCATGTGATAACCCAGCAAATTTGGATTTTGTTCTCTCCAGATCAATTTCCAGGAAAAGCTAGCTGAGTGTTGACAAATCTTGCTACAATAGACAACAGCCCTTCAAGGTGCAGTGAGAGATTTCAGGGTTAGAGGCCATACAACCATAAGGAGCCAATGCCATTTCATTTCCCTGAGGGTCAGAAGCACATTACCTTCTTGAAAGTGCTTAACTCTGTTTAACATAAACTTTCAAGAGGCTTCAACCATAGACTCCTGTTTCATACAGCAGAACCTTAACCACATACCTGCAGCCCCTCTAGACAGAGAACGCTGAACAAATTCTCTGACCCGTCACAGAAGCCGGTGTTAGGTCCAAGGGACAAACAAAACCACTGAGGCCTGGATTCTATTTTTCAATCCAAATTCTATGTTCCATCATTCAAAAATGTATTTCAATAGTTATTACTTGTTAGAGTTTGTTCCAGAAGATGTGAGAAGCATAAAGCGCCTACTGAAGCTGCAGGTGAGTGTCTGGTGGGTCTGTAAGACTCCTGGAAGTAGTGCAAGTTCGAGAACAAGTTGAACCCTTTTCACTGCTCGTGGAGAAGCCCAGGTCCTGAGAGGAGTGAGGTCACTTGGTGTTAGTAAAACACTCTCTGAAGCTCAGGCAACCACTGTCAGGGCAGAGGGCAGTGACAGATAAATGCCACAGAGCAATGAAACACTCACCTCCACATCTGCAACGGCGGGGTGACACCAATAATAAGAGTGTTGTAGAAGGAGTTTCTGGTCCAAGAGGGAAAACTTTAATCTGATGCAAGTTGTAATCAACATGTAGTGCACTGAATACAGCCCCTGAGGGCAGAGCAGGACTTTCGAAAACTGTGTTGCATTGAAGTATTTGAAAGGTCTGCTTATTTAAGCATTATTTTATTTTTCTTTTTATGTGCGCTCAACGGTCTTCTGTTGAGTGTAAACAGACAGAAGAAAATCTGTCTTTGAAGGTTTGTTCACCAAGAAAAAGTTTTACTATCGAGTCTTAGTGATTAAAAGTATGGAGTGTGGGGTGGGAGCCCTGGAGTTTTAATCCTGATGGAAAACTTGCTTCTTTCCAGATCTTCTCAGTGAGTTTCCATTTCATGTCAGGCCTCCTCCCCTCAAGCAGGTCGCCTGAATTATAGTATACATCATTCTTAGCAAAGAGCCTAGCTCTTAATAATTACTCCAGGAATGAACAGTGATGGTAGATATCATGGTTGCAAAGAGCAATGTCTATAAATAATACTCTAATAACAATAACAAAAGATAAGTAGATAGGTGCTGGTAAAACACACACACACACACACACACACACACACACACACACACACACACACACACACACTGGGAAACTGTCCACTCACCAAAGCTGAGTGTTTGTGCAGTCTGTGGCTCAATAGGCTGGCTCTTAAGTGTCACATGTATTATTCATGGGATTTACATGTTATGTATATTACATCTACAAATAGATATCAACACTGCATGCATAATTCCCCAAAAGTACCAAAATGTTTATAATAGCACCAATTACATAAATACTGGAAAGGCCCAGGTGCCGACTGATAATAGAATAGAAATAAATTGTAGGATTTATTCACAATTTAACTTATCCACAAATTTGAGGAAAGGTGATCCAGAACTGCATGAGGCAGTGAAGACATTTTGTACAACCAACTAGAAAGAGAACACCATGACTCCATGCGTGCAAAGCACAGACACAGGACAGACATGGCCTCTCTGTTGTTGGTGCATACCAGCTCCCCTTGGGAGGGGTGGCATGGAGCAGGAGAGGCGGGCCCAGAGGAGCTGCTGATACTCCTGATGGGGAGCATGGGGGAGTACAGGGTGGAAGCCTCATCCAGCTGTATGCACGTCTTTTTCTGCACATGTATTCTACTTTGAAAAAAATGTTTAGATAGAGCAACATACAGAGGGCGCTGTTGTTTTGTGAAAGGACAGGTAGTCAGGAAGCAGTTGTGTGGCTGCAAGGCTGAAGAGCCTCAACTTCCTCCGTGAGAATGTATGATTGTCACCAGCTTCTTGGGGTCTTACATAGAGCAAATGTCTGTGAACGCATCCACTCCTGTGGAATCCTGGTGGAAGGTTCTGGAATATTACACCACCCCTGGGGATTCTCCAATGTTTTGACTGATAGGAGCATGTCCTGAATGTTGGACTTGCTATTATTAAAGGTCATCCTTAACGTAGCTTAAATTATCAGAAACTAAGTATTGTCGCTCTTAAATCCCATCCCACTTAGCCCCAAATCACACCCGCAGCAGAGCACCCCAGACAACACTGACCGGTACAGAAATGAAAAATACTTTCAAAAAGCGAACTTAGACCTTGAGAGGGAAAGTATCCAAACGCAGTTTTGAGATCACTGGACTTGTCCTTTGCAAATTCTCTCCTGTCCACATTATAGCTACAAGCAGCCTGGGTGTTTCATAATCCAGATGGACGGGTAGCCGTAGTCTCTGAGCTGTCAATGACGATACAGATTTAAAACTCATCGTATCATTCGTGAAGCACTTTCAACCGTGAGGATGCCCGACCTGTTCATGTCACGGTCAGTTCTTACACACAACTCTAACAAAAGGGCTGGCCTTTGGCTTCCTCACTGGCACAGCTCCGAAGCCATGATATGAGAGAGCAAAGGAAGTGAGGGGAAGGGGAGGGCTCCGCCACATGTGGTTCCCAGAGTCAAGAGAAGGGACATTCACCCTGACAGTAGCGGGCAGGAGAAAGAAACAACTGGAAGTTGATAAATTGCACCTCCCCTAGAAAGGCCAGTGGATTTCAAGCATTGGCTGGAGAGAAAACCCACTGGAAATAGAAGATTTCAGAAATATTTCAGTGAAATAATGCATGTGCACAATCAGTAAAATGAGGAGAAAAAAAATGGTGTCTGTTTCCAAATTCTCATTTGGATGCTTAATATTAATATAATGAAATTAAAAATTCAAAAGAGCTATTATTTATGGTGAAGACTGACCTCTCAGTGTGTGTATGATGGTGAGGACACAGGGTTCTCCTTGAAGGGGTAAGTGACTCCTGGCCAGCTCATCCGCACCCACACCACCAGGGCCAGCTCTACTGTGCTGCCCAGGCAAGGTGCTGTCTCTCGCCAGCGGCAGCACTCCAGAGAGTGTGCCCTACACCTCTCATGGGCAACTCGGTAGAGCTTGCCCTGGACCCATGGGCGTGGGAGAGCCAGACCCAAGGTCATGAGAGCGGGAGAGCTGACCCCACACCTTGCCAACTATACCACTAGGGAGAGCAGCGGATCCTGCTCGCTCTCCAGGGCAGTGCTGGGGACCTGGCCCTGGTGGTGTGGATGTGGGAGAGCTGGTCCTTGGCATGTGAATGGGAGAGCTGGCCCAGGCCCTAGGTTGGGGCTACACCTACACCTACCCACGGGTGTAGGCGAGCCGTCAGGCTGACCAATTCAGCTATCACACAGGCACAGATCCAAAGCTTTGAGTTGGCCCACCCCAACATCTACCCCACCTAAGAACTGCTGGAGTATGTGAAGGGGCTGGTCGTGCAGAACCAAAGATGCAGATCTCCATAACACAGAACAACAGGATATCTAAGAGGAGTCCCAGTAAGAGCCCAGTATGGATAGTGTAGCAGAAGACAGAGGCCTTGAACCAGACCAATGCTTCATTGCAATGGACATTTGCAAGTAAAGCTGTTTGGGCAAAAGGCCGACAGGACTGGACGACACACCATGGCACACGGAAGCTTCCGTGCAGAGATGTTTTGTTGATGGTGTTTTTAATTTTCATTTTTACATCATTTTTATTTTTTATTTTCTTTTGTGGAGGAGGTTGCAAGGGCAGAGGGGGGATATGGAGGGATGGGGAGATGAGTGGGGTTGGGGTGCATGATATGAAATTCACAAAGAATCAATAAAAAGTTTTAAAAAAAGTCAACAAATGGCTTTGGTGAGCTGAACCAGGCAGAATATTAGCAAACACACCCTAGTTGCCCTAGTTATTTAGACGTGCCAATGCCCTCCTCACCCCCATTCCTGGCCACTTTCTTCCCTGTTCCTTAGAGGAAACCCTCTCCGTCCTAGGCTGCAGATCTCCCAGCCGTTGTCCTGTGCCATATGGACATTTCTGGAAAAGAACAAGCTTAGAAGCCTAAATCAGGATTGAGTCCCTTCTGATGGAAAAGTCATCCTTCACAGCTGGGTCCGACTGAGACTAACTAATAACCGGGGAAGGCAGAAGCAGTGGGCTGCGTTCCTACTCTTCACCACCACACATACCCTCCCTCTCCACTGCACATGTAACTATAGAGCATGGAGAAGAGAAGGTGGTAGGAAGGAGCCCCTGTGATCTACTATTGGGAATGAGAGAAGCCAAAAGTTAGTTCATCGGCACAGCACCCTCGTGAGACTCTAAAGACCATTTCATCTGACTGGGCCCCTCACCCCCATCAGACAGGATCCTCCAAGCAGGATTACAGCTGACAGCAAGCAGACACCCCTCATCCTCTACTATAGTTCCAATCCTTTCTTCTTTCTCTGCCTGAGGGATGCTCTCACTCCATCTGTCTTTCAGCACTGACCCTGTGGGCATGATGAGCTGGATAACACTCTTAAGGAGGGTGGTGTTTTGACCGTTGCAGGTGTTAATTAACCAGACCAAGAGATGTTCTCCCAGTAGCGAGAACAAAAAGATCCTCTAGAGGGCAGAAGTTCCCCATGGTTGGAAATGACCACCGTGGACTATCCCAGAAAAGCTGTCAATGTTTTCCAAATTCCTGGAGACAACTGATGCCCCCTTAGCGATTGGTCAAGAGGCACCACCCTTTCCCTCCTCTTCACACTCACTCAGTTTTTCCCAGAATCATCCCATCTTTTATTTGTAGGTTGGAAGAGAGAAATGAACAAGAGTGGCAATCCTGTACAAGTAGTCATTTCCATTTTATGATGTGGACATGTTTGGATATTTATTGCAAGAGAAGACACATTCATTTTGTGCACATTGTGAGGGTGTTGACTTTTAGGTTCAAGTGCATTATAAGTAATTAAAAAGAAACTAATATAACATTGACAAAAATGCACTAAGGAAACATCATAAGCTTATGGGTCAGTAGAGTTATGTTTTGAGGAAGGACCCAAAGAGAAAAGGTCTGGAGAGGAGATGCATGCCTTTCTGGGAGGTTGTGATTTCACGTAGCTTATAAGCACTTGAATGATTCTGACACCTTCCTGGTCTTGTCTCTGTTTGAATAAACAAAGTGCAGCAGCCAATGGCCAGGGAGAAAGAAGAATAGCATGACTTCTTTGTATTCTTTTTAGTCTATATTAACCACCTCCCAGAAGACACTTAAGTATATAAATGCTTATAATTAATGGGTGCCTTGATTTTACTTCAAGATAGTAATGCTAAGCCAATGGAGAAAGAGCAAGGCACACAATCCAATAGTATTTTATTGTCAACAGCACAAAAAAAAAAAAAAAAAAAAAAAACCAGCCACCATTGAACCTTCAGGAGAAAAAGAACCTTATTTAGAATAAATGGCAATGAATTGGAAAAGGGGAGGCATGTAAGAAAAACCACAGCAAATACTTTCTTCTGGGATGACTTGAAACATTAGGTTAGGCTGCCACATAACTAACTTATCAAAACCATTTTATAATTTATTTGTGTAGATTACAAACTGTTTTAAAATAGCTAGATCTGAAAAAAAAACATATGCCAAAGCATGATGGGTACTTGAATAGTTTTGCTTGTGCTTTCTGAAGGTTTGGGATCCCTTCCCCTTTTCCCACTGTCACATTAGACAAAGTCACGAGTCTCTCTTTTCATCAAGAGAATCCCTGTAGACTTCAAGCCCTGTCAGCAGTCACACCACCCAAATGACCAGGGGCAGGGGCAGCTAGGAAAAACAAAAGCCAATTTTGTAAAAGCTGAGCTTCCCCCTAGGATCTTAGTCTTCAGCTAAAATGGGCCCAGAATTCTTTATCTAACACTCCAAGATCTAGAATGTTCTGCAGGGTGTTTCCATGTGCTGACAACTTACTCTTTTTTTTTGAAAAAAAAAATGATCATATCTTTATGTACCTATTTTGTTTGAATAAAGTATTGGCTTACAGGGTAACATTCCAGACCCTATTTGTGGAGTTCCATAATATATACTATTTACAACATGTCATCTTTCTAAAGTCATTAAGATATTGAAAAAAGTGTTTCTTGGGGTTTTTTAACATGAAGACTTCTGGACCCACAGCATTGTGACGTCTACACAAATTTCATTGGAAAGGGGTATTCTTATGGGCCCCATATGCTAGAGTTTCTCAAGTCTTTAAAAGAGTGGAAATGTCTAGAACATTCTTTATCTCAGTGAAGAAAGGTGAATTTCTGAGGATAATGTCTTCCACGTCATCCTTACGGGGAATTCCTGTGTGGGAGTCTGCATTTTTATCAATAGCTCCGGATGCTTTGACAAATGAAGAACACATATTTTCTGCTAAGGTGATTTCCCCTTCATTACAAGCATGTGCCATTTTATTTGACAAAGGAAAATAAAAAAGGAATTGGAAAAGAAGTGTCTGTTAGTGTAAAGGCTGCGTATGACAAGTACCAGCTGCTTCCTGATTCAGCAAAATTAACAATTTATTGTATAGAAAGTGGTTGTCTGCACACAAAGTTTACAGAGATCTGCAACCACAGACAAGTTACCTGAGACTTTGCAGGGCCTCACCACTTAAGGAGAACAGAATTTGCCAAAGAAAATGATGTTTCGTGTTTTGTTGTGTCTAATGATGTAAATAAATGGGTGGTCAGCATTGAAGTCATCCTTGTGCTGTAAGATCCGGGATCCCGGCACCTCAATGGACTCGCCACCATCTTCAGTTATTTCTAGGCATACCCTGTGAATCACACTTGATAGGGCCACTCCCTTGGTCTCTGACATGCCAGAGAAGTCAGATGTATTTTCATTGAAGAGACTTTTCAAGCCCAGGCTTTCCAGGCTAGCCTTGGGATCAATTCTCTTCTCCACCTTAAACTTTGGGAGGGAGAGCTTGACTTTGGCGTTGGCCATGGTACTGGGGTTGGTCCACTGCAACAGCGTTTCTGGGCTGAGTTGTTTTTCAATCTGAAGGACAAAACAGAAAAGAACTTAATTTATTTACTTCCAGTAGGAAAGGGGGGGATATAGAAAGATGATAGATAGATAGATAGATAGATAGATAGATAGATAGATAGATAGATAGATCAAGCTTGATTAAAAACAGAAAGTGTTGTTCTAAGCCCAGTTTTAAAGAATTTAAGTCAACTTTGGTTTGGAAATAGTCTAAGCAAGTTCCTCATGTAGGATCCACCAGCCACCCGATGCCTTCTCTTCCCCACCCTACAGAAAGACTCTCTTTTATTTACTTAAATTATAGAGTAGTTTTTTCAGAAACAGACACATAGATTATGATGCTATATACACCACAGTAAAATGAATATAAAATTAGAAACTTTTGTATTGATCTGCTGACTGTTTGTTATCATTTCTTTACAAAGGAGTTCACATTATTCATAATCTAGGCATACCACCAAAGCTAGTTAAAAGCTACTCCTTTTCTTTTTATATGATGGGAACTCAGACTAGCTCTGATCTGCTCTTTAAGATCATAGGTGATGAGCACAACCATTTCGACTGGTTTAAAAGACAGATATGCAACGAAGCATAAAATAACCTAGTTATAAAATTCTTCAGAGCAAATGAAGTTAAATTCCTTCTTGAACTTCTCACAAACCACTAGGAATGACAGTCCCCTGCTACTAGCATGGAACAATACTGCCCCAGTGCCTCTCACCTGCGGTGGGTAAAAGCCAAGGATGTGGCAAGGTCACAAATGGGTGCAAAGGCATTTTTAATAGAAAAGGAACCATTTATTCTCTTGTTAGTCTAAAACAATTACTTTTCAATTAATATTCTCACTTTCACTTAGAACAAATTACTAGAACCAAAAAAAAAAAATCACCATAGTTAACTAGTTTTGCAACTAATGGGCTTAATATCTGTCCACTTCCCACTTGAGAATAGAGTACAGGCCAAGAACTCTTTATCCTCTTGAGCTCAAACTCTTGGTTTTCATGGCAATGACTGATCATGTGGCCATCAAGTGGCCACTCACCTCTGTGACTCCCTTCCTCTTTGGTAAACAAGAGCATGGTAACAGTTTCTAATTCACAGGAATATTATACAAATTAAATAAGAAAATTATTTGAAGAAATTAGTGGCAACCTTGGCCCATTGTAAATAACAAATGCTGGATGTGTTCACTTTAAAGAAGAGACACAGAGTGGATGTCAAACCCCTTGAAGATGGCTGGGCTGGGGCGTGTGAGGCGAGGCTATGGCCATCTCCTCTGAGCCCCCACAGGACTCCATCCTCTCGTTTCTGTACTATGTGGGGTTCTCTTGTCTAAGTGCCCAGCTGCCTCCTGACCTTTTCTAGGCCTGTGGACTCGTCTTCCACATCCTTGGGGAGCACGATGAGCATACTGAGATGCTTATTCTGGAAGGGAAGTTCTATGATCTTAGCGTTGATGTCATCAATGTTGCCCAAACAGAACGTGGCTTCAAGATTCATCATTTGTACCGGTTTCGTGTCTGTCTGTTAGAAGAAAACGTTTTGAAAGGGTTAATTTACAATTTATAAAAGAATACATAAATACATACATATATGCATATATATGCATCTCTACAAATACATATGTACAAACATAGACACAGATTTAGATGATAGAGACAGAAATAATGATAGAAATGACAATAGTGATAGGAATATAAAAACTTCTCTTGTAGTTTTGGAGCAGTGTGGTTTAAGCACACACACACACACACACACACACACACACACAGCAGGGGTGGGGGTGGGGAGAGGAAATGTATAAAATTATTTTCAAACTATGTTTCTAATATGTATATGAAACATAAACAAATTTCTTAGATTTGGGTTCAACCCTCAAGATAATTCATTAAATAAGTGGAAATATTATAAAATCGGAAAAAAAAATTAAACTCAAAACCACTTCTTGTCTCAAGCATTTAGGAAAATATGTGCATAACTTGTAGATCTGTATATAATTTTTCAGAATATACATTACATTAAGCCCTTACTATAACCTGATCAGTGTAGTCTAGCTCTTAAAGGAGACACCAAGGGACATGAGAAACAGTTTAGCACCATCACTCAAAACATTCAGTGATTGGCAAAAGTGGTTCAAAGGACACAGGAGAGAAATAATAGGACCTGTATTCAAAAGGAGTGTGTTTTCCCCATGCAGTCATTGTCAAGTTTAACTGCATGTTGGGCAGATACTGAACTACCATGACATCAACCCTATAACTCTGCTCACAATCTAGGTTTCCAGGCTCTCATGTCACCTGGCTTTATGGCTTAATTGCAAGAATACAGGGAAAGCACACGTTCTCCCTCTCTTTCAGAAACATGTTTTAGCACTTTCACAAATATAAAAACTACAAATCTTAACATGATCAGAACCCAAGTCCGAGTTCCACCCACGGGCATTCCATGAAGTAACCCTAGGGAATTCACAAGAGACACCCTGAGTCACATGCTTGAGATTTCACTCACACCCTGGGTCCCTTTGCCAGCTCTTCCCAGAAAGGAGTGTTAGCCATTAAAAAGAAATGAGCTGTGTTATCCTAGTCCGGTCCCTAGCCGTGGGTTAAGTGCAGTCAAAAAGCTCAGGGAGAGAAAGTGTAGGGAGAACCATCGGCCCCTCAACCAGCGCCCTGGGAGACGCTGCATCCGTCAGGAGCGGTAACAACATCCCCTCCTGTGCAATCGCAGACTGTTGTGTTATCTGACGGTGGCCTCGGAGCTGGGGAGTGCAGCTCAGTGCGTCAAATGCTTGTCTGGCATGCACAAAGCTCCGGTTTGAATCCCAAGTGTGGTGGTGCGTGCCTGTAATCCCAGCACTGGAGAGGTAGAGACAGGAGAGTCAGAAGGCCAGAGTCATTTGGGGATATGTTACAAGTTAGAGTCTAGACTGGGCTACATGAGATTGTCTCAAAAAAATGTAGGGCTGGCCTTTGAAAATTGATTGATTAAGCCAGACAGTGGTGGTGCACACCTTTAATCCCAGCACTTGGGAGGCAGAGCCAGGTGGATCTCTGTGAGTTCGAGGCCAGCCTGGACTACCAAGTGAATTCCAGGAAAGGCGCAAAGCTACACAGAGAAACCCTGTCAAAAAGAGAGAGAGAGAGAGAGAGAGAGAGAGAGAGAGAGAGAGAGAGAGAGAGGGAGGGAGGGAGGGAGGGAGGGAGGGAGGGAGGAGGGAGGGAGGGAGGGAGGGAGGGAGGGAGGGAGGAAGAAAGAAAGAAAGAAAGAAAGAAAGAAAGAAAGAAAGAAAGAAAGAAAGAAAGAAAGAAAGAAAGAAAGAAAGAAAGAAAGAAAGAAAGAAAGAAAGACAATTGATTGATTATTCACCCAAAAGTTTGCAGGGCACTTAGCTGTAAGACACTGAGGTGAGAAAGGCATGGTCCCTAACCTTATAAAGTCCAGGCACTAGTGGAAGAGGTAGGAAAGCAACAAATTGGTCTTAGGTACATTTGGGGTGAGTGGGGTATGAACATAAACTTGATGGGAGGACTGGGGGAATTATGGAAGACATTCTAGTTAACCCAGGCCAAGTTAGTATCTGAAAGGGATTTTCTCCTAGGTTCGAGAATTAAGAACCTGAGACTAGATAGGTCATGGGCCCAGGGGAAAAACCTACCACTATTATTCTGCTAAAGGAGCTAGCAATAAAATGGCTCGTGGTGCCATTGTTGTACACATAGATCAGAGCGAGAACAGAGAAAAGATCTACATAGAAGAGGCGGGAAAAGCCAGAGGTGGTGGGCAACTCCAAGGAAACAGCCTCTTCCAGACACAACAGGACCAGTGTGCATAGGAACTTACAGAGGCTGTGATGGCATGTACGAGACCTACACAGGTTCAAGCTCCATGAGAGCCCTACGCTGAGAAGGGGAAGTAAGCACAAAGTGCCACCCCAACCAAAAAGCTACTTGCAATTGATACCTGCTGGGAAAGAGAACATCTGTTTTCTCCAATATGAACCACACTTTGGAGCACGCCCCATGCCCAAGAGCAGTGTGCCTTCTGTTTGTTATTTCTTGTCTTATTTTCTTTTTCATTTTGATTATCTCTTTTGACTGTGGTTGTTTCTTGGTTGTTTGTTTGTTTGGAAAGAAAGTGAGGACATCATGAGGTTGGGTGGGGAGGGAGATGGGAAGGCTCTGAGAGGATCGGAAGAGTGGAAAGAATATGGTCAAAATAAATTTATTTTTAAAGATGCTACTTGGTGAAAACAAGTGGCTGATACCAGGCAATACAAGAGAAACTGGGAGAAACTGAACACTAAGAAGTGTTGCATAACATCTACAAAGCAAGATACCTTGAGTGTTTCAGCTGAAGTGTGCATTGCTTCAGGCCTGAGCTTTTTATTATTATTACATTTATGTGTGTGTGTGTGTGTGTGTGTGTGTGTGTGTGTATTCGAACATGTGCAAGCACTATGGTGCATGTACATGTGTGCAAGTCAGAACAACTGGCAAGAGACACAACTGTGTCTCTTTTTCTACCATGTAGCAAGTTTTGGGGGCTGAGCACAAGCCATGAGGGTTGGAAATAAGTTCCTTTACCTGCTGAGACTTCTTGCTGGCCCAAGTATTCACACAAATCACATCCCAAAAACAAGACCAAATCATATAGTTTCCCCAGGCTCTTTCATGATTTTTCCAGTCTTGGTTCTTTGGTTTAATTTATAAAAAAAAAAGGGGGGGGGCTTTACTTACAGATATTAGTTTTTAAACATCCACCTAAATAGTATAAATGAAACCACCCAGAAAAACGGGCTTCTAATTCTTTCTATAATGACTCCTAGTAATGTAGATGAGAAAAGCTGTGCTTTTTTCTTCATAGTCAACCAGTGCCTCAAAGCGTATTATATGTGCTTTGGGCTGGGGAGGGGTGAGGATGGGACTCAGCTGGATGGGAAGGGCAAGGGCTGGGAATGGGCTGGGCTGGACTGGACGATGCTGGGCTGGGCTGGGTCTACCAAAGGGGGAAATGAGGAAGGGGTGGATGACAAATGTTAAACTGTGGTTTTTATCGCCAGGTAAGTAAGAAAATGAGATAAAAGTGAAGTGACTGGATCAGGAAAACAGTTCCTAACTGGTCTAACTTCCCTGTTAATCCAAAGGCCTCCAGTGTGGTTTCTCTGCTTCCTTCCTTTCCTTTTCCTCCTTTGATTTCTGGAAGTCTTCATGGTCCATGCTGAGAAGCATCCCTGTGCCCTGCTCAGCTGCCAAGATTTTGAAATCTGCTTCCTACTTCATGCTGCACATACCTTGTTGACTCTGAATGGACATTCTTTTGTTTCTGATTCAGGAAATTTCTTCATCCACTTTCCAACAAAGTAGGCAGCATTAACCACAAGGATTTTGGTCTGGTCATTTATACTGTTCTCCGATAAAATGTTCTCAAAGTGGCCTGCGAACAATCGTAGAAAACCACACATCACAGTCGTTCATCTAAATTGCCTGCTGCTGCGTGCATGCTCACTCCCTGGGCATTCATCACTCGTTAGCGTCACACCTGGAAGGACTGGTCGCCAAGACATCTAATTTAGGGCCTCGTTTCTGTCCTCCCGTCCTACCTGACCAGACAACTCAGAGAGATCTAGGATTGGGAGTAAGCCCTGTCTGACTCAGTCTGTACTCCTGATCAAAGCGAAGTAAACATGTGTCTTACACCTGGTCATGTTCATCGTTTCCAACATATTACCTCACTGTTTTCAATTTATAATTGAGGAAACAGATTGAGAGTGGTTAATGGGCAGCCCTACTGTGCTCAGCAGAGAAGTACATCTTTGCCCTACAATTCTAACTCCTTTCCCCAGTTCACTCCTTGTAGGCTGCTGATGGACTCAAGGTCAGCTGTAAGATCCACAAATGTGATCACAGCTATAATTACCCCAGACCTTAAATCCTCAACAGCCCACAGAACACAACCATGAAACCCCCTTAATAAAAACACTCCTCTAGTGTTTTTGCAAAGAGCTGTCATTTACCTAATCTCTAATTTTCATGTAATGCTGGGAATACTGTGAATGTGTTGCTCTGATTGACTGATAAATAAAATGCTGATTGGCCAGTAGCCAGGCAGGAAGTATAGGTGGGACAAGCAGAGAAGAGAATTCTGGGAACAGGTAGGCTGAGTCAGGAGTCGCCAGCCAGACACAGAGGAAGCGAGATGTAAAAGTATCGGTAAGCCACAAGCCACGTGGCAACTTATAGATTAATAGAAATGGGTTAGTTTAAGATGCAAGAGCTAGTCAATAGTTAGCCTGAGCTAATGGCCAAGCAATTTTAATTAATATGAGCTTCTGAGTGATTATTTTATAAGTGGGATGCAGAACTGTAGGGGTCTGAGTGGGACTGGAGAAAACTCCAGTTACAATGTAATGCCCAGTGTGCGTTTTCATGGGCCATGCACAGGGTCAGTGTTCTTCCATCACTGCCTTAAGATGCCAACCTGGTGAATCTTTAATATGGGCCTGCATTTCATTCCTGCACTAGCCCTACCATTGCCACCTCTATTGGCATGGGATGGTTTTATCAAGCCCTGAAGAGCTAAGAAGTCCAGGTGCCCACAGTGCCGGAGCTTCAGCTGAAACCTTGCTTCTGTCTCCAAATTCAGAATTCTCCCTAAGCCCCACCCTCTCCAGTCAGAAACCTTAAACTCATTGAGATGCCAAGATAAAAAGTTCTTTGAGAGAAAACTGAGAAAGTTTATAAACAAAACTAAAACAGCAACTTTGAGCAGAGACTTCTTTTTGCTTATAATGTTCAAAATTATGCTAAGCCTGCTGCTATTTATATCAGCTTTCTCTTTCCATGCATCGCCAAAGAAATTTTATTTCGGTAACATATGTATAGGTATATATACACACAATGTATATATGTGTGTATATATATCCACATGCATATGTGTCTACAACTACCATGTATTGTATATATACATGATGTACTTGGAGGCCTCACAACAACCACATATAAATTTAATTAAGTAACATATGCCACATTTGACGATTCAGTACATTGAAGCTCCATATCTAAATATGTTGATGATCCACATGTGGTACATGGATTGGAATCTAGGTTCTAAATGACTCTGAAGTTCCTGTTCTTTCCATGTTGTTAGAGGTGGACTTCATTCATGAGGAAGTATTCAAATGGGATGCCATGCTGGATGGGCTCTGCTTATTCTCAAAAGAAGTATATCTCCTCACCCCAGCAGCACATCCCTCCACAGCCATCAGTGACTGCCAGTCCTTTATAATTACTTTCTATTTCCCAACAGGCTCCCCCTGTACAAACACTATAAACACATCTCTAGGAAAGAAGAGCTAGTCACTGATTGCAATCCAAATCATCTTAGTTCCAATTCTTTCTTGGCAAGAAAGACAATTCACGGGGACTTTTAATGGGGGAGGTGAAGTAAGGGCAGAGGCTGAGAAGGCTCTGTGGGAAGCGGGAGTGGACTTGAGCACCGAGCAGCCTGAGAGGTTGGGAGCCTGGGGACAAACTTCCACTATGATTGCTAGGTTTGGCTTTGTTCTATATTTACTTTGTCTTTTTTTCAGTTTTGATAAAGCTGTAAATATTTTTAGTTGGAAGTAGATTCAAGGAGCATCTTTCCATTTCCAGACTTTAAAACCTGGCTTTGTGATTTGTCAAAAGCCATAGCAGAAAAGGAACAGCTGGGTCCCTCCTAGGGCATGTGGCAGCTTGTCAGAGAGCAAGGCGAAGCAAGCTAAAACAAAGCACACAATTGGCCAAGTAATGAGTTGATACAAGAAATGCCCAGAAACTTAAGTTGTTGACATGGCTTGATGGACAAAGAATTTAGCTTGTGTACTAAAAATACTGGAGGAAGCTTCCAGATGCTCAGTATTTTTAGGCTTGGAGCAAGGATTCTTAAGCAGGGAGGCCTCTACTCTTTACAGAAGGACATTAAAGGCACTTGCCATCTGTGAGTTCCTTGAGAGAGCTGTTAATTTGACCTTTCGTTTCTTCCAGTTTCTCTTTGAAGTCGACAGTTTCCAATTCTTTTGCATATGGTCTTTTTGTAGAACTGATAAATTCCTGAAAAACATCCAATTCATAAAATCACAAAGCTCTGAGCATCTGTAAATGGAACTCATGCAGTATTACATGGCGCTAAGAAATGGGTTCCTATTGTGATGCATACATTTTCAAAAGTGGGTCACACTATACAAAGCCTTGTGTAGAAATAAGCATTTTCTTTGTATTGGGTGTTTTATTTCAATTATAAGACATGTCAATTATTAAAATTATCGATTGGTTTCAGCTCTGCCAAAAACAAAAGAAACACTATATTAAAAACATATAATTATAGTATAAATCCCAATTATTTCAAAAATATTTATTTATATTATTACATACATTATAGCTATATAGTTGTGGTTTTAATCTAAAATATGTCTCAGACGCTTATGGTTTAAACTCTTAGTTCTCAGCTTGAGGCACTATTTTGAGACTTTCTATGAACTTTGGGAAATAGGACCTGATTGGAGGACAAAGGTCACTAGAGTCCTTGGAGATAACACATCACTGCCCCTTCTTGTCACCTCTACTTCCTGGTCCTTTGTGATGTGAACAGCTCTCTTCTGCTCCACACTCCTACTGACAAGCTATCTGCCCAACTGAATGGGAACAGGCAGCCATGGACTTCTGAAACTTAGAGCCTAAGCAAGTCTTTCTTCCATTAAGTTGTTTCTAGAAGGTATGTTATCACAGCAACAAGAACAAATAATGAACACAACAACTATACATACATATGTGTCAAAATATAGAAACAGGCCTGGTGGCAGTGGTGCACGCCTTTTATCCCAGCACTCAGGAGGCAGAGCCAGGTGGATCTCTGAGTTCGAGGCCAGCCTGGTCTATAGAGTGAGATCCAGGACAGGCACCAAAACCACACAGAGAAACTCTGTCTCGAAAAAGAAAAAAAAATGAAACAGAAATGAAAACAGTGAGCAGAAAACCCTTATCATCACTAAAATAAATGAATATTCTTTAGAGTCCTGACACTCAAAATATGGTCCAATGATCAGGAGTCAAGTATCACCTAAGATCTTGTTAGAATGAACTCTCAGGCCCCTAGACATACTGACTGCATTTTAGCAAGATTTCCAGGAGTTTCATCTGCACAGTGAAGTGTGAAACCTAGGGCTGTAAAGAACATAGTAGTGTATCTAACTCATGTTAAAAATGCAAAGCCAACCCACACTGATCTCAATGCAAGAGATCGGAACTCGGGCTTTCAAGAGACACTTGAGTGGTTCAAGTTCAGGTGATGCTCCAGGGCACAGCTGTTTGTTCTGTAACTAGTGACTTTGTAGGTGCTACATAGTAAGAGAAGTGAGGGAAAACAGAAAGAGAAGGGAAGGGAAAGGGGGGAGAGAAAATGGGAAATGAAAAGTTTGGTAGAAACAGTTTTAATTGTGGAACGGAAGTCCAACCGAGCTAACAGACTTGAATGTCCTGTCACTCTGCCCTTGAATACCTGAGACCTTCAGAGACACTACCAGTGAAAAGCCTGCACTGCCACTGCCGTGACAGAAATCTTTAAGCATCACTTAGGGAGCTCTCAACGTCTCCATGCCCAGCAGAAACTCACATCTCAATTTCCTTTAATTTCCCAGGTGACAGCTGGAACAAAAATAGTTGTGCATTTGTCTTCAAGTCACAAGGGTAAAGTCACAACAACAGCTACTAACTTAGTTCACAAAGATCTCTCACAAAAACAGAATGCACAACACTGTCACGCCATGGTGGGACATTTGGCTTGGCAACCTAGAGCTTGAAATTGTGACCACAGAGACAGGAGCCGAGTCAGCTCTACATTACCAAACAAAGGAATGTTCTGGAACCAAGAATGTTGGCTACGTGTTAAAACAGAGATCTGAAAAATATTATGCCACACTCTGGGTCTAACAGGAGGGGACCACAGGACTCTTCACACGACTGCTTCAAGAGATGACTTGGGCCAGGCGGTGGTGGCGCACGCCTTTAATCCCAGCACTCGGGAGGCAGAGGCAGGCGGATCTCTGTGAGTTCGAGGCCAGCCTGGGCTACCAAGTGAGTCCCAGGAAAGGCGCAAAGCTACACAGAGAAACCCTGTCTCGAAAAATCAAAAAAAAAAAAAGAGATGACTTGGTTCAAATGGCTACAGCAGCTTTGTACAGATGTCCTTCTGACTAGTCTAGGAAAACAATGCTGACTCACGTCTGATGAAAACTGGTCATTTGTGGTGGCTATTTTCTTTCCTACTGATTCTAAAGATATCTGGACCATTAAAAAGAATGAGTCGTGGAGTTTAAGACAACCTCCGGCCACATGCCCACTGCTTAAGGAGAGAGTTTGTTGCAAGTCATTCTGAGTCCCTTATGGAGATCCATTTTCCAGACAGCGGGCCCTTCCATTATCCCTTCCTCCAAAGGAACTGAGGGTGGGGGAGGATTTGTTAAGGTACGTAGAGAAAGGAGGCCGACTTCTGTGTATTCCGAACCAGATGTGACTCTGTTTCATCCCCCAACATCCAACATCTGCAGTGGAGCTGCTTCCTTTGACAATATGAAAGGAACTGCCCCGGAACAAGCCGTGGGCCTCAGGGTGAATGCCCCTTCTGGGACAGAGCACAAGCAAGCTGTTAGAAACAACTTACCGTAGAAGGGTTCAGAGATTTGTCTATGTAGAGTCGCTTGATTAGTTTCAGAGAGTAAAATGAACTGAGCTTATTAACATCAGAAGTGACTGTTTGAAACCCAAACGGAACATCTTTGACATTCTCAAAATGAAGGACCTGTTAAAAGAAGAACAAACATTGCATTACCCAAACACTAAGATAAGCATTGTTCTGGGGACTGAGGAGATAAAGTGCTTGTCCTGCAAGTGTGAAGACCTGAAAAAAAGGAAGAAAGAAAGAAAAAAACATCCAGGCATCAGCAGCTCCTGGGTAAGAGACAAGGCATGAAGAGCACCTCCGGCCTACACCAGGACTGGTCTGGATCAGTCTTTTTCAGGTCTTGTGCAGGGGACCACGGTTGCTGGGAGTTCCCGAGTGCTCTGACCATGTCAAGTCCAGAAGTTTGCATTTCCCAGACCTCCTCCACATCCCCCAGGTGTTACATTCTTTCTGCCTCCATTTCCACATTCCCTGAGCCTTCGTGTTGTGGGGGAAGAGAGGTCAAGGAAGACGCCCCACTGGGCACTGAGCACCCAGTCTTTTATTTCAGAACTTTTATCAGTTCTGCATCCCAGCCTTGCCTGCTGCCCACAGCACAAGGGGCTTCTCCAGACGTGAGAGAACACACAGCCACTGACATGCTCCCCATGCCTCAGTGGGTGCCCCTCACCTGTACCCATTAGGCAGCACTGACTGAACTAAGTAGATTATTAGGGGGAAAAAAGACATGAAGCTTGGAAAAGGCCATGTTGAAGGGGGTTTGGAGGGAGTTAGAAAGGGTAAATGGGGCCGAATAGGATCATGTTTCATTGTACACATATATTGAAATTCTCAAGAATTAAGAAAAAATTAATATTTAAAAAGACCAGATGTGCTGGTAAAAACATGTCGCATGCACTGAAATATCTTTCCTGTGGGTGAGGGATGGACACCGCAGCCCCTGCAGCCCTTCTGGAAAAAGAGATGAGAAGTGAGGAGTGGGATCTGGTTTACAGCCTGTGGAGACGAGTTCAAGTGGAAACCCAGCTCCTCTCCTCAGGAGTGAAGCAGCCTCTCCGGCCTCCCGCAGTTTCTCATCCTGACCTAGACTACATTTATGAGTCACCATTTTATGGATAATGGTGATTTTACATACCGATGAGTTTGTGAAAAGAAAGGGTTTTTTTAACCTTACATCAATCTGCATAAGGAAAATAATAGAATGGACTTGGAAGTACACCTACTGTCTAAGAGCATGTGAGGTCTTGAGAGGAAATCAGCTCATTTGAAGGTCCAAGAACTTTACAAAGCTAATCAAGCACAGCCCCAAAGAAATTCTGAAACATCTATACACATATGTATATGTTCACATGGGAAAAGTTGCTTTCATCCATGCCTCTCAGATAACCAAGCCCCCAGGGTTCTGAAACATATGTGCATGCTATTTATTTTATCTATTCCAGTTTGAAGATAGATTATTTAAAATGTTACTTCTGGGATTGGAAATACTCTAGGGTAGAATGCAATTGAGATTGCATCTTAATGTTCAGTTTGATATTCTAAATGAATTGTGTGTTGAGGAGCAGTGCTTGTTCTCTGAATGTAGGTCAGGGGGCAGGGGATAACATTCCCTCATTTACTGAGCGTATGTGCAATGGAGTATTAATCAGTCATTGATTGATCTTCATATATGTCAGGTGAGGGATGTCATGTGTCCTGCTGACAGCCACTGAGGAATGGAACACCTGTCAGATCCCCACACTCTTCATCCTAACCTGGTACCTATTCTAAATATAGAACATGCTACGCAAAACGAGTGTTCACATTCAGGATAAATTAAAAGAGCCCTGGGGATGGTACAGCTCTCAGTCCTGAATAGTTCCAGCTACACCGTTTTTATCTTAGGCCCATGCTATGAATTCCAGTAACTATCCCCTTCAAAAACCCTTCAAAAGAAAGCATGGGCAGCTTACCTGTCCAATTTCATTTGCTGTGTCACCTTTGGCACCTACTTGAGCGAGTGACAGGGAGGTGGAGAGACATATTGGAGAGAAGAGGATGTTTCCCGCTGGCTCCTTTTCACATAGCTGTTTGAACAAGTCAACAGCAAAAGCCGAATTTGCCAGTCTCAGGGCATCCATCATGGGCCTGGAACCAAGCACAAAACTCAATTTCCAAAGCAAACTGTGTTCCCAGCTGCATCCCGCCAACAGCCGTAAGGACGCTGCTTCAGGAAAGCAATGATCTTGGGCAGGAGACAAGGAGAAACTTTTGGTAACGTCCAAAAGGGAAACAGACATGAAGAAAGCTCTGGGCAAATGTCTTGAGGCACAAGTTGTATTCTGTGTGTGCCGTTCACCACAATATCCTCGCATTCTGCTTAGCCGCTGTGAGCAGCATCAGGGGCCCAGCCACGGTGCCACTTCCTCAGCAGGTGACCAGAGCAACTGCCAGCATCAGGAAAACTCAATTTGCTTTATAATCACGTATTTTAATTACTACTTTGGTTGAATCAGACAAAATAATTATTTGTATATCAAAAAGTAATCATAACAGTTTGTGTTGTTCTGTTTAATATTTATTAAGTGTATAAATCTATTTAATATTTATTAAGTGTATACATCCTCAGAAAAAGATATTCTGAATTCCTAAATTTTTTTTTTTTTTTTTTTTTTTTTTTTTTTTTTTTTTTGGTTTTTCGAGACAGGGTTTCTCTGTGTGGCTTTGCGCCTTTCCTGGATCTCGCTCTGTAGACCAGGCTGGCCTCGAACTCACAGAGATCCGCCTGCCTCTGCCTCCCGAGTGCTGGGATTAAAGGCATGCACCACCACTGCCTGGCAAATTCCTAATTCTTAACATCTATGAATTTAACATTGTTTGGAAGTATGGTCTCTGCTGTTTTCATTATTAGTTAAAATGGGGTCACAGGGGAGTTAATCCAATGTGACAAGTGTCTTTCTAAGAACAGAAAAGAAAATACAGATACAGATATACAGAAAGGAAAGTTAACCTATATACATATAAATGAATTTGTATCTTGGGCAGGATGCATACGCCGGGGACAGAGAGACAGTTTTAGTACTCAAGGTCAAAGGCTTCCTTAGCCAGGACCCATAAACATGTCAGAGCCAAGTACATGGGCAGGATTTAAATTTTCATCTTGGACCTAAACAGAAATTCCAAACTCAAAGACAAGAATAAAATCAAAAAGTAGATTCCTGGTCTTCAGATCACTGTCCAGAATTCTCTTTATGAGTCTGTATCTAGAATGAACTCAAACAGATGATAATATTCCTGAGAATCTGAAAAGCACATTTATTAGCAAAAGAAAGCCAAAGCTGAGTCCACTGGTGACCACCAGCTACACCCCTTTACCTCCCCACCTCCTGCACTGGCAACTGCCAGCCACAGCCACACACACACACACACACACACACACACACACACACACACACACACACACTACACTGATGACGCCAGCCACGCTCCCTGACCTCCTCCTGCTTATGCCCCTGATGAGTATGGCAGGTGCATTCAGGCTGGTGTGCCTATTACAAATCAATCACAAGGCACCCAAAACTTATGATGGGCATTTATGCTTTTTTAAAGCCACTAATCCTATCCCTCCTCTCAGGTATGATCATAACATCACTAGCCCTGCATAAAGGCTGACTAGTGTGAAGTGCATAGAAATCAGCAGCGTCTCCTGGTGTGTGTGTGTCTGTGGAGGGTTTTGAGCAGTCTGCCCACCACAGGGAAACATAGAAGAGACTCCTCACTCCAGGCTTAGGAAGTAGACGTGAGAGACTTTGGAAACAAGAGGTCAGGCTTCCATTAGCAGCATATTTAACCCTGACAATTCTGAGTTCATCACAACCACAATTCAACATGAGTGTGAATGAGTGTGAAATGATGAACTATTTCCTCACCAAATAGAGAAGCCTAAACTCAGATCCCTGCAAACTTTCCAACACTTCATCTAGGAAGTGTAAGGAAATGTTCACTCTGCCATTCATTAGTTACAGCATGCTGAGATACATTTAGCCTAAATGACTCTACACAGATTCACTCAACTTTTAATAAGGCTAATTACAAAGTATATCAGTGCTGTATTGCAATGTGAGGCTTGGCCAGGTTTTGGTTGGAAACTATAAATGGATGCACACTTGACAGGCAGTGTGGTTCCTATCAGCCTTCCCTAACACAGAGAACCTTCTTCTGCAGGGTGGCCTCAGCACTTGGAGTCCACATCTGCCTGTTTTCCTGACAGCTGGCTCCTTTATCAGAAAATTCTCCTTTGCTGTGAAGAAAGGTAGCAGCCCTTGTTGTGTGTGGTCTCTACAGCACAATTGTCTGATACAGCCCAAAGGTATCAAATGTAAGGTCTGCATATACATGGAAAGTGTTGTAGTGGTGTGGTGGGTCATCCTCGCTGTGAACTATTGTAATTCAGAATCACATTGAAGCAAATCTCTGAGCATGCTTGTGAGGTAGTTTCTAGATTAGTTAAAGTAGAGGACTACCCTAACTATGGGAGGCATTATTCTAGGGACCCGGGTCCCAGACTGAGTGAAAATGGGAAAGCAAGTTGGGCATAATCATCAGTCATGCTGTTCCCTGACTACGGATTCACAGTGTGACCAGGCCCACCACCACACCACCCCTGCTGATGTCCATCCCTGTCCTGAGGGGCTGTACCTCCTGCAACTGGAAAACAAAGGAAACACATCCTTCCTTAAGTTGTTGGCCTGGAGTATTTTGTCACAGCAACTAGACAAGTGGCAAGCAGCCACCAATTAAGAAATCAACCAGTTATCAAATGGAAAATCACATCAGTAGTTCTGTGATTTGTCCCAAGTGACCTAAAAACACTGTAAAGCTGGTGTGTCTGGGGCAACTTGAGAGAAGACTTAGAGTACAGCCAACTGGCACCTTCCCATGTTGTAAGACCACGAATTTAAGGAAATCTCAGACATGTGGACAGTAACACTCACAAACACTGTGAGGTTCCTGCATAAGTCATTCTGCACAAGCAAATTCTATTTTAAAACTAGTAAATGCCACATCCAAGGTGAGTAAGCCCCATACAATAAGTTTACATGTCTAAATGTTTGCACTTGAAATGCTAAAATCAGTTCAGTTGTTTCCATTTTATTATCACCTTTATACAAGATTGTCTTCTTTCATTTTCATGAAAACCTAAGAATCTTATTTTTTTTTTTAAGATACTATTCGGGGCTAGAGAGATGGTTCAGCCATTGAAGGCCAGGCTCACATCCAAAGTATAAAAAGATATTATTCTATTTTACTCTAACACAGAAAAAACTGCACCTTACAATCCCACGTGGGAGAAACTTTCATCTTGACAGGAGGAAAGTCAGACGACTCCTAAAGCAGCAATAGAAATGCACTTTTCAAGAATTTATAGCTCTTTGACTAGGGGATGGACCCCCTAACTGGTCACGTGACAGCAACCTGGTCAGCCCTGAAATCATAAACACACAAGCAACACCAGGGACTCGGCAGGTGGCACTCATAGGTCCGTGTGTTTATGAACATACATGACAATAACAATCAGAAAAAGACTGCGAGTGTGAGAGAAAGCGGGAGGGTAGGAGGGCTCGGACAGGGGAAAGGAGAGGGAGTGTGACTATATTTTAATCAATTTTTTAATTATTAAGAAAACAGAGAAAGTCTAGCACACGCTAGACTTTCTCCTGTAGTTCTTTTCTGAGGTATTGTATAATCATAAATCTTTAACGTGGGACAAGATCTTGCAGCAGGATCTAGCCTGGCCCCACCTCTTCATTTTGCAAATGAGTGAAGTGGAGGAAGATGTGATTCTCCCAGGCCACCCACGCAGGGAGTGAGAGTAGCCAGGCCAAAGCTAGAATTCATTTCTTTGGATCCCAGCCCAGCCCCTCCCCACTACACCTCCTCACCTTCTTTCTTCATAACTGGGTTTTGCTGACATTTGTTTTTTCTGAAGCTTCTCAAATTCCAAAAATCCTGTATCCTAAATGATCCACTTCCAAGCTACCAAGACTCCTCTGTGTGTAGGAGTGATGTTTTTGTTTGGGTTTTGTGGTTGTTTGTTCACTTGGCTAGCTTTCATGACATAGAACTTTCCTCCTAAGATTTTCCTACTTGAAGGAATCTGGTTTTTTCTGCCTCCGATGTTTCAAGTTGTCAATGTTTTGATTTTTTCGTTCTATAAGGTATGAGCACCTAATGAAAGCCAGGCTGAAGGAGTCATTAAGAATCCCAATGGGGAGCCAGGTGGTGGTGGCACATGCCTGTAATCCCAGCACTTGGGAGGCAGAGCCAGGATCTCTGTGAGTTCAAGGCCAGCCTGCTCTACAGAGCAAGATCCAGGACAGGCACCAAAACTACACAGAGAAACCCTGTCTTGAAAAAACAAAATCCCAGTGGGGGCTTTGTGATGGCTCAGTGGTTAAGAATCCTGGCTGTTCTTCTAGAGAAACAGGGTTTGACTCCCAGCACCCACGTGGTGACTCACAAACATCTGTAATTCCAGTTCCAGGGGATCTAATGGCCTCTGTGGCATTCGTGTGGCACACAGACATACACACAGGCAAAACACCCATACACATAAAATAAAAAGAAATAAAATCAAAACAATTGGGAAAAAAGGATCCCAAGGTACACACATCCTAGCTTCCGCCTTCACCAAGCTATCAGCTAGTGTCGTGTGTGATGATAGCGTGTGCTAGTTACCATGGCAACCCTCAGCAACACCTCACCCCTAGTGGAAATCTCAGTGACACCTCCTGAGAGACACTGACATCTGAGTCAAACTAAAAAGATAAGAAGGACTTAATCAAACAAAAGTGGAGGCCAGAGAACATTGAAACAAATGAGCGGAACCACACTTACTGCGGGTGTGAGCATCAGGTTTAGGATGCAGTAATGAATTGTGCTAGTCTAGCATCATGTGACAGTAGATGCTTTTCTAAGGTCCGTGACCTGACTAGCCCTGGAAGCTGGCTCGGTTTCCAGGACCAGGCATGACGTCTCTCCTGTTGAGTGGCCTTAGGTCCAATTAGGCAGCTGCTGGTTGTCCCTGACACACGGGTGCCTCTGACTGCACCTTTTGCACACCTTGCCATGCTGGTAACTGTCATGGTTCATAGGTGTTCGAGCTGGGAGGACTGTTCAACAGCTTCCCTCCCTTGGCAGCTTGCAGAGTATCTTCTGGAGCCATGGAAGCCAGACCACAGGAAAGACACTGTCAGGTCAGATCCAGCTGGAGTTTCAGAGTCCTGTGTCCTAAGTGTGTGGTGCCTTCAGCAACAGGGATCCATCCTCAACCCTCCTAGGCAACAAAGGGCTAAACCAATTGTCCATATTCTTCTGGGAGTTGCTTGGACTACAATGACCAACACTTTGAAAGGTTTCTTGTGTCCGGTACTGGACCTTTTATTCTTTTTGTTAGTTTATGGTTCTTCTGGAGAGCATTGTCAGCCCACATAGTTTAACTTCCTTTAAGATAGATGATTCATAGATAGATAGATAGATAGATAGATAGATAGATAGATAGATAGATAGGTAGGTAGATGTATATATATGTAAATATACACATACGCTTATATGTATTATATATGATTTTAAGTAAATATAAAATAATATAATTCCTTGTGTCCTATCAAATAACCTTGCTGTTTTTGCTCCTCTTTCCTCTTCTATATTAACCTTCCTCTCTCCTCCCCCGCTGGAGCCTCCTCCTCATTACTCCCCTGATCAAAAGCTTCTCTTACAGCAAATGGAGGAGACCACAGGAGACTACAACTGGATATAATGTAGAGATCAACAGATCATGGAGATACTAGCCCCAAGAGACATCACAGCTCCTGCATCTATGACTCAGGGAACATTTTGAGAGAAGGAATGGAAAGATTATAAGATGCAAACTATTAGGAAGTCTGTTGTGAAACAGTCTTTCTTAGAAATGGCTGCATAAACAGGACCAGAACAATGGTGGTATCAATGGACCCATTAACGTGGAGGGGAAAGCTAGACACCTAGACAAAGAACTAAAAGCAACTATTGACTGATAGGAGAAGGAGAATTAGCCCCTCCCAGAGATAAGCCCCTTTATTGGCTGTCCAGTGCAGAATGGTGAGCAGTGAAACCATACACAAAATAACAAAAACAGACTCAGCAGGTTCTACTTAAATATATCTGTATACACACATGTGTGGGGTGTGTGTGTGTGTGTGTGTGTGTGTGTGTGTGTGTGTGTGTGTGTGTGTGTGTGTGTGTGAGAGAGAGAGAGAGAGAGAGAGAGAGAGAGAGAGAGAGAACAAACACAATCAAAGAAATAGAGGCTATCGACTTGGTAGAGGAAGTGGGGGGATTTAAGAGAGAGTAACTAGGAGGGGCTGGAGGGAGGAAATGATGTAATTCTATTTTAATTTAAAATAAATGAATGAAGCCATATGCACTAGGATGAGGGAGGAGAGCTCACTTCTCTGGAATCACAGGTTATGATGCCCCTTATGTAAAGATTTCCCAAGTATGTGCAGCATCCGAGCCAGTGATCCTCAAATGTTCTCATCTTTAGGCTGTCTGGAGAGATAAAGCTTCCTGTGGGAAGGTGATTGGTTATGCATCCAACTTTGCCTGAGACAGTCCTGGTGTATGACTGTTGTCCTACATGCTCACAGTTAAATGATACAGGTCCATCTATCTACAGACTGTCTGCCACACTCATTTGATGCACAGACGTGAACACACACACACACACACACACACACACACGCACACACATGCACACACACACGCGCAAACACACACAGTACTATGTGCACAGTTTTTCTGCCAGGCCTAATAGCTCATACTGTAATACCAATACCAAGAAGGCTGAGGCAGGGAGATTGCCATGAGAGCTGTGAGTTCAAGGTCAGCCTGTCCTACATAGTACGTACTAGGCCAGCTTGAGGGGCTACATAGTGAGATCTTGTCTAAAGAAACAAAAAACGCCATTTTCAGTACCAGAGTATTATGACTATCTTTTAGCCTAATTTGCCTCATTGTACAGACTGGAGACTTGGTTAAAAAAAAAAAAATCTGTTAGGTATTTATTTATTTAATCACTCATTCTTGAACTGAAGATTGAGCCTTATGCATACTAAGCAAGTGCTCTACCACTGAGCTCTGACCCTCGCCCATTTTCTTTAACCTTTTATTTTAAAATAAGTTTTTCCTATGTTGCCCAGGCTGACCTTAAAATCCCTATCCCACCAAAGTGGGCCTCTAACTTGGCCATTCTCCTGCCTCAGCCTCCCAAGAGGTTAGGCTTATAGGCTTCTAGCACCAAGCCCCGCTCTCTTGGGGCTTTGACGTGACCTGAGGCATAAGAACAGAACACTGCCTCTGTGGTTCACTTCTGACTCTAGGAGGAGAAAATCAGTATCAGATTTTAAAAAACATGAGACTCTCTAGCTTCTTTCTGTGACACAATACTATGAGAATTGAATGAAGTGATTGGGCAGGCAAACTCATCTGGAAAGGGCCTTCCTTGCAGGAAAGCACAGTGCAAGCATTAGTAATGAGGTCACTCTGTCCTTTCCAGCCTCAGAGGAGCCTGCTTTGCTCAGAGTCTCAGCCATCACGGCTGCACCTGGCTCCCTGAAGCCTCTGGCCTTAACTGCTGACCCACTGCAATGCTGCCAGACGATGCCAGACCGGGCCACACCTGGAGAGCCCAAACTGCTGAGACAGCATGCTCGGAAGTCAACCCCCAACCCAGAGTGACTGAAGTGGCACCCTGTGAGGCGTTAGGAAGCATGGGTGCGAAGCTGCTGACTCACTTTCTGGTGTCCCGTTCTGCTAGGCTTCCTCCTGTTCGCCCATCCGAGAACTCATCAACACTTGCGCTTACTGGAAGGTGACTGATGTTTGTAACACGATTTTGTTAAAGATCTTCTTGAGATGCAAGAGATAAAGGACGTTTCTATCAGAACTTGTGCCATGAAAACATGCCCGGCTGTCGGTCTGAAGCCCTCTTCCGCTTAAGCCGCCCTCCCTTCAAGCTGTGTGACTTCAGATCTCACTTTACCACTGACATTTCTCCACCCTGAGCAGCTGAGCAGAAACTGGTCAAGGTCCCCAGTTCTGAGATCCAACTGGGGCAAGTGAAACAACGTGTTGTATTAAATGGAGTTTTCAGGATGAAATGTTTGAACGAAGCCATAAAACTTTTGTATTGTTATTATTATTACCCACGAGGAAGAGACAATAAGTCAGCACATCTCAAAAGTTCAGGAATTTATGTTGAAATACGTGATTTTTTTCAAGTTTGCTGCATCTAACAGGAGCGAGGAAGAATGATTTCTGCCTAGACGGCAGGTGTCAGACAAGGGACACTGGTCTAACGTGTAAAATGGCAAGGACAGTCTACATTTCAACCCCACAATGCCCACTGGGAAGGGCAGCCCCTGCTCTCTTCTTCTCAACCTTCTCCAGGCCTTAAGTACCACACCCTTTCAGAGACTGGCATCGCAAATCCATCCCGCATTCCACGGTAGGGCTGGAAACAATCTCAGTCTTCCCGAAATCACTGCTGTTCCCCACACCGCCATCACCCCACCTCATGTCCTTTGCCTTCTTCATATTCTGAGTGTAGGTGGCTATGTGGTGTGGCTCCGAAGGCCTTAGGAGCTGGGACTGCAGCCCGTCGTAGGGAGAGTTGGTAAAAACCCACCCACTTCTTCACCATTTGGAGTCAGCCCCCTAACTATTTCATGACTTGTCCTCACGAGGGACCTCACCAGCCCTGTGGCCCCACTTCGCTTACCTTGAGCAGCTGGTATCCTGGGAAATGCTCTGCAAGGGAAAAGGCCGGCAGGCTCTCAGAGGCAGTGAAAGCTGTGCTCTGAGCCTGGGAGCTGGCTCACCTGCAGCCACGCCCGGGCCTCCCACCCTGGACCCGCCCACAGCTGCGCTCTTACTCATAGCTCTTGGCAGCCTGGGCAAAACTGGAAGACATGATTCAGGCTGAACTTGCTGCTGCTGTCTGCACAGCTTTGGATGGCCTGGGACAAGCACGGGCAGGAAGGGTCTGTCGGTGGAGCCTGCCCTGAGCTGAGCACAAGCATGCAAAGACAGCCACGGAAGGTGAATGGGAGGAAATAAGAATAGAATAGGTGGTGATAGAAATACTACAAACTTCTCTGACCTCCATTTTTCCGTGTAGAGTGCCATGGCTCGTTCTGATAACATACACAGTGTTACAGGCAAAACATGCAATACCAAACTGATTGGGAGAAACAGCTTGACGGAATTGCACAGAGGGTATTTCCCAGTAGAGGACACAGCTTTGCTCTGAAATGTTTGGTGTAAACTTGATTTGACAACTCCAGATCTCCTGCAGCTCCTTGACCTGTGGGATCTGTTCTTTTCCTACCCTGCTTTCTGGGAAGCACCCAGAAGCCAGCCAGTTGCTTCTCCGGACGATCACCTATGCTCCTTGCTCATATGCTGGTTTGTTTCATCATAACCTGGTGTGCAGCATCCCCACACTACCAGAATTTTAAAGATAAGGGCCAGCTTCACTCATTTCTTAACAGCACTCCTTGGCATGCCCATGATTTACCATATGCAGTCCATGAGGGATTGCTGACTGTTTGGATGAAAGTGACTCGGTAGTGTCTCCTTTTCCCTGTTCTGAGTCTTGTTATTAGCCAGAATCAAACTCATAAACAAAATTGAATTCAACTCTGAAAGCACCATTGCAGGCATCAGGAGAGCATGGGAAGAAAGATCATAAAGACAGGGATATGGGCAGCACACCTCATAAAATATCACAGTATCTAGCTGCAGTCAGGGAAATGTGGGTTTGGGGGCAGAGTCATAAGCTTTCAAACTGTCGCTACCACTTACTCTTGGAGAAATCCTAAACAAAATGTTTAATCTCTCTAGTCCCATATTCTTCAATTGTAAAGTGAAATATACATATGAAGACAATTATTACCACTTTGCTGTTCCTCAGAAAAACTCAGAATAATCACAGTGGCCAAGAGGCAAGAATGGGATATTAGCATCTAATTCACCACAACTATTTATTCAGCATTGGACTGCTCCCTCCTTGTCACTGCAATTTTGGATCTCAAGAGATCTTAAACCTTAGTACTTGGTCAGCTCTCTCTTTTCATGCTTTAATTCCCTCTGCTACATTCTTGTTAACTCTCTGCTCATACTGGAAAGAAACATTTCCAATGACAGAAATTCAGCAACTCCTGAGGAACCTGAGCACAGCACGGTTCTGATTGCTTGAAAGTTAGAGGAGCCATACACTTAGAAATGTGCTGTGTTCCCTGTCCCCGAAGGACATACAAATAACACAGTAGGAAGAGAAGACATAAATGAATTCAAGTACCTGATGGTGCAAATGAACAGACACAATAAGACTGGCGTGTGACCACATACACAAATGTAGTTCACAGATGAGTACAACTCTTACAGCCTTAGCGTGCTGGAGAGGCATCGAAGCAGGGTCCGTGGACAACAGAGGACCTGGCAGGCCTAGAAACAAAGAATGAGAACTCCACAGCTAGAACTGCAAAAGACAAATTAGACCAGTATGGCAGCGAAGGGCAGCTAGAGCTTTCCCTGACAAGAGCACTCGCTTGTCGAAGTGTCTCTAGACAATGAACCCAAGTGTTTGTGCCTTGGATTCGAAGCCGATGTTTAATGTAACATCCTGACAAACACAATTACTGACTGAGGAAAAAGCTATTCCTCTTCATGGGTAGGGAAATTAAAATTTTGATTCCATTTGATTAGAAAGAACTATTTCCCTGGGATATTTTTCTCTGTGGTAGCCATAAATTTGAATATTATTATACTCCACATTACAAGACACAAGAAAACAGAGAGGTGGGAAGGAATGGAGTTGAACAAGTAGCCCATGGGTCTAAACACACACATTTCCAAACTAGTCTCTAGAAAACACAACAGCAGATTAATTGTAGGAGAGAACAGCTTGAAGAGAATTTCTGCTGTTGGCATGTCAGTTCCTATTATGACCCTTCTCTTCCAATGGGGCCTTCTTGACTGGAGTCTTTGGTTGATTAAATGCACCTGTTTTTAGTTGTGAGCCTAACATGGGTCTACACCAGGTCTTGCGCATACATGCTGTGTTTTTGGTGGGACTCCTAACAATGGGAGTGGGGGTGCCTCTGACTCTTTTGCCTGTTCGTGGAACCTTATTTCCTCCTACTGGGGTGCCTCATCTAATCTTGACATGAAGACATATGCCCAGTCTTATTGCATCTTGTTATGTCCAGTTCAGATGCTATCCCTGAGAGGCCTGCTCTTTTCTGAAAGAAACAGAGGAGCAGTGGATCTGGGAGAGAAGGGAGGTGGGGGATTGAGAGGGGTGGAGGGAGGAGAAACTGTGGTCAGGATATATGAGAGAATAATAAAGTAAATAAAAACTAAGCCTCTGCTGAGTGTGTCAGACCTGATCAAGTCCCTGGGACATCTAGACATCAAGAAGAAGACCTAGATATTGGTCTCAAGGACGTTGTAGCTTGGCTTTCAATGCTAACACTGACATCTATGATCATTATTGTAATGTGAAAATACACAGCCTGGAGAGAAATCCTGGAAAGGACAATGTTGTCAGTTATGTTAGCATGGACACTTCGAGGAATGGAGTGGTTTAAAAATGCCCTGTATTTTAATAGCAACATAGAATCATTTCTATAAAAACAAGAGAGAGAGAGAGAGAGAGAGAGAGAGAGAGAGAGAGAGAGAGAAACTAGAAGGGTGTGGGAAGGAGAAGGGATTAGAGGTGAATATGAGCCCTATACATGTATTCTTGGAAGACTGTCCTCAGGAAACCAACACTACCTAATGGATGCACACCAACTGTATTCAAGGGCTGTAATTCAGTTCTTGTTATAGTGGTCAACCCCTTGCCATGCAGCTTCATAAAAATCCAACTCTTAAGTATTTTCAGTTTTTTTTTTTTTTTTTTTTTTTTGCTCTTAATGAAATTTGAACCTGTATGAAATAGATACAAAAATCAAATTTGGCAGTTTTCCACATACCATACCACATTACACAAGACTATACTATATGATTAAGTCAGTGTGCACTGTCCTCAGTCTCCAACCTAAGCAGGGCTCACTGTTCCCAAGAACTCTGAATGGTCTCTGGCACAGTGGATGTGGAATTTATGAATGGGGAATGACCTCTTTGTGGAAGGGTATGTTGCATAGATGCAATTAATTCAAACATTGATGAATCCAACCCGTAAATCTGAGATCAGGTATTCCCTTAAACACAGCTACCTTTCTCTCAGTTCTCTTTATAGATTCTTAAGGCCACTTCAGATTATTCATCCAACCATGTTCAGTTCTTTAAGGAAGGTTTCACAGGAAAGGATATAGTTGTTTGTAGAAAAATTTCTTTGCTCTATAACTCCCAAAACAACTCATAATGGTCTCTTTCTTGTAAAACACAAAATCCGTTTTACAGACCATGCACATAAAAACAACGGATGGGCTTTGGGGGTAGAGGGAAGAACTGCCACTTAAAGAATTAATAATCCATTCATAATGCACTTTTATCAAATGACGATTTCCTTTAGTTCAACAAAAGTAGTCTATAGACCAAATATTTAATAACCTTGGTGACTGTTTTGTTGGTGGTTTTTCTTGCCTATGGGTTTAAACATTACAAATATTATAACTGAATTACACAGCATTCTGGCTAAGAATGACTAGACACACCCAGCCACTCCCAGCAGCTACTCAAAGGAGCTTTGTTATGACATGCTCTTCAGTTCTCTCTCTCTCTCTCTCTCTCTCTCTCTCTCTCTCTCTCTCTCTCTCTCTCTCTCTCTTCTCTCTTCTCTCTCTCCTCCCCTCTCCTCTTCTTTCCTTTTCCACCCTCTCTCTCTTCCAAGAAAGGAAGTTTCAGCCGTACATTCTTGAGCATTCTCTCGAGACATCTATAAACCATCAGGTGTTTGAGCTTCACTGATAAATAAGATTCCCATTGATTCCTATGACCTCTCCCCAGCAGGAGAGAGGAATAATGGTAGCCTTGCACTTTTCCAGCAGTTCACAGAAAGTTCACAAGGCTCATGCCTACTACTGAGGACTATTATCTTTTTTTCTCATATGAAGAAACTGAGCCAGACAAGAAAAGGATATATTAATTGTCCTGAAGTTTATGATATATGTGTGTGTGTGTGTGTGTGTGTGTGTGTGTGTGTGTGTGTGTGTGTGTGTTGCATGCGCGTTCGCGTGTCCTTAGTTGAGTCTTTATTTTTGCTTTATTTTGTTTCACTTTTTGAGACTGATCTCATATTATCCAGGCTGGCTGTGGTCTTCTGTGTAATGGAGACTGGCCTTTGACTCCTGACTATCTTGCCTACTGGCTACTAGGATTACCAACATATGTTGCTCTGTATCACTCAGCCTCAGATCTCTAACTAATAAATTTATACTCCATTGTGGGCAGTGATCTCCTTGCTGTACAACGTATCTACTCCACTGTGAGAATCCAAGTTCCATGATGTTTTCTATTAATAAGTCCTAGGGTTTTCCTGGGAGAAGAAATCTTAAATTGTAACTAATCCTGAAAAAAGTGTGTGAAAATTTTCACTATGATTCACATTAAAGAAACACAAACTGAAGATGGATAAAACAAGACTTAGAGCTAATTCAGCTTCCAGGCTTGACCAGCTTCTCACATTCTACAACGAAAGCACAGGGAAGCAAGGTTTCCCTCTAAAGGACCCATGGCCATCATTAAGTTCCTAAATTGAATGCAAAAGGTATTTCTAATCACTGAGAGGGCCATGGCCAGTGCTCTGTGTGAGAATATATTAATAAGGCCTTTTATACATGCCCTGCAAGAGCTTCTTACATAAGATTTTTTTTGTTTTATTCTACTTTATTTTGTTTTGTTTTTGAGATAGGGTCTCTCTATGTAGCTCTGGCTGTCCTAGAACTCACTATGTAGATCTGCCCCCTCTTGTCTCCCAAGTGCTGAGGTTAAAGATGTGAACCACGCCTCCAGGCTTATAGGGTTTATTTTTATAAAATTATCTAAATGAAAAGGCAAACAACACAGTATGCAGTGTGCTGAGTAAGTTCCTCCACGTCACAATGTAGTGAATGGTAGAAACGTATGGAAACCAAGTATGCTCCTAAAGAATACACAATGCTCGGTATTACGCAGTTCTCTGGTCATTAATCTTGGATGTAAGGTGCCTGTTTCTGAGTGGATTGAAAGAAAGGCTTCCTCTAAAGAGCATTCATTACCGTGTGATGACAGGATCAACTCGGTGAGATCGAAAGTATAGAAATTCACAGCTCTCAGAACTCGGACCTCAACAGCCAGCAAAGAGGAAATCTTTACAAGGGCATCAAAGGAATTTGTATCTGGAGAAGGTGTGAATCTGCTTATCTTATACATATGTCTCCATGAGAGACGTTTTGGGTAAGAACTCTAAACCTTGGCTTTCCCTCCTGTCCAGCACCCTGGCTCGTTCCCTCCATCCCGGGGACTCTCTTCACTTGCTCTGACTACAAGTGCTTCCAATGCTGAGGAGTGAGGCAGCCGCTTGCCGCAGCCTCCTGCCGGGCCCCATTCTGTACTTCTGCTCTGTAGTCACGTGTGTACATTACTCACTTTTGAGTTCAGTCCCTTCCTGAACTGCAAACCACAGGAAAGGAAAGGCCCGTAGTTTATGTGTTCTTAGGGCCTGACCATAGTGTCCGCAGAAAGGTTCATATGTTGAAAGCCTTGTTGAGAGATGGAGCCTAGGAAAGTGTTATGATCATGAAGACTCCGATGTGTCTTCCTCCTCAGTGGGAAGTCTCCTAGCAGAGTCACAGCTGAGTAGACTGCGGAGAGGTGGTGGGAGCTGTGGGAATAGGAACTGAGTAGAGGAACGGAGCGTGGGGCGTGCATTGAAAGTGTGTGGTTTTCTTTCCCCCTCCTCTCTCTCTCTCTCTCTCTCTCTCTCTCTCTCTCTCTCTCTCTCTCTCTCTCTCTCTCTCTCTCCCCACACACACCTTCTCTGTCTTCATATTCGGCCTCACCATAGGCCCACAGCAATAGGACCAAGTGATTTTGTCATAAGATAAAAACATATCTTTCCTTGGTGAGAGAGACGATTCAAGTGATTAAGCAAACTATTCTTCCAGAAGAGCCCAGTGTGGTTCCCAGCACTGACAGGGCAGCTCACAAGCATCTGTAACTCCAGCTCCAAGGACTCCAACATCTCCTGGCCTCCAGGGGTACCAGGCATGCACACAACATGCAGACATGCATGCAGGAAAAAATTCATACACATAATATAACATTTTAAAAGTAGAAAAAAAGATGTTTTGTTTGTTTGTTTGTTTGTTTGTTTTATTTTTGCTTGTTTGTGGTTTTTTTGGCTGGGTGGGCTGACCAGCTAAATTCTTGGATCTACCTGGGTCTGCGTATGATGCCATGCCTGGCTTTTTACAGGGAGGCTTGGGATTTAAGCTCAGGCCTCATGCTTGCTCAGCAAACACTCTTGCCCACTGATCCATTCTCCAGCCTCTATTTTAATATTCCGAAACAAGAAACAAGAAGAATTATAGTAAGGAAATCGAAGAGTTTTGATCCAGCCAGGTGGAAATGCTTGTATACCAGCTCCTCGTCGCACCCTTGCATCTGGATCACAGGGAAGATGGGGGAGGCTGGGGGACAGAAAAGGAAGTACATGCAAACTGTGAGTCCTCAACCCAAACTCCCAGAGACTGCAGTTGCAGAGGTCTTGGGTCAAGACCAGGAATCAGGATTAGTCCAAGTGGACATAGAATTGATTGTTTACAGACCTTCACCTTTAGAACCACAGGTGTGTTCTGCAATGCCCCAGGTTGCCCATGATTTTTGTTGATTCTGGCATGAGACTGCCTGATTCCCATATCTCATTTATGCTATGCCCAGTAAAGACTAACTCACTTTGCCTCAGCTCCCACATCTGTAAAACAGGGAATTACATTAGTGCCTCCTCACCGGGCAAGAATGAAGAACATGCAAAGTGCTTGGAATCCATTCTAAGTAAATGTGCAACAGAGAGAAGCTATAGCCCATCTCTGCTCTCTAAAGCTGTGGAGTTACCATCTCAGAGAGACTCGTCTCACTTCATTAGTAGGCATAGAGAGAAAAAGGTCAATTACGTTTAACTAGGAAAAAAGTGATTAGTCTTTAAAGCCTGAGAGGATTTGATTGTCTATATCACACATGTACCCATGCATACATACACAATTTGTGTGACAGTTTTACTTTCTACCTTTAGGTCATAGTGTCTTATGAACGAAATGAGTAAGAATAAAAGAAAATGTGTGCATACTTAGAAAGCAGGATTAATAGTTCAAGGAGATGTGGGCACCTGGGGCCAGGGTGGTGTCCAAGGGCCACACTTCTGCTGGGGCCATGCTGATTTAAATGGCTTGTTCTTCTACCTGGGGCCATGGTGACATCTAGGCTTGGGCTGTGGCCAAGCGCCCTATCTGGGTCCGTCTTCCTACCACAGCCAGGGTCTGAGTTGATGTCCGTGGCTCCTGTCACTACTAAAAGCTGTGGGGATGCCTGGGGTCTGGTCAGCCACCTGAGATCATATTGGTGTCTGAGGACCTTGCTGCCACCAGGGCCATACTGATCTGGGTGCCCTGTCCTGCCTCCAGGGCCATGTTGACGTCCAGGCCTGAGCTGTTGCTGAGGGCCATGTCTGGTTCTGTGGTTCCACTGATGCTGAGGTCTGTGTCACCACAAAGGGCTAAAAGGATTTTAACATGTCTGTGTTAAAAATCCAAGGGCCATGCTGAGTCGGACCCACCCTTCACTGGCCCTGGGTGGCCCTGTTCCTTGCTTGAGGAAGACAATCCTGGTGGCCAGGATTGACCAGCTCAGCTATCAGCAAAACCCGAATCCTGGGCCTTAGGTGGGCCCACCTTAACATCTACCCCATCTGGGACCTGCTGCAGCTCCTGAAGAGACTGGTTCTGCAAAATAATTGCACCTGGATGCCTGTGACTGGGGCAACAGCAGGGTATCCCAGAGGAGTTTCGGTAAGGGTCCAGTGATGACGGTGTGCCAGAGCTAGAACCAGAGCAATGACTCAATGCAGTGAACACTTGGGGGTGGGGCTGATTGGACAAAAGGGCGTACTGCATGGCACACTGCAGCTTCCAACACCACCAGGATGAATGAGCAGAGACAGGAAAGATGGAGTAGCGAGGTGGGTTTTTTGTTTGTTTTATTTTGAGTTTAATTATCTTGAGGGGGATGGTGCAGGGGTGAGGGGCAGATATGGAGGGACTAGGAGATGAGTAGGATTGGGGTACATGATGTGAAATTCCTGAAGAATCAATAAAGAACTGTGTTACATATATAAAAAAAATTTCAAGGAGAATACCGTATTTAATATTTCATATTATAATAATATTCAAATGATGACTATTTATCATCACTGTCATTATAGTAACTTATCATAATTATGGGACTTTGTAATGTGTAAGTTGTTACTGTGTACCCGCCCTTTTGCCCAAAGCAGTAATATAAAATGTATTATCTTTCTCAAATCTCACAGGAACCATTCAGTTATAATTATGGGGCCATTTTACAAATGAGAAAAGTGATATTAGAGGGTTGGGGTGCAGCTCAGTGGCAGATCATTTGCTGTGAGTTGAAGGCTCTAGGTTCTATCCTCAGCACCAAAAGAAAAGTGAGATTAGAAATTAAACAGTGGGTGCTAAGCAGAAATCAAGCTCATACCTAGAACTCGGTAAAAGTACGCAAGTCCTGCACCCTCTTTCTGCATTTAAAGAAGGTGGGAATTGACCTGAAGTCCTAACTGCTCAAGAATGAAGCAATCAAAAACAGTTCCCTTGGTTAGCTTGATCCCAGGACTCCACAGACAGAAGCAGGTGGATCTCTGAGTTCAAGGCCAGCCTAGTCTATATAGTGAGTTCCCAACTGGACAGCTAGAGTTACCTAATAGAAAGACCCCATCTCAAAAAACAAAGAAAGATAGGAAGAAAAAATTGTCCCCTTGAAATTCTCTGTAAGTTTTCTTTTCAAAGGAAATGTTGGAGACTCAACACAAGGCCAAACCACATTGATGCTGGAGGGAGCACCAAGTTCCCCCCACCTCAGGAACTTGCTGTCACTCATCAAAGTGAAGCCAGCAGCCCTTCTCAATGAACTCTCCCACATGTTTCTCTTATGGAGCAGAAATTCTCATGGCCCCTGATATAATCTGGACCTTCAGTGGCCACCAACAGCTTATGTGGTGTAGACTTGGATCCAAGCTTGTCACTGCGGGGAAGTGGGGTCACTTAAACAAGTGAGGCCTAATGGGAAGTCTCTAGTCATTGAGGCTGTCCCCTTGAAGAGTCCATTCCTCTCCTTCACTTGGCTGCCAAAATGTGCTAACTCACCAAGGAAGGCCTAAAAGCAACAGGCCAACAGATCCTTGACTGGACCCTCCCGTGTTTTTGTCTTTATTGTCTCAAGGACTTGTTGCAATGCCAGACAGCTGACTGACATGACTTCCATGTGGGTTGTATTGTTACCTACACCTGTTATGTGCACCACAAGGACGATATGTTTGCTTTCCTTGTTCAATGTGTGTATTTTATTAGCATATGTTGATTTTTCATAATAGTGAGTTTCATTGTGGCATTTTCATGTCTACAGTGTATTTTGGTCACATTCGCTCTCCCACAGATCCTCTTTACATTTTTATTGATTGGCTGATTGGTTTTGATGATACAGTGAGCTTCATTAGAACTGCTTACAGAGTGACCTTTCAGCATGCGCGACACGCATTCTAAGTTTACTAGAAAGATTATCTTTGCTTTACATAAGAGGTCTGCAACATTCCCTAAGGACTTTTAACTTCTTGAGGGAAAGTGACTGAAGAAAATATTTCTCGCTCCTTCACCAACCATGAAATCTCTATGGATATTCAGGGAGGGCTGGGGGCTCATGAGCCCCTCCCTACTAGCTCCCATCATCTGCCTGGAGGTTCTGTGGAGGGGGCTTCATGGTCCCTTCTCACAGCCCCCATGGCAGGATGTTGACAAGCCCAATCTTCTGCAGATCTTGGGGCAATAATCCTTTACTGTGTTATTGAAAACAATTGTGATGTCACGTGCAAAGACAGGGCTCTTTCTATCTCACTCCATTCCTTCTTCTTTAATGTTCTTTCTGCTCCATCTTCTGGATGTTTCCTGGGTCTTGGAGTAGGAGATGTCAAAATCCCATTAATGCCTGAGCGGTCCCTGATTCGCAGGCCTTTGATCAGTAATGAGTTTCTGAACTTACTGCTGTCCACTGCAGAAAGGTAACTTTGCCCAACGATGGCCATACCACTAGCCTGTGGTTGTAATCAGAACTGCTTAGAGTAGTAATGTGAGGGGCACATCTTGTCCATTTAGCAGAACAATATCAGTAGCTTCTTCACTCAGGCCTAAAGTGCGTTTTCACATAAGTCCCTTTTGTCAGGCTCTTTATGCTTAAGCCAGCGTTGACCTGTTACCAAGACTTGGGAAGCCTGGAAGATGTTCCCGGTCAGAGGAGAAGCCTGGGGGAAGGGAAGCAAATCTCTGAGTAAGCTGGGACAGCAGAAGGCTGTGCAAGGGCTTCAGAATCACTCGTTTCTTCCAGTTTACCATCAGAATGATTCAAAGGATGCCTTTCACCAGCCGAGAAGCCCCTACGTCAAAACTGGCTTTAAATCAAGAAAAAATAAGAAGGAAATGTGGTTCCTCACACACACAGGAAAGTCAGTGAGTACTGTTGTTGGCACATGAACTAGGTATTAAATGAGTGCAAATTAAACCGAGACTTTTCTAACCAGTTAGGCCAGATGTGTGGGGTTCGCATCCTGAGATAAGGGTCTGTAGTATGCAGGAGGTATTGGTTCTTCTCCAGATGGGCCAGAGGGTATTGTTAGGTAACTAACGAAAATCTCCTGTCAGAAGGAGGCCTCTGAGTGTCCCCCCTTTGAAGCACCTCATGTTCATGGCTCTTCTCTCACATTGCTAACAGCAGGTTTGTGCTGATGAGGCAAGCCTACTCAAGGCCACACAATTACAGGGTGCTGCTGCAATTAGTCTGGGTGGAGAACACCCATTTAATATATTCAGACTCCAAGATGAATGAAAGTATTTTAACTTTAACGTCTCAACATTAAAAAAACCCAAGCTCTGAGCCGGGTGTGAGGGAGGGCAACTCCCAAGTCACAGCAGCTCATCTGTCCGAGGTCCCCGGTCACAGATGACCTTTCAGCATGAGCTCCATGCATTCAAAGTTTACTAGAATTATCATCTTTGCTTTATACAAGAGGTCTGCAAGATCCACTGAGAACTTTTAACTTCCTGTGGGGGGAAGTGACTGGCATCAGTAACTGAGTCTGAAGACAAAGGAGTGTTTACTATTATTCTGCCTGTGACAGAGACGTGGGGATTGTTTATAGTCCTCTGACACTTTCCCAACACCTACCCTGTGCCAGTCATCATGATGCCAAATGCTTTATCAATAACAGATGTGCCATAATCTATACTCAAGTTTCTGCACACTGTATGATTCATGGTATCAAAACTGAGTCAGAGATTGCTAGCTCTCCTTTTCTCCAGCTCCCTGGGGACCAGCCTTCTTGGTGTTGAAATTGAACATTAAACCAAGGATAAATCTCTATCGCCTCTCTCAGGGTGACACCTTCACACCTTGGGGCGAGTTGCTCTCCTGCCTTCCTCAGGTCTCCCCATTCTTTTATCTTTAAAATGAGGTTAATAATAGCTACTTCTTTGAAAAGATGTGTCCATAATTAGACTGGATACATAATCTGACGATGAAAAGTGGTCTGTTGCTTTCGTGTTCACTGTTCTGGGGATGAATCCTTCACGGGAAGTGGCATGTTCCTTGAAAAACCAGATATGGGGCTATCCTGAGAGAGGGTTGTGGTCACCTCTCAGCACATGAGCAAGCATCATCTAGATTTGTATTCTTCTACAGCCACTGAAAAGTGTGTTTTTCTAGCCAGCTGATTGTTTCGAAAACTGATACCAGGAGAAAGAACACATGCTTCTGTTTGCTACGAATCTTAGATAACTAAATAACTGATAAGAAGAGGCTTTCCCACGACTAACAAACACAAAAGGTGAAAGGAATAGAATCCCTAGTTAATTAATGGATCTTGGGTTATGGTTACTAAGAATTGTCTCTATCACAAAAGGAAAATTAAGGAGCTTTTCCTAACAGACAGCCAATGCACCATCTTTAAAGTAATTTTCCCAAAACATTCAGAGATGAATATAATGCAGCCTCTAGGCCTAACTACAGATTTTAGGAAGTGAAGAGACCAGAAAATGACTCCACAGAAATTCAAATTTTTAAATCAGACTACAGCTAATTTCTTCAATTAATTAAATTTCAATGACAAAATAAGCTCGAGAGGAAACCTATGAATTTATAAGACATGTCAAATAATCATAGATGTTTGCATCTTGCATCATTCAAGCTGTTGAATCATGAGGAGGAGGAGGAGAAGGAGGAGGGGAGGGAGCCAAAGAAACTTGAATGCTCATCAAATATGGATGCTATTAAGAAACTGGTGTAGGCCTCAGTCGTATGGTGCATGTTTAGCATGTGCAAAGCACTGGGTTCAATCCCCAGCATTGCAAAAATAATAAAATGAAAAACAAACTGAAATTATTATACCAAGTTATAATTTCTTAAAACTCTCCTCAAGTAGAGATAATCATTATGGCAAGAGACGTAGATCGGGAGCAGAATGCTTGCCTAGCAAGAGCTGGTACTCACCCACTAACGCTGCAAAATCAGAAGTGAGCACTGATTTTTACTATAAAACAGGGCTTCATTCTAGTGTTTGCTTTACTTTTATATATTATTGAAATGTCCTATAATATATGTGTTTAAAACAAACAACAAAAATAAACATAAGAAGTAAGGGAGTGTGATAGATTAGTCTCTTTTGAAGTCATATCATTTTATCAATAAAGCAAGGGCCTCAAGGGTGAGGGGCATTAGAAGAGGGCATAGGGCAAGAAGAAGAAAACAAGTCTGCCCAGGGAAGGACCTTGAGGCAGTTTACATTAAGTTCATACTCTGCTAGGCATTTCTCACAGATCAAGTGCTAGAAAGGAACTATGAGCCCAGGCTCTACACCAGAGACGTCAATGCTCCACTTCCTAACTGTGTGAACTAGGGACAGATGTGCCACCCTGTCCCCAACTCTTCTTATGAGGTAAGGACAGTAATGAGACCCATCTCCTAGCATTAAGAGGATGGATTGACAGTACAAGCAAGGTGTTAAGGCACAGCTCAGCATCATAGCTACATGCAGTAAAGTTATTATCTATAGGTTCTTAATTTCAACACCATTAATTGTCAGGGAAACATAAAGCAAAACCACAATGAATGAACCTTGCATTCAGAATCGCTCATTTTAAAGCAGCTTGGTACCTTGACTGGTGGCAACAGTATAGAGGAACTAAAAATTGCATACATTGCTGATGAGAATGTGAAATGGCTTAGTTGCTTTGGAAAGCAATTTGGCGGTTTCATACAAAAAAAAGCATACATTAGCATAAGTCACAACAGTTCTGCATAAGAGGAATGAAAACATATTTCCACATGAATATTTGCATAAAACTGTGCATGATCATTTTGTGTGTAAAAGCAAAAGAGAAAAAGGAAACAGACCAAATGGCTATCAACAGACAGCAGACAAATTGTAGTGTGCTCAAAGAACAGAATAGTAGTCTACAATTGGCATAGTGGTAGATGAGCGCAACCCAGTACTCAAGAGGTGAAGAGAAGACTATGAGTTTGAAGCTAGCCTGGGCTACATAGTGAGAGCATGTCAATAGAAGGGGAGGGTGGAGAAAGGGATAGAAAAAGAGAGAGAAAGGCAGAGACAAAGAGAGAAGGAGAAACAAGGAAAGACAAAGAAGGGGACAGAGGAACAAAGGGAGAAGACAAGGAAAGGGGGGGAAAGAGAGAGAGAAAGGAAATTACAGGGACAAGGAAGAACCTGAAAGCATTATGTTAGGCAAAAGAATGTTAATATAAAAAAGCACATGGTGTATGATTTCACTTACAGAGTGTCAGGGAAAGGACTAATCTTTTGAAAGATAAGTGGTTGCCTGGTCAGGAGTGAAATAAACTGGAAAGGGGCAAAGAGAGCATTCCTGGTTATGGAAATATTAGAAGCATGAACTTGTCAAAACTATTCCTCAGTTAGGGTGAATGCACTTTGTTATGTATAAACTCTAACCTCAATGCAGTTGATTTTCAAAAAACCCAATCAGGTAATGAGATGAGCATATATTCCTTTATTGGATCCTGAACCAGAGAGAGGAAGGGAAAGAGAGAAGGAGGGGCATCTGGATAAGGCTTATGGGTTAGATATCTGATAAGTATGTAAACACACATTCCGGTCCTAATTGCTCAGTCCCAAATAATCACTCAGAGGCTTACATGAACTATAAATTCTTGGCCAATAACTCAGACTTATTACTAACTAGATCTTACATATTAAGTTAACCCATATTCCTTATTTATGCTCTACCACATGGCAGTACCTTTATTAGCATGACACATTCATCTCCTGCTCCCTCTGTCTGGCTGGTAACTCCTCTGACTCTGCCGTTCTTCTCCCCAGAATTCTCTCTGTGTTAGGCTGCCTTGCCCAATCTCTTCTTGCCCAGCTATTGGCCAATCAGCTTTTTATTAACAATGAGAGCAATGCACAGTTACAGTGTACAAAGATTGTTCCACAGCAATAGGTATATAGGATTAGCATTATGTGGATGAGCAGTGACAGTCCACTGATCTTGGTGCTTGTACAAGGAATGTACAAGAAAATTTTCTCTTTTTTTGATGAAAGATTTAGAGGTAACAAAGCAATGTGTCTGCAATTATTCTTACGTGAGTCAGGGAGAAGCAGAAAGAATAACACAGGAACTGTGGTAAATAATGTCACTTGAAGAACTAGGGTGAAGGGATATGAAAATTCTGCAGATTAACATCATGAGTTTTCTAATTATGCAATAGAAAATTATAAAACTCTGTTCAAGCAATCTTAAGGTAGGTAGAATTTTTAACTTTAGTTATAACTTCTCTCATTAACCAACACAATTGAATTGGGAACATCAAATCAAATGTTTGGAATACAAAAAAGAACATGTAAACACTTGAGCCACAGACTGGCCTACAAGGAAGCCCAGGGGTCCCCCTGAGGCAAGAAGAAGCCAGAGTAAGCCACCAGTCAGAATTTGAACCCCTGCCTTGTTCAACAGCTAGGAATGAAGGTGGAAATGAAGGAGTTCACTCTGATGTTCCTTAAATCTGTAGGCTCTTATCTCCCCATCAGAAAGAAGTGGACAAGGATAACGCCACTTTGCTCATGTTTCAGAGTGGAAGGTTGTTTCATTCATTCAGTTCACGCAACAGTGATTGGATTGTCATTGAATCAGCAGGACCAGGGAAGATGCTGAAGTCATCATGCATGCCTCAAGGTGGAAATGATAGGCCAAAGAATGAGCAAAGGATCTCTACTTCCAGTAACCGAGATCCAAATAAAGCTGCTCAACCTTCCCACTGAAGATACTCAGAAAACAAGAGCTGGAAAAGCATTTAAAGTGGTCTGCATGACAGAACAAGGCAGTAGTGCAGAATCATCTCAAAGCCCAAAGGAGACAACCCAGAAGGAGAAGTTCCATAGTTGATTGCTGTAGGATGCTCTATATGTCAAATTGCTCTGATTGATCAATAAATAAAACACTGATTGGCCAGTGGCCAGGCAGGAAGTAGGCGGGACAAGGAGAGAGGAGAATTCTGGGAAGCGGAAGGCTGAGGCAGGGAGTCACTGCCAGCTGCCACCATGACAAGAAGCTTGTGAAGATGCTGGTAAGCCACAAACCACGTGGCAAGGTATAGATTTATAGAAATGAATTAATTTAAGCTATAAGGACAGTTAGCAAGAAGCCTGCCACGGCCATACAGTTTGTAAGCAATAGAAGTCTCTGTGTTTACTTGGTTGGGTCTGAGCGGCTGTGGGACTGGCGGGTGACAAAGATTTGTCCTGACTGTGGGCAAAGCAGGAAAACTCTAGCTACAGTTGATGCCATTTTTCCAGCATTTTCCCACTTAGAAGGAATGGTTGAGAGGTGGAGTAGCAACTCTGACCACTCCCACAGGGAAAAGAGAGGAAAAGCTAACACTGAGGACTTCTCAGAGACAAAAGCCAGCCTGGCAAACTTTCTAGGGCCTTCTTTGAATCTCCAAAGGACAGAAATCCAGAGTAAACATTATTTGGTGCTTCAAAGTTCTCTTACAGGGACTCCAGATGAGCCTGAGTCGTCTCAGTCTGTAACACACAGTGCTGTAGTCTAATGAGGCAATAGTCTTGAGTGCTTATGAGAAGCAAACTTACATCCTGTCTGGAAGACAATATCCATCTAGGCCTCATGTCTAATCAAAAAACAATGCTCAACATGCAGATTGGTATGTAGTAGGAGAAAAAGAGAAATAAATAACCTGACAGGCTAAGAAGAGAGAACGTGGACAGGAATAAGATGATCAATAATTGAGTTGGTAGAGAGCGAAAAGTCAATATATTTCTTGCCATGGAGGTGCCAAATCCAATCCACTAAGACCTGAATAGATCAAAGAGACTGAGGACTGAAGTGTACCTCTCCCCATCTGCCTGACTCTCTGAACTGTGACATCTAAAGATTCTCCAGCCTGGATTCAAATTAAGACTGGACATGACACCATCAGCTTTCCAGGTTCTAGAAAACAAAGACTTGAACACAGTACTTGTACCTTGGAACACTTGTACCTTGGAATACAGACTAAAATTACACTGTCAGTTCTGTGAAGTATCAAGATTGCTAGCTGAAGATTCTGGGGTTCCTTAGCATTCATAACTGTATAAGTTAGTTCCTTATAATAAATAAATACACAGGTGTACATGCACAGTCCCTGTTTGTTCTGCGTCTCTGGAGAATATGGTCTATTTTGGACTCTGGTACTGAGATATCTGGTAGTTAATACCTAAGCACATGGAAAAAGCTTTGGACCTGGATACAACACAAGGGTTAGAGGCTGGAAGAGTTTTTAGGTAAATGCTAGACACATGGACATAAGAGCCAGAATAGTGAGGTCTCAGATGGACATGAGGAAGACTGGTGATTTGAAAGAAAAAAAAAACTTTTTCTAGGCGTGGCACTATTAGGAGGTGTGGCCTTGTTGGAGTAGGTGTGCTCTTGTTGGAGGAAGTGTGTCACTGTGGAGGCAGACTTTGAGGTCTCATACATGCTCAAGATACTGCCCAGTGTCTCAGTCAACTTCCTGTTGCCTTCTGATCAAGATGTAACCATCACCATGCTCCCCACCATGATGATAATGGACTGAACCTCTGAACTGTAAGCCAGCCTCAATTAAGTGTTCTCCTTTATAACAGTTGCCATGGTCATAGTGTCTCTTCACAGCAATAGAAATCCTAAGACATAGACTCTGTCAGAAACTGCAGGAAGTTGACCTTTACTACTGATCTTATGTTCTACTGTTTTATGAAAGTGACACTTCTGGGAAATGAAATTGAACATTTACCTAAGGAGATTTTTAACCAGGTGTTGAAGAAGCAGTTTTGTTCCTCTTAGCTTCTTAGAGTAAAATATAAGAAAAGAAAGATGAACTAAAGGAAAGTTGTTGAACAAAAAGAGTCGGAACTTTAAGATTTCAAACATGTTCAGCATTCCTATAGGGAATCAAGAGAAAGCAATGCTCTGAAGAAAACAGTGAGCTGAACAATCATTCAATAAAAAGCTTGTAGAGTTACACATGGAAACGCTGATAGCTGGAGTTGAGGAAGTAGAGACAACATGTCATAAAGAAAGGCTCTTGAGCTCCTTGGGTCTGATAGACAGGATAATATAGCTACTTAGCTATGGAAATATACCATTATTCAAAAAAGAAAGATAATTCAAAAATGTAATTCATGTAACCATATAATTAATTCAGATATACTATCCCAGTGCCAGCCAGCCAGACAGCTTCTATCTAAAGATTCTACTCTAAAACCACCCTCAAGGATATGGGGTTTGGATTCCTAACTGCATTATACACACAAAAATTAATTCAAGGTGGATTGTCAATCTGAACACTAAAGCAAGCATTATTTATAATCTTGGAATACAACAGGGTACTAAATCTCTGTGGCTGGATTAAGCAATGCTATCTTAAATATGGCATCAAAAGCACAAGAAATTAAAAAAAAAAAAGATTTTATTACAGTTAAGGCTTTGTGTTGAAAAAGACACTGCTGAGGCCTGCCTGGCACCACTTAGCCTGGGCAGGTGGAAGACAGCCACAGGCCTGCCTGGTGCCTTGAATCCTGAGCTGACTAAAGACAGCCACAGGCCTGCCTGGTGCTGGTCAGCTACGGGTACCATTAAAATAAGCAAATATGTGGTAGAGAAAGGGGAGAAAAAGAGGAGGAGAATGGTTCATGTGCTGTGGAGAGAGATGGAACTGAAGAAGAGAGGCAGTGAGGGAGAGGCTGATGCGGGTGGCCTGCACTGCCACCAAGGACCATGATGACATTTAAGCCCAGCTACTGCTGACGGACATGTGCGTGTCTACGGCCCTACCGCAGCTGGGGTCTGTGTTGATGTCTGTGGCTGATGTTACTACTGAAGGCTGTGCCGATGCCCAGGGTCTTGGCCTCCACCTGAGACTGTGTTGATGTCCAAGAGCCATGCTGCCATGCCATACAGACCTGAGTGGCCTGTGCTGCCACCTGGAACCATAGTGAAATCAGGGCCTAAGCTGCAGCAGAGGACCATGTCTGGGTCTGAGGTCCTGTGCAACTGGGGTCTGAGCTGGCCCCACCCTTCACTGGTCCTGGGAGAGCTGGTACCGCCCCTCACCTAAGGTGGGGTGTTCCCAGCAGAGGCCCAGACTAACCAACTCAGCCACTACCCAGGCCCACATCCAGGGCTTTGAGTTGGCCCACCCCAATATCTACTCCATCTATGATCTGCTGGAGCACATGAAGGGACTGGTCCTGCAGAACCAGAGCTGTAGGATCTCCATGACTCAGGGCAACAGCGGGATATCCAAGAGGAGTCTCCGAGAGCGTTTAGTGTTGACTGTGTACCAGAACCCAGAGGCCTTGAACCAGACCAACAACTCCTTACAACAAACGCAGGCAAGCAAAGCTGTTTGGACGAAAGGGTATACTGCTTGACACAGTGTAGCTCCCAAGGCCACTAAGAAGTGTTGGAGAGGTAGGAAAGACGGAGGAGAGTATGTTTTTCTTTGTTTGTTGTTTTTGTTTTCTGTTTTCTTTCTCTTTTTCTAATTTTTAAGTAATATTTTTATGGGGGGGAGCTACAAGAGTAAAGGTCAGATAAAGAAGGACTGAGAAACAAGTGGAATTGGGGTGCATTATGTTAAAGTCCCAAAGAATCAATTTTATTATTTTGTTTGTTTTTCGAGATAGGGTTTCTCTGTGTAGCTTTGTGCCTTTCCTGGAACTCTCTCTGTAGCCCAGGCTGGCCTTAAACTCACAGAGATCAGCCTGCCTCTGCCTCCCAAGTGCTGAGATTAAAAGTGTGCGCCACCACCGCCTGGCAGAATCAATTTTAAAAATTATGTTAAAGTAAAAAAAGAAGAAAGAGAGGGTGTAAGACAAATTGCTAAATGGTCTTATTAATAAAAAAAACCCAGAGCCAGATATTGAGGTGAAAACTGAGAGATGAGAGGAATAGAACAAGCCACAGCCAACCTCACCTTATCAACTCCTCAGCCTCCAGAGAAAGCTACTACCTGTATACCCACACCTATACACCTTTCAGTGCCTGTAGACAAAATTCTAAACTGTCTTATTAAATAAGAAACACAGAGCCAAGTACAGAGTTAAAAGCCCAAGAGATCAGAGCATTAGCAAAGAGCCAAGACCACATTATCTTATCACCTGGAGAGAGACCTTCTTCCTGTATGACTTGTCTTTTTATTGCCTTTCTGTTCTGCCTTCTCATTGGCTCTAAACCCAACCACATGACTTCCTTGTCACTGCCTTTCTATATAGACCTCCAGGTCTCTATGGTTGGTACTGGGATTAAAGGTTCCGGTCACCACGCTTGGTTGTCCTTGACCACAGAGAGACTCTGCCTGCCATGTGATCAGATTAAGGGCATGTGCCACCACCACCAGACTTCTGCTAAATGGCTCGCTTTTACCTCTGATCTCCAGGCAACTTTATTTATTAACATACAAATAAAATCACATTTCAGCACAAATAAAATATCACCATAGGCGCCCTGTCATCTTACTTCCTCTCTCCGCCCAGCTTCATCACTTCCTCTCTCTGCCCTGCTCTATCACTTCCTGCCTATAGAGTTAACTATAGAGGTCCAGACCTCTAGACCTCTATAGTTAACTAGTGTTAAAATTAAAGGCATGTGCCACCACATCTGGCTCTGTTCCCAGTGTGGCCTTGAAGTTACAGACATCCACATGAATCTCTGCCTCCCAAATGCTAGGATTAAAGGCGTGTGCTACCACTGCCTGACCTCTATGTTTAATATAGTGGCTGGCTTTTTCCTCTGATCCTCAGATAAGCTTTATTGGGGTGCACAAATAAAATATCAGAGAGAGAGAGAGAGAGAGAGAGAGAGAGAGAGAGACTACCAAAAGAGTAAAAAGACACTCAGAGAATGGAGGAAAATATTGGAAAATTAGATAAGGAAATTGCATATAAATATGTAGATTTCTTACCTGTTGACAATAAAAGATAATCCAATTTTTAATATGCTAAGGATTTAAGTCGATTTTTGTATAAATACATACTAATGACCAATAAGCACATGAAAGAATGATCAGAATCACTAGTCATTGGGGAAAGGCAAATAAAAATCACAAGAGGTCACTGCTTCACAACTACTGAGAAGGTCACAGTGAAGAAGACAGAAATAGATGTGCTGTGACTGTGCAGAGAAACTGGCGGTCTTTTACATCCTCAACATATGATCCCAACATGAAGATGGAGTCCCTGCAAATTCATGCATGAAGCTCCACAGCAGCATTTTTCAGATGGATTTGGATTGATGCATGGATGACTATAAGGTGGTCTGTCCACACAATGAGGTATTATTGTTGTAGTTTGGTTACAAACCGCGGAAGGCACCTTGGTGGGTTGGAACCAAGGGGCAACACAAAGTTACACCACACCACAGAGCTCACTGGGAGGCTTACTGGGGGGAGGGAGGGGGAGAGGAGGGGTGCAGAGGTGGCCTCTGGAGACGAGAAGTGGTGGGAAGAGAGGGGGAGTGGGCAGAGCTTGCTTTTTATAAGGAGGTTCAGCACATGCCACTAGGAAGAGCTCTGTGCAGGCACAGCTGATGAGTACTCTGTCAGGACCCTGCGCAGGCCAGCGTAGATGCCCGAGTGCTAGCATTCTCCCCTTTTGTTTATTACAAAAGGTCAGGAGGTAGGAAGGGGCAGCAGGTGAGGCGGGAATGAGGATGCCAAGTTCTCGAGACTGCTTCCTGCTGACCTGAGGGGCATCAGTCATCTTTGGGGGACCTGAGAAAGCTGGGATGCTGAGATGGCAATCTGGTTGTTTTCATTGCTATCCAGGCTCTGTGAAACCATCTGGCGCTGCTTGGACTTGCAAGATGCTGTTCGAGATGGATCCAAGTCGACTCCCTGAAGCTGACAGGAATTTTTTGAATTTGAAAAAAAAAAGGTAAGTTTTAGACAAATTAGAATTCCCAATGTTTATAATCTGTACTGAAATTTACCTTGTAGAAATGGCAGTATACTCACGCTTTGAGTCATTAGAAAGCAACCAAAGGGAATTTAAAATCCTGAGCTGTGGCTATGAGAATATAGTGTATAGTATAGTGGTTAGTATAATGGTATAATATAGTGGTACACTACTCTTCCAGAGCTAGGTTAATAGCTTATCAGAACTCCATAGATTAATGTTAAGGCTATGAACTGTCGGAGTCTTAATGGAACAGCAGCACAGCGAGAGAGAGGAAAGTCTGGAACATGTTTCATTCTTTTATATATCTCAAATCACTTTCTCCTTATCACCACTTAAACTTTCCTATCTTCACATAAACAATCCTTAAAGCACCTTCGTAGACCCCAAAACATTTTTCTTAGATCCTCAACCTAAGCTTTCAATCTTCACATAAACTCTACACCTTAAAACACCTTCTTTCTATCTAATCCTCCAGGAGATACAGGTGGCTGACCCCTGAGAGCAGTCACTGTAGAGCGAGTTCTTTAAATAAAGGAATGATTTAAAAAAAAATTACATTGAACTCTGTTCTGTGAGTGCATCTCTTTTTTTGAGTCGGGTAATGAGGTCAATTGTGTCTGGACTTGGTACTAGCTCTCGGGTAGTGAGGGCTGTGCCCTGAATTTTACAGAGAACTGAGGGGGCAGCTGAAGCCCTGTAGCTGCCGTAAACTGACAAAGCTGTCACCAGGCCAGTCGTCAGACAGCATCAGAGTCTGAGAAGGAAATTTTACCTGAGTGAGCTGCAGACCAAGCAGCTTCCGAATGTATTGAAAATGACAGAGACTTACCTGCTGGCCACCTAGACAGCCACCCCAGGGTCCTCCATGGTCGTTGGGGGCAGAGGTCTCAGGGCAGCATCAGTCTTTGGCTGCCAGGTCCAGAAGATCCAACAGACTTTCCTCTGGAGTAGGAACTTGTGGGGGGACCAGCCTACCTTGTCTAAGCATCCCCAGTGTCCTATTGTCCACAGTCCGGAGAGGGGCTTGGCAGCAGTTGAGGTAAAAGGTAATGTTTGCTCAGTGCCCGGCATTGCCACATTTGAAGCAAGTTCCCGGTGGAGGTTCTTCTGTGCCCATCCATCTTCGTTGGAGGAAACAGAGGTGCTTCCAGGAGCTGACATGTCTCTCTATCATGTAAAGCTTTTTTATTAAATATTTTAAATGCCATATTCTGCAGATCTCTGAAGCATTTGAGGACTGTCTATCTATTAGGTACATCTGAACAGACAAATTTTGTTTTGTTTCTAGTTACTTGTTTTAAGTTTAACTTTGAAAACAGACAGGTGACTAAGTAAGGTTTATCCCTGTAATTAATTATAAGATGAATATTAACTTGTGTTCCTCAACAGTCTGCAATGTGTTAGTAGCTCTCATTAGATTGGGACTTTACATTCCATTCCTGTAAGAATAAATATCAAAATAACAGTTTCTAATCATAGATAATAGCCTCAGTAAAGAAAGCAAAACAGCCATTTTGGGGGTGAAAATGGGACAGGTTTGTTCCAAGCTGCTAAGGCTGTCTCCTAGGAAGGCAAGGAATAGTGACAGGGGAAAGACCCCAGGACAAAATGGGAACTGGAGAAAGGGGGCTTGTGAGTTGGGGGTGTGGCCCATGAGCAGGGACTGAGGGAGCCCAGAGGTCAGCACTGCCCTTGAGAAGCCTTGGGTGCCCCTGCCCAAATGCCCAACTCTGGTATAAGGGCCCTCTCAGGGGACCAGGCATTCCTTTACAGAATATATACCTTATTTATCAAACACATGTTGACATTTATCTAAGTTCTCTAGAAGCTTGGTTAAGCACTTTGGTGTAAATCTCTACGTTAGCTTTTGTTAATCTGAATAGATCATTATAACCTTAAATTTTTATCACCATATAGAGTATATTCTAAATCAGAGTTGAATTATATATACAGTATGCTGTAACAAAACTAACCATATATTTTTATCATCATACAAAAGTCCATACCACCACCGGGCAGTGGTGGCACACGCCTTTAATCCCAGCACTCGGAAGGCAGAGGCAGGTGGATCTCTGTGAGTTTGAGGCCAGCCTGAGCTACAGAGTGAGTTCCAGGAAAGGCTCCAAAGCTACACAGAGAAATGTTGTCTAAAAAAAAAAAAAACAGAAAGAAAAGAAAAGAAAAACAAAAGTCCATACCAATCCAAAATATTTGAGACTTATTGCTTCCTTAGTCTAGAAGGAGATACAATGAACAGAGAGCTCACTAGGACTAAGAAATGTACTCTTTAACCTTAGTAAAAGATAGCTGCCATCACATGGCTGCCTTCATCATGATGAGATCCCAGCCAAGATAGAGGAGAGCCATGTGGTTGCTGTTTAAAACATGTTTTTCTAAACAATAGCTACATGCATATATACACAGAGTTGAATCCAAGTTGCATACACATACACACAGAGTTAGGTCCAGCTTACATTCACACATTAAGTTAAATCCAGGCCACATACGTGCACACACACACACACACACACAAGCTGGCTTCCCTGACTCCCACACTGCAGCAAGCATAGATAGGACATTTAGAGAGGGAGAGCTGACAGACACAAGCAGGTCTTGGAGTAAAGAAAAGGAAAAAAAGTGGAGAATTATTTCTCGGTTCCCCGACTGCCTGGTCCAAGGAATACTAAGGCCAGTCTCACATCCAGGGGAATGTTCAGAGGTGGGTATCCCTGACAGAGACCTAACTGCTAGTACTGAATGGGAGGCAAAGCCATTGGTGAACAAGAAAGCAGGTCTGTTGCAGGGGGAAGAGAGCAGGTCTGTTGCGGGTAGAGCAGGTGGGTAGGGTCCCAGCGTGAAGTGGGCACCTTTGACAGGTCACTAAGCAAACATGCCACATGCAACAGAGTTAGTGCAAGACGTTAACTGGGGGAGGGCAGAGCAGAAGAGTGAACAAGTTAGAAGCCTCATCCGAGTGGGGACTTGAGAGAGACAGGCAGACAAGAGGAAGACAAGCAAGAAAGAAGAGAAAAGGCAGCAGAGGAAACTGGAAACAAGGAGGGGAGTAAGAGGCAAGAGAAGAGGCGGAGAGAGCGAGCTCTGCCTGGCGGGCACTTTTAAAAAGGGCACATGTCGAATAGCTGATGGTGGAAGAGAACCTGGCTGAGATGACCTCGTGGCCAAACCAGGGCCATAACAGGCTCCCCCAGCAGCCCTGGCATGAACAAAGCCTTAGTTTTGGTTAACCGGCTGGAGCTGAGCAAGCAATTCTCAGGAAAACCACAACTTAGGGGCAACCAATCAACAGGTGCCCCCCAGCCTCCTGCCAGCTTAGCAAGGGCCCCCCCCAGCCCCTTCTGCTGGCTCAGCAGATGCCCCCAGACTTCCGCTAGCTAAAGATAGCTTTCCTTAATCTCTGGTCAACAAGTCCCTGACACCAGTCCCCAGCACAACCAGGGGGCCTCTAACCACTACCAGTCAGCACCAGACTAATCTCTCCTCCACCAATCAGCACCAGATTAACCCCTCCTCCCTGGAATCCCCTAACTCTGCTTACAAGGAGCTTGAGACCCCCCCGCCCTTCAGGGTCGCTATTCACCACCCCATCATGCTGGAAATAAACGCTCTTGCTAAATTGCATACGTGACTGTTGGTCTTTTTTGGGGGCTTCTCTCGGACCCTAACACTCGTGGCAGGTGATGATGTAACTGCTTTGGCTGAAGAAGCAGGCTGCTGCACTCCATCAAAAACTAACATTGGAGTTCTTTAACAAAAAAGCAAGGTTGGACGTATAAGACCCCAGGTTTTTTGTTTTTTTTTTTTTTTCTATTTGAAAGAGTTCACTTAATGAAAAGGGGTCTTGATGGCTAGCAGGAGCTGAGTAGAGGAACAGCAAGAAAAGAACAGAGGGAGGGCTTGGAGCAAAGATAAGAGGAAGTTTGGAATAGGGTACCCCCTTCCATCTTTCCAATCACTGGCAGAAATTGCAAAGGCCCCGTAAAATATCAGGATACACGGTGCCAGTTAGCAGCCATTTGGGTTGATATCTAGGGGTATTGGGACCAGATCTGACTGCAAAGGAGGATAAGTTAAGCCCTTAAGTTGGGTGCTAGGTGTAGCGGTCTGAGGTTTTCCAAAAGACATCCCAGTGGAGAGCTTGCAGATATGGTGCTAGGTGCATTTCCCATGAGTGAGATAGAACAAACAAGCTCCAAGGGCCTGAAATTCCATGTGTGCCAGGAATTCAGGGAGGATGGGATGAGGAGGCACCAGCTGTCCAGTGGGCTGTCACACAAAGAACAGGGGCTGGGGCTCTGAGCCCGAGAAACATGTGATCACCTGGTACCACGGCTTTTGGGTGGGCCTGAGAGGTGAGAAACCACACTCCGAGGCAAACCCTCACTCATAGGAAATGGCCAGAGATGGAGAAGGGAGACTTACCAATCATTGCCAGTGTTAGATGGGGAGCCCAGCGACCCGTTAGGTGGAAGTGAGCGTGTTGTAGGTAGACTGAGTCAAGGATCCCGGCATGCCTCAGACTGCCGGTGGGCAGGAGGACCCACCAGGAGACCCTGCCCAGTCTTAAGGCACCAATGTTGTAGTTTAGTTAAAAACGGCGGAAGGCACCTTAGTGGGTTGGAGCCAAGGGGCACCACAAAAGTCACACCATACCACAGAACTCACATGGGAGGTTTATTGGGGGGAAGGGAGGGGAGGGGAGAGAAGGGGGTGCAGAAGTGGCCTCTGGAGACAAGAAGCAGTGGGAAGAGAGTGGAAAATGGGCAGAGCTTGGTTTTCATAAGAGGATTTAGCACATACACCTAGGGAGAGCTCTATGTATCAGCATAGCTGATGCCGTATTCTGTCAGGACTCTGAGCAGGCCAGCGTAGATGCCTGAGTACTAACAATTACGAAAATCAAGTCTGATACATGTTACAACACGGATGATCTTTCAACACATTATACTTAGGTGAAAGAAGCCAGAGTCAGTAGACCACATGGAGCACAGCTCCCTTTATATGCCATGCCAGACAAAACAAACCAACAGAGACAGAAAGAAGACTGGGGGCCCTGGGCCTGGGAGCAGGGGGAAGAAGGTTAAGACAGAGATAAGTGGCTGTGAATGATGGCACCCGGTTTCCTGCAGTGGTTGTGGACATCTGAATGCAGACAGTATAGTGATGGTTGAAAGTGTGATGTGTTTTTAGAAAAAAAAATTGTACTTTGTATTTTTAAAGAGTGAATTTTAGGGCTACATGGATTATACCTCAACAAGTCTGCTACTAAATGGGAAATCTATATAAAATTTACATATATATATATATATATATGTATGTAGGTAGGTAGGTATATGTGTTGTATGTATCTGCAGCTGCAGACGAGAAGAACACTAAGCTTTGCTGAGCATTCCTTGACAGAATCGTGGGCTGTCACTGAAGTTCTAGAGAGAAAATAAGCTGCGAGACGAGACCTCTAAGGCTGGAGGTGGAGCAGGTGGCACAGGGGGCGGCTGGCCAGCCTCTCAACCCTCTTGTGGAAGTGCACTGCTCACCACAGTGTGGGAGGAAGGAGGAACTCACACCAGCTCATGCAAATTGAAGAAATGCCTTCTTTGCATTTGTGTATCAGAAGAAAGTTAAGTGTCTCATCCTAGGTTTCAGTCCATAATTCTCTTGAAAAAAACCAAATACCTGGATTCTTTGTGCCTCTATCAAACTTAAATGCATCATTAAAATATAAATGTCTGTGTTGTGATGTACAGGGTGAAATTAACCCACACAAACTTTGTGGAGCTTCAGGAAACATTTAATATTCCTGTATTTAGCTGAAAGGATTTCTTGCTTAATCCTTGAGTCAATGGAGCAATGGGTGGGGCATTTAATGGCAGTGCCCAATCAGCCCCCAGCAATTGTGTGCTCTATGAGTAACCATGAGTAGGCTTGTGGCTGTGTATGCCACACCTAAGTAGTCCAGCAGCCATTGCCATCATAGGCAAGGGAAAGGAAAGATGACTAGACCGTTGCCATGGAACTCTATAGAGGATACTGCAGAGAGAAGCTGGGAGGGGGACCACTATATCAAATATTCTTTTTCCAGGTTTACTAATGAATGAATTCTCACTGAGATGCAAGATAATTAATTGAACTTGAAGAAATGAGATGTACTTGTCCTAGGAGATCCCCTGCCAGGCAGAACAGACTGGCTTTCATGAATGGAAGTCACTAGTGTGGATGAGGGAGACCTGACTTCATTCTCTCCTCATAATCAACATTCCTCATAAATCATCAAATCTGATTTTATCCACTGATAAGGTTGTATCCAACACATTGATCATTCAACACATCACAAGCATGTAACCTAGCCTATAATGTGAAACGATGCTTGAAATGGGTTTCAGGAGAGGTGCTGCTGCTTTTTTAAGGCATTTTCATGAGCAGTGAGCTTGTTTTTCCAGAACAACTCTCAGCAAAAGGCAGTAAGAGGCACAGGAAAGGCATTTGATCCCCAGAGATCTCCAGCACTACTACAATACACATCCTTAGACCAATCAGCAACTGCTCTTAGCCTGTGTTTTCAAAATAACAGACTCGTAGAATTATTTCAAGGTTCTGTTAAATACTTTAAATTGTGTATAAGCACCGTGCATGCAACTGTCAACATTGTTGTCTAGCTGGGATCCTCTCTGTCCTGGCATCATCTCAGAGCATTTAATGAATACACCTCCCAAGCACTTGCTTCCCTCAAAAACTTATCTGGGGAGGTATCTAGGCATCAGTAGTTTTTAAAATGCTTCTAAATTCTAAACAGCAGCCAGGGTTGACAAGAGCTGAATAGAAGAGGTCTCAAAATGAGACATGGAAATGGTTTCAACATAGTCTCCCAGGATGACTGAAACGAGGATTCGAGTCAGGGCCCCACCCAATCCTACTGATTCAGAATTTCTGGGAGGAACCCTAAAATCTCCATGAATAACTTCCCAGGTAATTGGAATGTATTCTAAAATTCAAAACTAGGGAGGGAGGGAGAAGACAGTTGGAAACCAGTACAAGACAGGTCTCTGAAGACTGTGCCCAGGACAGATCATCTTTGTTAATATCCGTCTACCGTGTGCCCAGCTCAGGAGGACCAGCCATCTTGTTTCCCACCACTGCTACTTGGTTAAATAATTACTTGCAAGATACTTGACCAAAAACCAGCATGTAGATGCTCATAAACCAACTTGCCTTTCACACTTCAATAACCACAAAACAAGATTATGGACACCCAGAAGCCCATGCAATCAGGAAGAAACATAGATTAGTAATTAATATGTTGGACTCCACTATCTTCTCTCCTCCTTCTCTAAACTTCTTCCAAGGTTTGAGGAAGAAAAGGTCAACGTTTGAAAGGAAGATTCTCATTTTTTAAAAAAGTGCAAAAACTTTACTTCAAAGGGCACTGCTCAGAGAGCAGCAGGGGCCTCAGGGCCCAGTGAGCAGGGCTGAGTGCAATTGGGAGACGAAAGCAGGCATTGGGGAGAAAGGAGACTCCTACCTCAGAAACAGCCCCTTCTTGATTTCCAAGGAACGTCGCAGGTGCTCTTTCAGACACTGTGAAGGACTGAGTGAAATCTTTGTACGACAATGAGTGGAGGCCCACAGTGAAACTGCCAAACCAATTCATCTTGTAAAGCCCCCCAAAGGTATTAAACTTCTGAAAATTCCACTATCTGTCAATGACGCCATCATTATTTTTTTACTCAGACTCAGAACCTAGGGTTTCAAATTTACTCCTGTGTTTCTGTTTCTAAGGAAAAAAACGTAAATAAATCCCCTAGTTTCACTCACTCCTGGGTAACTCAAAAATAACTCATTTTGAGGTTTCATGGTATATCTAAGCACTTGCATAAAATATTCAAGGCCCCGAGTCCATCCACAGCACCACTAAAAGGTCACCCGCATGAGTAATGCATTATTAGTCTCCCAGTAACTATGCTTCAGATAACACCTCTGCTGTGTAGGTTATGATGATAGCAACTGTCTGGCAAACTTTTTGAGGAACTTGAAGACCATTTTGCCAGAAATACTGATTGTCCCGTTGGTTTGCAGATAGATGTCTGGAGAGGATGAAAAGTCTCAACCTCTCTAATTTTATATTTTGCCTCCTTTGCTGCCATGTTTCTGCTGAGATTCTACTCAACTCTGTAAAGAGCATGTTGGGCATTTGTATAAGGGTGTTGGCCAACACTCTAGCACAGGTCACTTACCTTTCATGCTCCTCAAGGCTAAAGATGCCTACCTACCAGGTGCCATGACAGGAAAGGAGAGAAAAGAGGTGATGCTACGTTTCTGGATGATTTCTACCTATTTCCAGACAATACATAAACATCCCTCCCCCTAATTAGCTTATCAGTCTCCTTGTCAGACCTGATGTATCTGTGAGCTATCTAAACTTCCTGATAAAGAAGAGCTGACATGTAAGAAAAAGCTTCTGCACTCTTGCATTCTTTAGGCACCAAACAAAGCCTTCTTCCTGCAAACATTTGTTTAGACATTGTTTTTTGCTTTTTTTGCTAGTTGCAGTAACATGTTCTCGACCACCCAACCCTTAACAAATCTCTTGTTATGTTTAATTTCTTCCACCCTTTTTCCTTTCTACCATTTCTTTGACCTTTTGAAGGTTTTTCATTATTATTTTTTCTTATGTATGTAAATTCCATATGCATGAGGGTGCTCACAGAGGCCAAAAGAGGGCATCAGATCCAATGGATCTGGAACTCCAGGCAGCCCAACATGGATTCTAAGAACTGAATTCAGGGCCTCTGGAAGAGCAGCCAGTGCTCCCTTAACCACTGAGCAATCAATCTAGTTACACCATTTTACCATTTCTTTTGAATCTTCTTGCTATTCCCAATAATAATTTTATTGCCCATATATATATATATATATGTGTGTGTGTGTGTGTGTGTGTGTGTGTGTGTATGTGTTTATATGTGTGTGTGTGTGTTTATATATTTATATATAAATTTAAGGTTTATGCCACTATAAAGGTAAATATTATGGTGATATTATTTTTTATGATGATGATGATAAAGATGGAACTTGAGAATTCAATAATCTTCCCAGATGGAGTTCATTCATCATTCCTAAGTGGTCCTCTTTGTCTCTTGTTGGTACTCTTGCTGTCCATTACACCAAAGAAGTCTTTCCTTCATCCTCTCCTCTTGGTTTCAATAGGTCCTGGTCCAGTCCCAGCAGAAGCTGGTCTTACTGTGTTTTCTAACTATTCCTCAGCCAAGTAAAGCTGGATAAATTTTAAAAAGGGGAGTTGGAGAGGTTGCACCAAATAGCTATGAAAGTGAATAGGGGAGATGACCCAGAGGACCTCCTTCAAGTTGCCTCCAATTGCCTTTCCAGAGTCTTCTTACTCCCCTACTGCCTTTTTTCCAAACAACTCTCCCTATCCCCTGGGCCTCTGCCCAACAGAGGCAGGGACTCATCTTCCCCCAGGAACCTACTGAAAACTGTCTTCTAAAGACCTGCAGACCATAGAAGAGCTTGGCACAGAATATGGCTTCAATATGAGTGTTCTGCATCACCCAAAGCGTGGACAGGAGCCTCTCTCTGATTTCTGGAGATGTTTTCCTCACTCAGAGTGAGGATTCCTCCTCCCCCTTCTCCATCTCAAGTGGCCACCCTCCCAAAGCTAAGGCAACTCAAAGAAAGGAAAATGGGAAACAGAAGAGATGAAGGGAAAAAGTCTGGACACTGTCCTATCCACAGAAAGATATCATTTAACACAAGAGTACACAGCTCTGCCTTTTCACAATGTCAGCAACAGAACACGCATCTATAGGATTGGTTGTGATACCACACTGTAGACTACTCAAGGCTTATGACAACCTTTCTAGGATCAGTAGAATTATCTCCATGGAATTGCACTATAATTGAAAAGATTTAAGGTTTTCAATGACTTAGTAGATATGGAAATATACACAGACTCTAATGTATATATGCATATGTTTCTTAGTTCTGCTTGCTATGGGAGAGGAAACCTGTGCCAATGAGTAACACTCTCCACTAAAAAAAATCAGAAGAAATGGATAATGAGGAAATCAGAGAGGTAAAATACAAGGGAAATATAAAATAATCCAGAAAGTCAAAAAGAATCTAAAAAGGACAGAGATTAGAGGGGTACAGAAGTCAGCACAAAGGTGCTCTCCTCAGCCAAGCTGAGGGCAACCTAATCATAAAAATCATCACAGCAGACCACTAGCCACTTTTTAAAAGAGGGTGTGGACCCCATATCAGTCACACATCATAGTGCCCATCATCAGAGATCACAAAATGTCATTCACCAGTTCAAAGCAGAAAGATCTCACAACATAGTTCTGATTGGTCTGGCTCGGGTGACATCCCTCAGTTACTGTTGTCCAAGTCTATCATCAATACAGCACATGCTGCAGCTCCTTAAATCCACACTGTCCCCTGTGGATAGACTCACCCCTCACATGCCCTTTCAGAAATCTTGGGACAGCGGCCACTGTACCGTTTAAGCCATAATCACACTATTAATAGGCAAAAGGTCCCCACTGATCACAACTTCACTCATTGAAAATTATCCTCATGCATCCATAGTACTGATTTGTGTTTGCCTAAGAATCAAAACTATGGGCTGAAAAGAGAACTTGGTTGTCAAGAGTGATTACTGCTCACCCAGACAACCTCAGTTTGGTTTCTAGCACCCACACCAAGCAGCTCACAATTTCCTGTACCTCCAGCTCCAAGGGATCTGACACCTCTTCTGGCCTCCATGGGTACCTACATTTATTTGTACATCCTACACACCAATACAAATATATACACATAAATAAAAATTAATATTTTTTAAAAGAAGTTCAAATCATTTTTTCATTTTTGATTTTATAAAATATGTATGTATATATATAATGTGAGACTAAGAAAAATACATTTTTCATTTAGTTGATGAAAAATCATAGGTATTTTAGTTTGTTATATATAATAGTTTTTAAATATTAATTTTTTAAATATTCCATAGGATATTTTTCTATACCTAAAGATGTTCCTTTCTAGTAGTTCTAAGCCAGTAAGGGTTTGTGCCCCTTTTTTTCTAGACCTTCCTTCCTCTTTTACTTGGTCAAATCCAGTCCCACAGAATGTCTACAAAGTTCGTTGATTTCCTCACCCGACAAGACATTTGGCTGCAGGATACAAATGGAATTAGACAGGTTCTCTGCCCAGGGACTGGGCACAGTTCCAAGTGAAGTTTGTTCCCAATATGGTAACCATAACAGGCCCCTACATGAGGATCTCAGAAGGCTGATCTCTGAGAAAGAAAGCCTCTCTGTTATATGATGCCTACACTCTATCTTCAGTGAATCTTGCTTGGCTCAAAAGGATGAACTCTCACTTTGAGAAAAATAGAGGAAGGATTGTGCGGTCATTAAAAATAGCTCATATTTCAAGTCCTTGGGTCACCTCAAGTTACTGACTCATACCTTTGAGGAATGAATGTCAAATACTTGAATCTGTCGTCATGACATGGACCCTACCTCAGGGAAACATTTTATGTTGCAGTAAGTAATAAAGTACATGTGCATGCATTTTTCAGAGATACATTTACATCTCATGAACTAGAAGCAGTACAAAGTTTCCCTGGGGACTCTTTTTAACTTCCGCTCAGTGATGACTCCCTGGGTGTTTATTGCCAAAGAATGACATAATTGCTATCTCATTCTGACAGCGCTTTCAGAGAAATTACTCAGGTTGACCCATCAGACCGGGCAGGGCAGGGGGGATAATTCCTATAAGATGCTATGTGCTTTAATTTTTTTATTGTCAAATGTCTAGGCATTTACTCAAAGTTAAAAAAAATTCTACTGCTCAATAATTAAAGTAAATAATGTGTTTTCAACCTCAATACTCATTTTTAAGAAATGTATATAAGTCTTTTTTTTAATTTATTCTTCTCCCATACAATATATCCTGACCAAGTTTCCCCTCCTTCCTTTCCTCCCAGCTGCCTCCTACCCCCCTCCATCTCTCAGATCCACTCCTTCTCCATCTCCCTTCAGAAAAGAGCAGGTCTCCCAGGGATATCAACTGAACACAGCATATCAAGGCTGGAGTAGACAACCCACTAGGAGAAGAGTCACAAGAGCAGGCAAAAGATTCAAAGATGCCCCCACTCCCACTCTTGGAGTCCCATAAGAACGTCCAGATACACAACTATAACGTGTATGCAGAGGACCTAGCTCAGACCCATACAGGATCGATGATTGCCACTTCGGTGTCTGTGAGCCGCAATGAGCCCTGATTAGTTGATTCTGTGGGCTGCATTCTCCTGGTATTCTCCACCCCTCTGGCTCCTACAATCCTCCCTCCCTCCCCCTTATCCGTGAGTTCACCACGCTGCACCTAATGTTTGGCTGTGGGTCTCTGCACCTGCTTCCATCATTTGCTCATGAAATTGCCTCTCTGATGGCGATTGGGGTAGGCTCTGATCTATGAGCACAGCAGAATATCATTAGAAATCATTTCATTGACTTTTATTTTTGACCAGCCATGTTTGTTTCTAACTAGGTTTCTGGGCTGTCCAGCCTCTGGCTCTTGGCCATTCAGGCAGTGCTATGAGTGGGCTCCCTCTCATAGTGTGGGCCTCAAGTCGGACCCGTCATTGGCTGACCACTGGCACGAGTACCGCTCCCCTCCCCAGCCTTTACCCCAGCACATCTTATAGGCAGGACAAATCACAGGTCGAAGGTTTTGTGGCTGGGTTAACACCCCAGTCCCTCCACTGGAAGTTGCCTGGTTACAGGAAGTGGCCAGTTCAGACTCTGTATCCCTACCCCCCTTTAGTAGGAGTCCTCACTACGGTCACCATCGTAGATTCCACGGAGTTTCCACTGCACCAGGTTTCTCCATTGACTCCCACAATGGCCCCAACTCCAGTCATCTCTCCCGACCTCCCCATCCCCACCTCAATACTCTTAATTGAGTAAATGTGAAAATGAATAAAAATAATTTTTTTAGACTTGTAATACAAACCATCCATAGAGCAGAAGGTTAAGTCTTGTTCTCCCTGAGTCCCCCAACTTCTAACTGTGACGCCTCCACGGGCCCCCGCCCCCACGGGCCCCCGCCCCCACGGGCCCCCGCCTCCACGGGCCCCCGCCTCCATGGGCTCAGCTCCCATGGTCTCAGATTCTGCCTCCCAAGCACTCTAGATGCAAACCTCTGTCCCTGAACTGTTCCTTTGCACGCTCCTGTCTTCATCCCGATCCACTCTAGGTCTCTCAGACCCACAAGACACCTGCCCACTGCCCACTCTCCTAGCTTTTAGAATCCAGTTCTCTTGTGAATAGAGTACAGAGGTTGTGTTTGGTGGTACGTATTGTTAGATGTCACTTCCGCACTCCTTGTGTGGCCTTCATTTACACTCACAGTCTCTCCCATTAACCTTGGCATAACCAGGATTGTCAATAAAAATATAAAGTGGAAAGCATCAGAAAGGAGGGTGGTAGAGAAGATCCAGGTCTCCCAAATCTCATGCCACAGCAACAGAGTGAAAGACTGTGATTTAGAATGAAAGAGAGAGGCTTGGAAGGGGCTAAAAGACAAGATTTCATGTGAGAGTCATCTAATTCTCCTACCCCTTGAAAGCTGGGTCTGGGGTGACAGGAGGCAACCATGGATCTTAATTGCAAACTCAATAGGATCTGGAATCTACTGAGACACACCTCTGGGCAGGTCTGTGGGGGCATTTCCAGGAAGAATTAATTTAAAAGACCTTCCACTAGGTATGTGGCACCTTCTGGGGGACAATCCAAATGTAAAGAGGCCCTAGGAAGGAACTCGGTGCTACTAACTTACCTATCTTTACTCCTGAATGTGTGTGTGTGTGTGTGTGTGTGTGTGTGTTCTTGTTCCTCCTCGTTGTCTATTTCATTGTCTCCTCTTCCTTCTCCCGCTGCTGCTGCACCCCACCATCCCAACATCAGGTATCAAATCCTTCTCCTGCTGCTGCTGCACCCCACCATCCCAACATCAGTTATCAGATCCTTCTCCCGCTGCTGCTGCACCCCACCATCCCAACATCAGGTATCAGATCCTTTTCCTGCTGCTGCACCCCACCATCCCAACATCAGGTATCAGATCCTTCTCCTGCTGCTGCTGCACCCCACCATCCCAACATCAGGTATCAGATCCTTTTCCTGCTGCTGCACCCCACCATGCCAACATCAGGTATCAGACCCTTCTCCCGCTGCTGCTGCTGCACCCCACCATGCCAACATCAGATATCAGACCCTTCTCCCACTGCTGCTGCACCCCACCATCCCAACTAAGATGGAGAAACTACACCAGATTTCCAAGTCTCTAAGCAACATAAGAATGCAAATACTGCTGGGCGGTGGTGGCGCACGCCTTTAATCCCAGCACTCGGGAGGCAGAGGCAGGCGGATCTCTGTGAGTTCGAGGCCAGCCTGGACTATATACAGAGTGAGTTCCTGGAAAGGTGCAAAGCTACACAGAGAAACCCTGTCTCAAAAAACAAAAAACAAAACAAAACAAACAACAACAAAAAAGAATGCAAATACTTGCCCTCTTTTTATTATGACAAAATGTTGGGGTGATAATGTTTGGGAGACATGAGGTGAAGTTAGTTTTGTTCATTTGGTTGCTGTTTTGGCAGTGCTGGGGAGGAACCAGCCTTACAAATACCAGGGACATGTCCTGCCACTGAGCTACACTTCGAGCTTCTGACTCCTTTTTTAGTTTTTAAAAAAATGTGGTCGTTAGAAAAAAATTAATTCTAAATACACATGGTTCATGCTTTTTTCTATTGAATGGCATTGTATGATTTCTAATACCACCGAAGAGCTGTGATCCACTTACTTCCCAGCTGGTCTTCTAACTTACAACTCTCTGAGTTCCTGCCCTGAGGCTACCACCTCTGACTGCTTCCTTCCTCCCCTCCCCTCCCCTCCCCTCCCCTCCCCTCCCCTCCCCTCCCCTCCCCTCCCCTCCCCTCCCCTCCCCTCCCCTCCCCTCCCCTCCCCTCCCCTCCCCTCCCCTCCTTCCTTCCTTCCTTCCTTCCTTCCTTCCTTCCTTCCTTCCTTTTCTTTTTCCTGATTTTTCTAGACAATTTCTCTATAGCCCTGGCTGTCCTGGAACTCATTTTGTAGACTAGGCCGGCCTCGAACTCAGAGATCCACCTGCCTCTGCCTCTGCCTCCTGAGTGCTGGAATTAAAGGCCTGTGTCACTATGCCCAGACAATTTTCATAGAACCACAATTAGCAATTCCTTTTTGAAATTCTGTTTGAGCTTAGGGAATAAAAAGTTGTAGTTTCTAAAATTTGCCAGTAGATGGCAAACTTACCACACTTGACTGAAAACCAGAGCACTATTTGGAATAGAAATTCTATTTTTAACCAGTTTGAGATTGTTCATTAACAGATAAGTGAATTCAACTGAGAAAGAGATAGTAATTCATACTGAATGAAAGAATGAATTTTGTTAAAATTTACAGGTGGACCCAATATTGGGAAACTCTTCATAAGCTCATAAACCATGAAATTAAAAACCAATATTTAAATTATTTTACTTTTTTCTGTAAAATCTTCTTAACTATTATTTTTAAAAATACTTTGAGAGGCTGGGCAATGGTGATGCACGCCTTTAATCCCAGCACTAGGGAGGCAGAGGCAGGCAGATCTCTGTGAGTTCAAGGCCAGCCTGGTCTACAGAGTTAGTTCCAGGACAGCTAGGGTTGTTACACAGAGAAACCCTGTCTCAATAAACAAACAACAACAACAACAACAACAATAATTTGAATGGCTCTTCCTGATTTCTAAACACTGGTGAAAAGATTACAAATTGTCCTGATGTTATAATTTATAAAGGAGCTTCACCCTCTCGTTTATACAAAATATTTATAGCAAGGAAGACTTGGCAGTTAATATTTAATGTGCTGTCATAGTTAATGGTCTCAATAGCAGTTACTTTTATGAAATTAATTGTTCTGAAGTTTGGTCCTTTCTGGAACCTTCCAGAAATATTTTGATGATAAAGTTGTTTGCTTTGATATATTCTTGTTACCCGGAGCTCTTGGTCTTGAATGCTGTTCCTATAATAAACAGGGAGGATTTGGCACTGAGACCCACACATGGGGTGTGGTGGCCATAGAGGCAGAGACATGTAGGGGCTGTGTGTGACCATCAGGACGGACAGGTGCTTATCTGAAGCCTTCAGAGTTTGGCCACGTTGACCTCTTGACATCAGACCTCCATCCTCCATGGTTCTAAAAGATGTCTCTGTTGTTTCAAGCCTCCTCCTCTTGGCATGTCCAAAGATGCTGAACTGTGAGTTCTTTGAATAAGAAAGGGGAGTTTAAAAGAGGGAGACCTCACACTCCAGACACAGCCCTTCTCTTTTAAGCATCAATGCACTTGACAAGCTATCGTCTAAATCTTTTTTAACGTTCTTTCAGGCGAAGAGATGGTTCATCGGTTAACCAAGATTCCATTCCCAGCACCTACCTGCAGCTCACGCTTCTTTCAGTTTCAGGGGATCTGCCGCCCTCTTCTGGGCTCTATAGGCACTGCATGCATATGGTGCACAAATGTACACAGAGGCAAAACACCCATACACATAAAATAAAAATAATGTTTTTTTTAAGTTATTTTCAATCTATCACAGAACTATTTCAAAACAACAGAGCTAGGAAACATAAAAATCTACTACAATTACATTTCTCTCCACGAACATTATTTGTAAATGAATTCTTAGATGATCAAAAAGCAACAGAGATAAATATGACCCCACCCTACATGCCAAATACACACACATCCGCATGGAGCAGGAGAGATGGTGTCTCACATTCACGACGAGCTGCCCTCAGGAGCTTCCTATAGTCCAGCCTACTGCTCACACTAGCTTCCGCGATTGACCTGTTGACAACTAGACTGCGTGTGACAAAACTCTACTTACACTCAGGTGTCCAATACCCAACGCTCACTTTTCTTCTCTGTGTTGTTAGCCTAAAATAAAATAAAATAAAATAAAATAATAAAAACAAGCACTACCCAGCAGGGACGAACTTCTGAACTGAGTGAGACAAACCAATAAGGCTAACTTTCTTGAACGGTCTGTAGGAGGGATCTGCACAGCCCACAACCAGCACCAGCACATCCCTCCACATGTACCCTGCAAGTTGAGTCCTTGAACTCCAGGGCCCATGTGATCCTCTGCCTCAGCCTCCAGAGTAGCCGAAACTACAGATGTGCACAGCCACGCCCAGCTGTTATTTAGCGTCCCTTGTCTATGGTCTCCTTATCCAGGCTACCTATCTCGAAAATCGCTTGCTACTTTGAACCAGTCCCTCAAAGCATAACATAATTACCGTACTTGAGCTCACCATGGACATTAGAGGTGTGTTTCTACATCCATGCTTGACTCCTGGGGAGCTAAGATGTGAAAGCAAGTCTTGGCGATTTTGAAGTGAGACCCAAGGATAGCCACTTCAGTACTCTCAAATTTCATCTTATTTTCAAAATGAGATTGGTAATTCCTCCTTCACAAGGTGGCTACAAAGATGAGAGACAATTGGCTGCGATCTCTGGCCTGTGGTAGATGTTCAGTGAATGACAGGGGTGGAAGGGGGATCCACCATTATTTTTACTTTTATGAAATACTTAATGGCAAAGAAGAGGATTTTCCCCTAGGGAAAAAAGGAAAGACTTTACAGCTTTGGTCCTAGGGCAGTGGTTCTCAACCTTCCTAATGCTATGCATGTTGTGGTGATCCCCAACCATAAAATTATTTTGTTGTTACTTTATAACTGTAATCTGGATACTATTATGAATCAAAATGTAAATATCTGATATGCAACCTTATGGGAGTCGTAACCCACAGGTTGAGAACCACTGACTTGGGGCATCAGCATGGCTGACACAGCAGAAAACTTTCCTCTGTGTGGAGACTACTGGGCATGAAAGTTTAGGAAGACTCACTAATGGCCTCTGTTGGAAATGCATTACTTTACTCAGTATGGAATGCTGCCTTCGTGGTTTATCACAATTATGTCTTACACATAACACCCACAGTCCTGAGGTGTTTAGGCAGTTCCCGCAGGCTCCCAGCTAGAGCTACAATGCTGACTGAATGAGGCCTCTTCAGCTCAGCATTTTCTCCTGTCGTATTTCAAGCTCTTCTTTGTCACCATGATCGCGGGCAGATCGTGGCCCTACTACTTGGTGCTTCGCCATTTTTACCACATTGTGGATACTGTTGGGTGTTTCCTCTTTCTTTTAGTAAAGCAGAACAGCATGCATGTTTGGCCATCCTCAGCCACTTCCCTTGATCTCCCATGTAGCACATTGCTCTCCAAAAGTTGTAAAGCTTCCATGTTTGCCAGTGGGGCTGCTGGCTTCTAGCTAACTGACTTATCAAGCACTGGTCACTTACTGGTTGGAACTAAGGTTTATTGTTGACACAAGTGGGCAGTCCTTTATAACATACCCTGTCTTAACACTTTCCCAGCACCTCCCTGTCTACACACAATCCCTGTCCTCAAAGACTTCATAACCCATTCCTGTTGGGAGAAATGGACGTTCTACAACAGTCTGTGACGAGAGTGAGCAGAGGGGTCCAGGAACAGTGCTGGCAAGGGCTGGCTGCTCAGAGGAACCAACCGTGAGCTGTCTCCTCCAGGTGGGAGTGAAGAGGATGAGATTGCTGAGGCCAACGGAAAGCTGAAATAAAAAAACAAGACAGTGTTGCAGCTAAGTTCTGAGGTGGGGTGTCCTTTCATGCAGATGCCTTCTATCTCTAAGAAAGGCTAGAACTTCAAGATTCTAAGCCCAGAGAGCCCTGTTCACCACACCCCAGTGAGCAGGCATAGCATAGTGAAATCACAACATCACTGTTGCTTCTAAGATGTATTTGTATTGTAATAACCATGAGTTATATGATCCATGCACAATGTGCCTCTTTCTCATTTGAGAAATGTAGAAGGGCCTTCAAGTGTTATATGCCTTTCACATAAGTCAACCCAGCTTAGCTCTCTTGAGCGACACATTAGCCACTCGGGTCAATTCCATGATACTTTACACTCTGTGGTCTTTGAGGAGATCTAACTTATGAATAAGCTAATGTCTCCATCTCCCTCCAAGGTATATCTCTTGACCCAGATCTACCATTGGGGGACGCTTATGATATCCATTTTCCAGTTTCTCACTGTCGCTGGCAGTAAAATTCTGTGCTGGGGTATTTCTTGCCTTAATAGGGATAGTACACTTTCTGTTTTAGAGGGAATATGAAACATTTGCTTCACAAAGCCCCACCATTGAAAAGATAGGCCCACAAACATGAGGCATGAAAACTGAGCATTGTTGTATTTTCATGTCTTTATGTATAATGCTTTCAAGTGTGGCATCTTAACACTGTACTTTTAATAACTGTGGACACACGGTCAGAGTAATATATGGAAGACATTTGTGATTAACTCTAGAAGCCCGTGTGTGTGTGTGTGTGTGTGTGTGTGTGTGTGTGTGTGTGTGTGTGTGTGTTAGTTACATGTGTATGTACAGGAGCATGTGAGCATGGGTATGGAGACAAGAAGTCAGTATCAGGTGTTTTTCTCTATTACTTTCCACTTTTTCTGAGTCTCTCACTGAACATTGAGCTCAATCCAGCACAAGTAGCTAACCAGCAAACTTAAGAGACCCTCCTGTACATACATCCTCAGTGCACAGAGCCACACCTAGATTTTTATGTCAGTGTTAGAGATCTGAATTTAAGTCAGCAATTTGCTGGCCAAGCCATCTCCCTAGCCCCCACATAGTTTTATAGACCTAAGTTCCTTTTCACAAAACCTACTACAAAGTTGTGTTTAGGACTACCACCTACTGCCATTCACAGGCTATTGGGTGGGTTTTATGTGCTAGGTAAGCTATAGAAATACCCAAGACTACCAGGAGCAGAGATGAAATTTTCCTATAAAAAACAGCCATTTTGCAATTCAAAAAAATGCCGTTGGCCAGGAATTATCCTTGGGGATAGTTTGCTTGGCACCAAATAGCTTATTTTCCCAGGATGACCTTAGGATACAATTTGGTAATGAGATCATTTGGCAACTTGGGCTCTAATACAGTGAAATTAAATAATTGAATTGGCAGTGGTTTTTAACTTACTCTTAGTCCTCCAACATGGACTCTGGCCAAGATTGTGAATAAATATTTGGGCTTTTAGGACTTCCATTTTGTAATTTCAATTTGAATAATATGAAAAGAAAGCTCTCTTCCATAGCACATATGAGCAAGTAAATTCCTTCATTGTATCTAGTTTCTGCAGCATAGTTAAGGCCCAGCAGTTTTTGTAATCATTGAATTGAGACATTTCTTACTACTTGTTTTTAACTCCTAAAGCACACACTATATTTCTTAATCATTTGGGAACACAAATGATGTTTCCTGCTTTATTTTCCCAACTGTAATATATGCACACATGCATCATCACACACATGCACAAACACACACACACACACATTCATGCATACATGCACACACAAATAAAATAAATTTAAAAGAATTCCATGTCACATGTTTTGATCTAAAAATTCAACCTCATTACACCTGTGTAGGAACAGGAGTATTAACTGTCTTACTGAGGTAAAACCCTTAAAGTACTCTGAAACATCAGCTTCAAACAATTCTTAGGCTTGTCAGTTTTTCACCTAACCATTTGAACCTATCTCCAAATCTATCTCTTTTCTAAGATTTTTATTTTTATTTTTAACCATGTGTATGTATGTGCTTGAGTGTGTGCCTGTGGAGGCCAGAAGAAGAAACTGGATCCCTTGGAGCTGGAGTTAACTCGTGGCTTTAAGCCACCTGATGTGGGTGCAGGGAACTGAACTTATATCCTCATCAAGAACAACACTCACCTGCTCAACCTTCTCTCTTATCCCCCAAACTACTACATATTACACACAGAAACTGATCAGTCATACAGCATAACATTACCAGACTACTACTCGTAAGATTTCACTCAAGTTGACCTTTTTCTCAGGGGTCACTACTCCGTCTTATGTCTCCTCTGTCGAGAGTACCATCTTCACTTAAAAATTGACCAGAGGGCTATTCAATCAGTGTTCAGCTAGTGACTGAATCTTGATGCTTCTCTATATGTTCTATAAAAACTACAACCAATTTGTGCTTTTTCATAGGAACAATTAAATCATTTTAAAAATGGTTATCGTTGAGGATGGCCCAGTGGTTAATAGAGCACATTGTTCTTGCCAGAAGACCTAAGTTGTGTTCCCACCACAGTCCCCAGCTTACAACCACCTGTTATCACAGCACCAGGTGATCCACCCCCTTATTCTGGCCTCCACAGACAACTGCACTCACATGCACATTCCCACATACATAAACCCCATGAAGTTGACATTTAAAATCAACCATCACATTCTGTTTCAAAAAAAAAAGTTTATAGTATCAAGAACTGATATATGTTGACATATGTTGACAGACTTTGAAAAGCAAAGGCAAAAGGAAGACAGAGCAAAGCCCAAGGTCTGGACAAAGATTTGCTTGACATGGATGCAGGTGATCTAAAGGGGAGCCAAGCATTGCACCATTTTCAGAAGGAAAAGGTCAAGTTTGTGTCTTCTCTGGTATGACACATAATTGCTACTCTTACATTGTATCTACTTTTGTCTCTGTTTTACCCTGTTGAGTTGATTTGATTTAGAAGTCAGATGGAAACATGAGCTGCTAAGGTGGACTATAGCTCCTAGGAAAATGTTCACTCAGCTCAGGTAACAGAAGGCCCAATTAATCATTAGCTTAATGATGATACTGTCACTATCTGGGAGATTGTGCGAGTCAGTGCTGGGACATCCTATGACTGAACTTAGGTCCTGCTTCTGAAACGCTGGCTAAGAAGTATACGAAGGTTGGCTTTTGAAGTAAAAATGATTCCACCCCAACACTCTGTCCTGGTTTCATCCCTGTTGCTGTGATAAAATACCCAATAAAGCAACTTAAGGCAGGAAGGGTTCACTATAGCTGAAAGTCTGAGATTCAGCTCATCCTGGTGCCAGTGAAGGCGGCAGGAACCTGAAGCAGCTGGCCACGTCCATCCAGTCAGGAAAAAGAAAGCAACGAATACCTGTTCTCAGCTCACTTTCCTCTAACTGTTCGTGCTCTGAGCATAAGAAATGATGCCACCCAGAATGGGCAGGTCTTCCCACCTCAATTAACTTAATCAAGGTAATCCCCCACAGACATGTGTGAGGCCCATTTCTCAGGTGATTCCAGATCTGTTCAAGCTGACAACTAAGATTAACCATCACATGCCCTCAACCCATATCTCTGTGTTAAGACAGTGACAATGATCATAAAGGACTTTTCCTAGTAAAAATACAACTGGAAAAGTCACTCTGAAAGTGTGCTCAATGAGAAACAAAGCTACCATGCCCCTTTTCTTTAGTACTGTATCCACTGGAAAGGTGCACACATGTCTGTCACCCATAGCTCCTGTAAACAGCCCTATTAAACCTCAATAGGCAACACACACACACACGCTCAAAATACATAAAAGTAGAAAGGAGGCTAATTAGGGAAAGGAAGTGGGAGTGAACATCATAAAAGTGCACTACAAACATATGTGAAAATGTCATAGTGAAATCCCATTATTATAATTAATATATGCTAATTAAGACATACAAAACACTTTTTAAAAACTTCCGTGTTGGTTGGAGAGTTGATAATGCTTCCTGCTTTTCCTGAGGACCCAAGTTTGGATCCCAGCATGAGTGGTTCACAATGACCTGTAACTCTAGCTCCAGGGGGTCCAATGCCCTCTTCTGCCCACAGTGGATACCTGCACACACAAAGCGTATATTTATGGGACACACATATAAAAATAAATATTTTTTGACAATGATAGGTTCATCACTGTGGTGCTTTGAATAGGTATGGCCCCCATAGACTCGTGTTTCAATGCTTGGCCCATAGGGAGTGGCACTATTAGCTCTGGGGCCTTGTTGGAGTAGGTGTGACATTCTTGGGTGAAGTGTAATTGTGGAGGCCAGCTCTGAGGTCTCTTATATGCTCAAGCTACAAACAGTGTGACACACAGTTGCTTCTGCTGCCTGTGGCTCAAGATGTAGAACTCTCAGCTCCTTCTCCTGCACCATGTCTGCCTGCAAGCCATCGGTCATGATGATAATGGCCTAAATCTCTGAAACTATAAGCTAGACCCAATTAAATGTTTTCCTTTATAAGAGTTGCCATGGTCATGGTGTCCTTTCACAGCAATAGAAACCCTAACTAAGACAGAGGTTGGTACCAGGGACAGGGTATTGCTGTGATAGGCCTGTTTTTGTTTGGAGGAATTTGGGCTTTGGTACTTTGGGTTAGGAAAGCAGTGGGATGCTTTTAAGCACTACTAAATGGACCATACTAGTAGGAGCATGGAAGACAATGGTGCTGACAATGGTGATTTGAATGGTGTGTGTGGGGGGGCCACTGGCTCAAGAGGTTTCAGAGGAGAAAATTTTAGTACATTGCCTAGAGATCATTCTTGTGATATTTTGGTGAAGAATGTGGCTGCTTTTTGTCTTGTCTGAAAAGTCTGCCTGAAGCTAAAGTGAATTGCATTGGCAGAGGAAATCTCAAAACAGCTTAGTATAGTGGTTACTAGTATTGAGTTTTATGAAGATTTATAATAAAAACAAGAAAGCTAAGCAAGTAAAAATACAAAATGTACAAATTAAGGGGGAAAGGGGGCACCAGGAAGTGGAAAGGAGCTAAATCCGGTGTTCAAGGTGATAAACAGATGAAGAAATGGAATAAAAGAAGTGGTGACCTCAGGGCAGCATCTCACCAGCTAAGCTTCCAACTTGTGAAAAGGAATTAAAGAGCTTAGAGCAGGGTGTGATGATAGACACATTTAATCTCAGCACTCTGGAGACAGAGGCAAGTGGATATCTATGTTCCAGGACAGCCAAGCTCAGGCAGTGAAGGACAGAAAGCTGGTGAAGATGTAATTGAATAAGGGGGCCATGTTCCAGGCCCAGCAAGCAGCAGAACTTGGCAGCTTTGGCCATGTGGTTCGGGCTTTAGAGTCAAGGATAGAAGAAAAGGGTTATGGAATCTCCCTCCTCTACTAAAAGAAAGCTGCTGAGGTCAGGCATGTGTCACAGTGTCCCTGCATGGAGGCCCAGAGAGGACACTGTGTGAAGCTGTGAAGTTGAAGTTTGTATCGCCTTGAAGACCCCAAGATGTTGGAGATGCCAGAGCCATGAGATACCTGCTAAGGAAAGCTACTAACAGGGAGCTAAAACAGCCCAAGAGAGAGAAGTGTGTTATAGTCAAAGAAGCTGAAACAAGTTGGAAACCTGAAGAGCACTTGGATATCAGACATGGAGATGCTGGTTTTCAGTTTTGCTTTGGTCCAGTATTTCCTCACTATGCTCCCTTTCCTCCATTTTGGAACGGTAATGTATATCCTGTGCCATTATATGTTGGAAGTATGTTATCTGCTTTTTTTTAATTTTCATTTTATAGGGGATTACATTTAAGAGATTGCATGAACCTCAGAAGAGACTTTTGAACTTTTAAACAAGTTTGAGACTGTGATAGCCTATGGGAACTTTTGAAGTTGAACTGAATGCACTTTGCATTATGTTATGGCTACAAGCCTATGGGAGCCAGGGAGTGGGATGTGGTGGTTTGAATAGGTCTAGAGCCCATAGACCCATGTTTGAATCCTTAGCCCATAGGGAGTGGCACTATTAGGAGGTAGTGTTGGAGTAGGTGTGGCCTCAACCTCTGAAACTGTAAGCCAGCTCCAATCAAATGTTTTCCTTTGTAAGAGTGGCCATGGTCATGTCTCTTCACAGCAATAGAAACCCCGAGACAGTCACTGAACCCACATCTCACCCCCTAAGCCTGCTGTGGCTGCATAAGGACAAAATGGGGAGCTGGAGAGCTGGCACAGCAGCTAAGAGCACTAGCTGCTCTTCCAGAGGACCCAGGTTCAGTTCCCAGAACCTACATCTTGGCTCACAGTTATCTGTAACTTCAGTTCTGGGTGATCTGATACCCTCTTCTGACCTCTATAGTCACCAGGCAAGCACGCAGTGCCCAGAAATATGAAACAGTCACACACACACATTAAATAAAATAAAAACTTCAAAAAAATAAATAAAACAAGTAGCCTAAGTTGAGAGGGCTTGGTCTTCACAATACTTTTAATATATGCAGAAAGGTATGGGACTCCAAATGGGCCAACAGGTTTCCAGCCTGAGAATGCCGATGAGTCACCTCTCGCAGAACCAGCCCCGCCAGCACCTGGCCTGCTTACCAGTTGTATTCCAGGTCATGGGAGAGATGGAAACTCAGCAAGTAGAGACCTGACTTCAGGGTATCTGTGAGTGGCTGTACAGGGTATAGAGAAGGTCTTACTATTGTGCACTTCCTTCAAGTCTTTCGTTTAAGACTGAGATGGATTCTGTCGTCATGAAACTGAATTTCATGTAAAACTCTTTCAAAGGCTGAATCCACAAATGCCACCATGAGCTCCACTAATCTCTCTCATTTCCAAAATTCTTCAAGCCAGAAAGCATTTCCCTGAATGATTTCCCTTGAGGAAGGGAAGCTTCTTTGCTCCATTAACTTTGATTACTTAAGCACACAATCTGTGGGTGTTGTGTTGAGTTAAGGGCAGAGGGAGTTAGAAAACTGTGTAAGGTTTAGTGCCCAGGGGTTATGGTCTAGAAAGGTGGGACCTTAGAGATTCTACCCCTACAAATGTAGGATACTATGTCAATGAGGGTAACAGATTTTTTTTATTTGTGATTCACAAGCACTCAACACACATCTAAGGGGAATTCAAGTTCCAAGGTACAGTGAAAAGACATTTCCAATACTTCATGAGGAAGTGACATTGGAACAGGCACTTGAAGAATGGCTGTGCATTTATTTAACAGGCTGAATTAATCAAAAGCAATTGAAGAAAATGATCTACTATTAACCAAAGCTCATGAGGCAGGAAGTAAGCTTTGTGTGCTCTAGGAATGGGGAGTATCCTGTTGGCTCTGTGCCCTTTCTCCTAAAGTGTGAAAGCAAGACACTTGCTACATCATCCTATCACCTGCTTTCTCTTGATCCATTCTACAACAGATACTCAAATCCATCTTCATAAAGCTAATATCCCACCAATCAAACTTCACCAGGGTCTAGAAGGAACAATGCTGGGCTTCCACAAGCCCTACTGGTTGCAGGAAAAGCCTAACACACAAAGCCCTGAGCACCTGGCAGTGCCTACTGGTACATTTTCAGCTTCATTTCCTGCTACTTTCTCCAAAGTGCTTCTGCTTCTTGTATGCCAGCCTCCCATAAACATGTTGGATGGCTTTTATCTATGCGTTTATTCTGTTTTGATTGTTGCCTGAAATGGCCTGGTTTGTGGAAATCATTTTAAGAATTTGAGATTCAGTTTAAATGACACTTCCCGAAGGCATCCCCTATCCAAGTAATCAGAATTGAGCCCTCTCCAATGCCATGGTTCATTCAGCCTCTACTCACTTGTCACAGTTCTCAGATGAGATTGCCCCTGAGCACAGGTGACCTCAGCTCATTCTCCAGCTCTTCAAGTGTCTTCTTGATCACCTGATTAGCTTCTTTATTTATAAAAACTGGACACTTACTATCTTAGTTAGGGTTTCTGTTGATGCAACAAACACCATGACTAAAAAGCAAAGTTGGGGAGGAAAGGGTTTATTCAGCTTACACTTCCATATTGCTTTTCATCACTGAAGGAAGTCAAGACCAGAACTCAAACAGGGCAGGACCCTGGGGGCAGGAGTTGATGCAGGAGCCATGCAGGGATGCTGTGTACCGACTTGCTTCCCATGGCTTGCTCAGCCTGCTTTCTTATAGAACCCAGGACCACTAGCCCAGCAATGGCACCACCCACAGTGGGCTGCTCCCCCCCTCCCCGACACACACACATAGATCACTAATTGAGAAAATGCCATAGACCTGAACCTCATGGAGGCATTGCCTCAACTAAGGCTCCTTCCTCTTTAATGACTCTAGCTTGAGTCTAGTTGACACACAAAATCAGCCAGGACATTCACACCACCGTTCACAGAATCTGTAAACTGTTATACATATAAAAAAAAAATTTCCACTTCCATTTTATTTTTATTGAAAAGTTTTTCATACAATATATCCTAATCAAGATTTCTCATTTCTCAACTCCTCCCAGATCTCTTCTACCTCCCTACCCACCTACCTCCATGCTCTGCTTTTTTTCTCTCTTCAGAAAAACCAGCAGAAAAACAGAACACAAAGATACACACATCCCATAAAGACACAGGATTAGAAACTATAATATATGGGCAAAAGAACAGAAGAAGAAAAACAAAACAAAGCAATATGAGACAGCCTACAAAAATACCATTGAGTTTGTTTTGTGTTGGCACGGAGCCTACCCCTAAGTGTGGTTTGTGTACTCAATGAGACTCCATTGGAGAAATTTAATTTTCCCTTCGCAAGTGGGTGTCAATTGCAGATAGCTTCTTGGTTATGGGTCGGGTCCCATTTGACTTGAACCCTGTCCATGATGCCAGTCTCTGAGTTTTCAGGTGCATCAGTCTTCTTGGGTATGGAAATGCCTGTTTCCTTGGAGTCATCCAAACCCTTTGGCTCGCAAGAGTCTTTCCTCCTTCTCTTCTGAATAGCTCCTGAGCCCTGAGGGGAGGGTGTAATGGAGGCATCCCTTTTAAGACAGTGTTACAAGGTCTCTCACTGTGCACACTGTCCAGCTGTAGGTCTCTGTGTTAGTTCCTATCTACTACAAGAGGAAGCTTCTCTGATGATGAGTGAGTGAAGCACGGATCTATGGGTATGGCAGAATGTCGCTCATTGCGTCATTCTATTGCTGTGTTCCTTTATCAGAACAACAGTATTTGCTTTTCTCCTAAGCCCATGGATTATCCATACTAAAGTTCACAGCCACCCAAGCAGTGTCAAGCTTGGGGTTCATCTCACAGAGGGGGTCTAAAACCCAATCAGAGATTGGTTGGTTATTGCCACATTTGTGCACTAGCATATCTGCAGACAGGTCACCTTTGTATTCCCCAGGGTTTCTAGCCGGGTTGATGGTCACCTTTCTTCTCTGGTAGTGTGCAGATTACCTTCTAGTACCACGAACATTGGTCAGCAGGGATGAAGGCTCCATTTACATTTTATATACACAATATGCAGTTTCTACTGTGCTAGAATGTAAGGACCATATAGCAGTAATTTCAAAAAGAAAAACTTACTTTGAAATGCTTGCAGAAGAATTGCAAATACAGAGAATTCTGAAAGGTTCACAACACGCCCCCATGGTCGCATATACCAGGCGGACACTTCCGCCTAGCCAATTCCAGTCAGGATAGCCATTTCCCGGTCAAGGCGTCTTGCGTAACCAGGATCCGTGACGTTACATGGCCACGTAAGCGTGCAACATGACCATGTGATCTGCGCACATGCGTGGAGTAGTGACGTGACCTGGCCACGCCCCCAGCCAGTTTTAAAGCGGAGCGCCATGTTCCCGGTTCCTTCTCTCCTCTTCCTTTTCTCCACGCACGTGTCTCTCCCACAGGCCTGCGCACTCTCTATCCCTTTATCTCTAATAAACTCTTATAAGCGGATTCTGTCGTGTTTCGTGACACTTCCTTGCAGGGTAAGAACACAACGCAGCTAAATAACTAACATTTTGGTGCCGAAACCGAGCGGGCACTTCCGGGCACCCTGCGCCTGGAAACCCGTGAACCGGGTAATCTGCTCCGTACGCGACAAACCGCTCTCCATTCGCCTGAACCGCATCCAAATTGCATCCAACACCGCTTTCTTCGATTGGTGAGTTCCCCCATTTTCCGGCCAACGTAAACAGTTTCCTGAATCTGTAAGAATGACTGTTGATCATCCGCGCCTCACACGTGTTCTTGAGACGGGGAACCCCGACCACGGTCTTCATTGGCTACAGTCGGCCCCTATCGCAGGCCTAACTTTTCTAGCCATCTCCCATGTCTGCAGCCTGAGATATTTCTCGCGTTAGGGCCACCGCCGTTGGTGCATCCTGGGAGCCACGTGAGGCCAGCACATCCATCTCCTTGATGAAGGGGCAAACGTCTGGATTCCCGGGGAATCCTTTCCTCACCGTGGAGGGGGACACTGCTTCTGGCTGACGAGTGGAGAAGCAGGCTGCGCCCGGTATCCGCCCTTGACCTTGGGGACGCCTGAGGCCTTGGCTCCGGATCACGTTTATTTTTTTATTTTTTTTTATTATTTTTCTGCCTCTCCGCTGCAGACATGGGAAACAAGGCTTCCAACCCTGTTAGTCCTTCCTCTCCATTAGGCTGTCTTGTTGAAGCTTTAAAACCTCTCAGTTTAATGCCTTACATAAATATTTCTAAGCTAACTCCCCTATGTTCAAAAAAGTGGCCAAAGTATGCTTTAGAAAATAACAAAAAATGGCCGCCTGGCGGCTCCTTGGATCCCGATATTTTGCGGGAGCTATGCAATCACTGTCGGCATTCAGGCAAATGGAAAGAGTTGCTTTCTTCTTTCTCAATGCTAAACTGTCTCTTCTCATTTCCTTCTCTCCTGTTCATATGCTCCTAGCTATACGTAAACCAGACTCCGGAATCTCTGACTCTAGATCTTGCTAAGGAACCAATTATTAAAATTCATGTTCCATCCTCTCTCTCTAACAGAACTCTCTCAGATAGAAAGTAAGCTGGGTTCTTATACATCTAATTCTGCTTCCTTTATTAAACAGTTTCAATATATAACTCAATCTTATAGTCTCACCTTTCATGACTTCCTGAGGAGCTCAGGCGAGTATGGGAGCAGGCTAGGACTCATACAGATGAAATTCATCAAACTAACCTTTTACACCCCCAGGAGCTGAAGCAGTTCCTGACCGAGAACCACACTGGGACTACAACACCCAGAGTGGCTGTCTAGCCAGAGATAGGTTTATTACCTGTCTCCTGACAGGTCTCCGTAAGGCTGCCCTAAAACCAGTAAATAATTCAGGATAAGGACGAAAATCCGTCTTTTGTTCCCCAGACCTCCCCGACTAAAACTTAAGCATCTGGAGAGCAAGGCTCCTGACCCCACAGGCAAAAGAGTCATCTGTGGCATTTAAGGTGTGCCAGGGAAAAGATAAAAGCCCGAAAACAAAATTGCCAAGTGCTGGCACTCGCTGACTTCCAAAAGCTGTTGGGTCCCTGTTTTAAATGAGGAAACAGCCACGGGCTACCGAATGCCCTGCCAGGCCATCAACAGCCTTGTTAAAAGTGCCGCCTAAAAAGACAAAGAGTCAGCTGACTGCCCCCAGGCACCAAGATGCATGGGTACATCAAGCGAAGACCTCCAACAGACCTAGGCTTGGCTACAGACATGGCAGGGAACCCAGAATGCAGCAGGGAAGCGATCCGTTTCTTTCCTGGACACCAGAGCCACTGACTCAGTCCTGGGAGTTTTGGGATGCCACCTCCTTTATTGTCAGGTACAGAGGACAGCCTTACCTGCCTCATCAGACACCGCCACTCAATTGTATTTTCAGAGGCATCCCTTTCACACACACATTCTTAGTGGTGCCAAGCTGCCCTGTACCTTTAATGGGGAGGGATCTCCTAGCAAAGGTAGGAGTGTCCATTTCTTTCGCTCCACACATTCGCCTCATCCCAGACATGCCAGCAGCTCTCCTACTTCTCCTCCTAGCCACTAACTCTAAGACTCCAAATATCCTCCTGCCCCACGCTGCTATTTGGAGGGAGCGTGGACTTCTCACAGCAAAAGGAGGATCCATGTCTAACTCAGGCCATATAATGGCCATGCTGGAGGCTTCCCACCTCCTCAGGGCTACAGCTCGATTTTACCCATATGCCCACCATCAGGAAAAGTTAAATATCTCCTCCGACCAGTTCTAACACCAGGTCTTTTTTCCAAGCCTCCAACTGTTCCAGATAGCCTGTTAACTCCTCTTTTATGTCACCTAAGGTCTATTCTATGGAGCTATGCGGACTGTTCACTGCCTCAGCCGTGTGACAATCCTTGCCCATCTCCAATACACATTGAGGATCAGGTTCTTCTCTTTCCTCCAGGCCAGTGCCCTTTACCCCTTTCCCCTAAGTGGCAGGGACCCTTCAAAGTAATTCTTGTAACCCCCACAGCTGCTAAACTCGAGGGCTTTCCTCACTAGGTCCACCTGTCTCACCTAAAACCTTTTATCTCACCTCCATCCCAGAAAAATCTCTCTTCATATACAGTGAAACAAACAGGGCCTCTCACTCTCAAGCTCCAGAGGACATCAGAATCCACTGCCTTGTCACCAATTCCAGAGGGATAAGGTATCACCCCTTCCTTTTCCAACCAGGGCCACACAGAGCCGGAGGCAAAAGGACCATCAAAAATATCCAGGCGGTAAGGAATAATGTAATACAACAATTTATCATTGTTCAATACTCAGCAACTGATCACCCGTGTTTCCTAAGTGCTAACCTAATAAGGAAAACAGGTGCCTTAAATAAACCACCTCTAATGAGGCTTGTCTCAGATAGAAATTAAGCAGAGTACTAAGGCCAGATCTACCTCAGGTAAATGTCACATGCCTCTATCTGGGCAGGCCAGATCTACCTCAGACAAATACCAACTCCAAAATAAAATAATAATGATTCTCTCTCTCTAAGCTCTTTCTATGTCAACAGTATCTTGTCAAACAGAAGGTCCCCAGCCACAGCACGGATGGACAGCCGCAGAACGAGGAGACGGCAGAACGTCATTCCAGGACCTCCATCATCATCCCCAGACTTCACAAGATACCCCTCACCCCCCCCCAAGAGCCAACCAACGCCCACTATTCAGCTGGAAGCAGTCTTTGAAAGAAACGTCGCCCCCATACCCAGTCAACCACAATTTTTTTCTTTTTTTAAAAAGGAAAGAGTCGGGAATGAAAGGTTCACAACACGCCCCCACGGTCGCATATACCAGGCGGACACTTCCGCCTAGCCAATTCCAGTCAGGATAGCCATTTCTGAGTCAAGGCGTCTTGCGTAACCAGGATCCGTGACGTTACATGGCCTCGTAAGCATGCAACATGACCATGTGATCTGCGCACATGCGTGGAGTAGTGACGTGACCTGGCCACGCCCCCAGCCGGTTTTTAAGCAGAGCGCCATGTTCCCGGTTCCCTCTCCTCTCTTCTTCTTCTCCACGCATGTGTCCCACAGGCCTGCGCACTCTCTATCCCCTTATCTCTAATAAAACTCTTATAAGCGGATTCTGTCGTGTTTCGTGACACTTCCTTGCAGGGAAGAACACAACGCAGCTAAATAACTAACAAATTCCAATATACTTGTCACCCAGCTTCCTCTACTAGCATCTTAAATAATCAAGATGTTAATATAAAATACACTAGCTTAGCTGTTTTTCTCTTACTTTTACCAGTTTTAGTTAATGTTCTTTTTCTGGACCAGAATTCAGTCAAGAATCCCACATACGTTTAGTTGCCATGCCTTATAGTCTCCAATCTGTGACAGTTTCTCAGATGTTCACTGTCTTCTGTAACCTTAATGTTTTTATAGAGCTCTGTTTATTTTACAGAAGCAGAAACACCCTGTAAGGACTTTCTTGTTTTTTCTCATAATTGACTGGAGTTATAGGATTGGAGGAATAAAACCACAGAGAAAATGTGTCTTCCTCACTGCATATGGAGAGAACATTTTGATATCCAGTGTCTGGGAACAGACTGGCTCATGGTGATACTCAACACATCTCAATGGAATCTTCTGTCTAAACTCTCTTCCACTACCATTTAGATTCTAAGTAGCAAGAACATGCATCTCCAGTGTGTTGATGCCTACTTAGCATTTGTGTTTAGTTTCACTAAGTGTTTAGGGGCTGAAGGACTGAGGGTACAGCTCATTTTTAGAAGGTATGCTTAAGGCAAAGGGCTCTTGGATTCAACCCCATCGATGCACACAAGGAAAATTAATTCAGGGATGTAACTGAAAGGTAAGTGTCTGGTCATATTTTCAGGAAGTCAGATTTATCTGACAATGACTGGGAGCCAATAGCTGATTTTAAGCAGTCAATTTAACAGCTTATCAATTATCAAATGCCCTGCATTTTAAGGTTGGGTTCCTATCACTGCACTGAGAGAGAAGAGTTGAGAAGCAAGGACTAAGTGACATAGCAGAGGGTGAACTCTGTGAGACTTCAGCCTGAATGCTGCAGGTTTGCTGATGCCAGAGAGAAACCAAAGAAGGAAATCTGTGGTGGAAAATAATTAATTTGGCTTTCAACATGTTGAATTTGTCTTGCAGCAAGTAAAAGCCCGTGAACGGCTCTTGGGAAGGGCATAGCAAATGCAAGGGAGAGGGCAGAGTGGGCTTCAAAGTCTTGATTTGCAGTCATTTCTGTCTATGGACATCTTCAATAGGCGGGTGACTGCAGGTGGTGTAGTGAGAAGACAGGACTTGAGAAATTAGTGGAAAATGTAGAGGAACGTTAGGGAACTACAAAAGGGCAACTTCAAGGGTGGCTGACCTTGAAGAGGGAAAGTCAGTACTTACGATACGATAGGGGTAAGTGTGTTCATAGGAAATACAATTAGGGCGCGATTAAACACCTATTCTGCTCTGCTCTAAGAAGCGTAGCCATGAATAAAGAACGAAAATGGGGATTGTGCAGTGGACTGAGAAAAAGAAATATTTCATTTTTGTCAGTAATCCTGATATGCGCGATGCCACTCAAGCACTTATCCTCTGGAGCCAATGACTTCCTCTGCAAATTAGAACTGGTATTTTATCTACTCGTTCTGCAAGACAAGTTCCAGTAGCCTGCTTGCCCGCCGTATCTAAAGCGCAGGGGCAGATATGCGCACAACATAAATCCTTCCAAAGCTTCCCCGGGCTAGCAGAGCAGATGGGCGCGGCAGAGGGCGACGGGGCCATAGCTCGGATGCCTGGGGTCTTACTGCTCGCCGATTCCCGTATTGACGAAGGCGTATCACCTCCCCCGACAACGTCATTATTGACACACACCATAGACAAGGAAACCTGAGGGAACCGGAACAAAAACGAGCCCAGCGTCCTCAAGCCACGGGCTTTGGAAGCCAGGTAACTTTTTATCCCCACAAAGCCGAGAGCGACAACACCCCCGGGCGAGGAGCCAAGAGGGACGACCTGCTAACTCCTCGCGAAGAACAAAAGCGTCTGCGCAAAGGAAAGCGTTAGCAAGTTGCACTCTGCCGTGACTGCACTAGCGCGGACCTGCAGCCCGCCCCACCCTCCCGGGCGGAATTCGCAAGGAGCGGGCGTTCAGCCTGACTTCCGCCCAGCCTGGCTTGGCATCACGGCTTCCTGTTCTCATCTCGCGAGGGCTCCGTCGGTGGCGAGACGCATCCTGGGTGACTGGCCAGCGCGCGTGCGGATGACGAGGCGGAAGTGCGGGGCCAGAGGCGGGACCAGAGCCCCAGAGGGCCGGGGATTGCGGAAGTGCTGTGCGGAGGGTCGGGCGGCCGGCGGAGTTCCTGCCAGAGTTCCGGCTCCCGCGCCCGCCGAGGCGGCTGCTCGGCCTCCGGAGTCCCCCGCACCCCGAGGACTGCGACTGTGACCCGGGCGCGACTCGGTGCTGCTGCCGCCGGTGCGCGCCCCGCGTTCCTCCGCACCGACCCGCCTCGGACCTCCACCATGGCGTCCACGAACACCAACCTCCAGGTACCGGGGCCGGGGGAGGTGCGGGGAAGGGCGGGGTGGAGAGCGGAGCCGCTCCCCGGGCCCGGGCCGGGAAGGCGGGGCCGCGCAGACCCTAATGGGGAGAAGGGGCGCTTCCCCGGTGGGCTGGCCTTGTCATCTCAGCCTCCCCGTCTGTGGGGCTCCTGATTTGCTTGTGTCATTGGAAAACAAACCAGTTTGGGCCGAACTGGGCGGATCTCTCCAATCAGGAAGATCTCCGGTGTCTCTACCAGGAAGAAAGGAAAAGCGTAATTTTTGCAGAGCATTTCTCTGGCCAGTTTAGAGTAGGGTGGTCTTGGTTTCTCATGCTGATAATCAAAGCTCTTCCCAGTGAATAGAAATACGAGAATAGCCCTAGAACCTGAGGTTGTAGCGGCCAACACACCACCACCAAGAATTCATTCAGAATGTTTTTATGTACGTTCTCCCAGATTACATTATTTAAGACCGGGCAGTATTTTAATCTGTATCTTCACTTTCCTGCTCTCACCCCACACACACACACACACAAACACACACAAAAGTATTTTGTACGTAAATTTTGGGTTCCTAAGACAGCTAATGTTAGGAAAGATTATTGCTTCTTCGTGGAACGACATGAGAATATTTGTAACACCGTCTCCCATCATGGGATTGTTAGTGGGTATTGAACCTGGCTTGGTATCCAAGATTTCTGGCCCAGTAGGTTAGTTACCAGAGTAGAACCAAATACCCTTCAATATCGGTCTTTTGGTGGTTTGTCAGGTAGGTATTTGTTGGAGTGTTTGATCTAAGCAGCGATGATAATGCAAACTTATTTCCTTAACGTAGGATAATTGATTCTGAAGAAATTCCACCCAAAGGAGGGCCATTTAAACAGTACACACAAAGAATGGAAGAGAGGCTTGTGTGGTGCTCTTATTTGGAAATTCAGCCTAAAAGATTATGAAAGTGTTTGCTATCTTTAGTAAAGCCTAATTGCAACCATGGCTTATTTCTAAGAATTGAGTGAGTTTGCTGTGGATGTTTATCTTTTCCACCAAGTTTTTGTAACCCTATTCAGAAAATGCTGGGCCTTTTTGTTTGTTTTTGTTTGGTTAGTTTTGGGGGTTTAGGGGCTTTTTGTGGTTTTGTCTTTGCTGTTTTGTTTTTTGTGAATGTATTTGTTTATTGGTAAAGGCTTTCCTTTGGATATTAAAGGTGATTTCTTCTGTAATACTCGTCATCTTTTTCAACTTGTTTGATTCTATAACTAGAATGTATTGTGTTTGAATTAAATTGCTAGATGTTCTTCAGTGAGCCAGATGGAAACAGACAAAAATTAAATTATCGATGTGAGTGATTAAAAAGAGGATGTGCATGATAAAGAAGAGGAGGGTGTTGAACTCCACTTGTTGGTAGCGGTAGTTTCAGGTGTGCTCTTCTCCACCAGCCTTTACAGCTTTCTAACCGAGGAAATTTACATAAAGAACTGCTAAATGAGTAATGTTCGCAAGGAACAAAGCAAAAATCTTTGTAGACAGATGCTTTTAATCTAATGCAGGATGCAAATAACTAAAACAAAAAAAACAGAATTTCAAAACATTTCCATAAATACTATAACAGAATTAGAGATTGGTGTGGTTTAGCATCCAGGAACGGTGTAGCTCACTCTTCCGAGGACAAATTCACTGAGAGGTGATGTGATCTCAGATAAAGTGAGCACCAGTTCCAATTGCCTCAGAGTTTGATGTGATCCTCAGAACAGCTCTTCAGGATGAACACTACTCCAGTTTCTCGATATTGGAAACTCGAGCTTCCTTCTCAAGGTTGTAGTGTGCTGAAAGGGTAATTTTGAATCCAGGTCTGTGTGCTTACAAACTTGATTTTCTTGTTGCTGCAAAATTCGGGGTCCTTGAAGAAGAATGGTGAATGCTTTCCAGGCAGAGAAAAATGCAGAAATATAATTTTAAAAAACCGTGTAGAGAGATAGAGAAAACTCCAAGTAAAAGAATGTGAAGTAAAACTCAAAGATGACCCAGTCCTATATATTTGTTGTCCATATAAAACTTTGGTTTTTTTTTGGGGGGGGGGGCGGGGAATTGGTGTCTGCCTGCCAGTTTGTCTGTCTGTGTGTGTGTGTGTGTGTGTGTGTGTGCCTGTGTCTGCACGAATCCAGTGGCTTATATAAAAGCAGAAAGCAACTGGTAGAACACATTATAATCATTAGAAGCATGGACAGGCGATCATAGGAATCCAGAAAGTATGTACTAGGCCAGTTGGTTTTGGAGAGTATGTTGTACCAGGAGGGCCATACTAGCACTGAAGACTTGAGAAGCTGGAATTTTACAGGGAGACAATGGCATAGGGTCTTCTTTGTATATATGTTATGTGCATACCCATAGCCTTAGTTGGTTTGAGTTGTACCAGCAACTTGATATGACAGGAACTCTGTATAAGGAAGGAGCATGAATCAAAACAGGTTGTCATCAGGAGTTTGTGTGCTATATCCCATGGCAGGTTCTCATTCTGCTGTACATGGATGAGCAGTGGAGTGGCATTTTCACACATGGATACTCCATGATCTACTCAGAAAAAGCCAATCTCAGATCTTCTGAACCTTTGTACTCTATATTGATGGCTAGGTCCTGGCTGACCCTGAGGTAATAAAGTCACTTGGTCATATGCCAGCCCTATGCTGATGCTTACAAAAGTGAATGAAAATATAACCTCTGACTTTGTGGAGCTTTTAGTCTAGTGGGAGGGACAGGCAAAGAGTTAAATAACAGCAAAAACAAATGTATATACTTATAGCAATCTGGAAAATTTTATTCATAGGAATGATGTGGACATTGTTGTGATAAAAATGGAATAAATTTGGAAATCAACCCTTTAGAACAGTTCTATAGGGACCCTTCATGTCGGTCTTATGTCCACACTTAACCTCCATTTCCTTTCTCACTCACATTCCAATTCCCTGGCAGAATTCATCACTTCCCATCTCTGATTTTTGATAGTTTGAGAACATTATGCAGCCATTAGCATTGGCTTTTTGCAATCAACATAATAGCCTCAAAATTCGTCCAAATCTTGTATAGCAGTAGTCCATCCCTTTGTATTGCTGCCTAGTGTTCCATGGTATTTATCTAACTGTTTAGCTGTGAAACCATTGAAGGCTATCTAGAACATTCATTCATGTACAGGCTTTTGTATGAACACAAATCTTCCTTTCTTTGATTGTCTAGGAGTGCAGTTGCTTATTTATATATTAGTTACATACTTTGTTCTGTAAATGAAAACCAGTTTCCCAGAATTGCTAAATCATTTAACATTCTCAGCATCCTTTCCAGCATTGATGTCACTGTTTGTTTTTACTTTTAGCCATTGTGATGGGTGTGTGGTCTTTTTCATTGTGGTTTTAATTTGCATTATTCAAATGGCTAATGATGGTATGCCATCTATAGTCTCATTGATGAAATGTATGTTTCCCCATTAGTTAACTGGATTGTTTTTAAAATGTATTTGTGCACACGTGCTGTGTCAGGACAGATTGCAAGAATAGTGGGTTCTCTTCTACTGTGTGGGTCTCTTGAATCAATCAAGCTGGGTAGCAAGACCCTTTATTTGCTAAGATATCTCACTGGCCCATTAATGGATTATTTTTAAACTGTTATGTCTTCAGGTCCTTTTATGCAGTCTAGTAGATGTTTCTCTTTTGTCTGATGTTTCACAGTATTTCTCCCAGTCTGTACTGTTTTTTTTTTTCATTATTTATTAGAATCTTTTAGAGAACAGATGTTTTTAAATTGATAAGTTCCATATTAACATCTTTTCATTTTATGCACTGTGCTTTTGATGTTAAATATAAGAAGACATTTGTGATCTGAATCGTGGATGTTGAGAATTGAACCCCGGTTACCTGGAAGCCTAGTCAGTGCCCTTAACCTCTGAGCCATGTCTCCAGTCCAGCAGTACTTAATTTTTGAGAATTTCCCTAATTGCTCCTTTTTATTTAATTTAATCTGTTTGCCTCCCCCATTATGTGTGTTGAGGAGGCATTATTTGCTTCAAACTTAAGATTTATTAAATTTATTATTTTGCCTCCTTCAAACAGAAAGCAATAGATCTTGCAAGCAAAGCAGCCCAGGAAGACAAAGCTGGGAACTATGAGGAAGCTCTTCAACTCTACCAACATGCTGTTCAGTATTTTCTCCATGTCGTTAAGTGTAAGGCATGCTTTATTTTATTTAAACTTATGCACTAAAAGGGAAAAAATTGTTACATTTATAAAAATTGAAATACAAAGCCAAGAGAATTCTAAAGATCTAAACCACCCATTAAAAATAAAGTTCCTTTTCTCCTTTTAAGTACTGCTAACAGATGTGACAGCTGTTGGAGTTGTTACTTTATACACCCAGCATCTTTTTGTGTATTCAATGGAGAAAGCTTTGTTTTATAGATAACCTGTCCAGATTATATGATTTGAACTTAATAATTTCTTAAGTATATGTTGGAAATGATTTTGTCATAAAATATAGGTTGGGAGTTATTAAGTGTATCTTACAAATGCATAGTTGATGTTTATCGTGTACCAGGTTCTATTTTGGGAACTGGAGAGTCAACACTGAGCAACAATGCAATGAAAATGTGTAAGATTCATCACTAATCTTACACTCAGTGCATTGGGTTATTATTTAATTTGAGTTTTCCCTTTTAAGTGGAGGGGAGGAGTTATGCTAAAGAAAAATTGAAAATAAAATACAACACATAAGAGACATGAGGATAATCCTGTGCATTGCCTGTATTATTCAAGTCCACATTTCAAAATAGCCATAATAGAGGCCTTTATGTAATAAGGTTACTATGTTGTTGGTCCACATAATGTATGTGATTTCTGTCACTTTGTATACTTTGAAATAAAGCTGACAAAGATGTTGATGGAGTGACTACTGCTTTACTTCTGATTATCATTTATATTTTAAAACTTTTATTCACTTGTATTAATTTTATCTATCAACATATGTATGCAGTGTACAGAGAGCAAATCCAGCTTCCATTTTTCTAACTGCCCCCCCCCCAGCCTCACTACTCTACATTCAGAGTTTTGTGTTGTCTCTCTTGTGATTGTTTTTTTGTAAGACAAACAGCTTTCAGCTGTCTGCAAACTGTTAAGGGAAGAATTTGAAACCTATAGACTGTTAAATACTTTTATTGTATAACATTAACTTAAAATATCTACCGTTTTACTCTGAGGTTTTGTTTTGTTTGTTTTTAAATTCACACTCCCTTTTGGCCTCCAACCCTGAGCAGGAAGGAACAGAAAAGGGTGATAATCATTGGGTACAATGAATTAGAGATGCTTTTCCTCACTCCTCTAACATAGAAGTTCCTAGTTAAAAGACTGTCTCTAAGTTTGAACCTTTCTCTGTTGAATACTATATTAGTTGCTTTTCTGATATCCCTATAGAATACCCTGGCAGAAAACAAGTTGGGGAAAAAAGGCTTCATTCTGGTTTACATACAGTTCCAGAAGGGATTCTGCCCGTCATCACAAGGAAAGCCTGGTAGCAGAAGTATGAGGCCAGCCTGGGAGTCAGGAAGCTAACTGGTCACAGCCCATCAACACATAGGAAACTAGAAAACAGGAAGCCACATCGTAAAGCCTCAAAGCCTGCCTGCAGTAACAAAGTTCCTCCAGCAGGGCTCTACCTTCCTAAACAGTACCACCCACTGGGGTCCAAGTGTTTGCATATATGAGCCCATGGGCACATTTCATATTCAAACTACAACAAATGCTAATGAAATAGTGTCTCGTTCCTTTCTGTAGATGAAGCACAAGGTGATAAAGCCAAGCAAAGTATCAGGGCCAAATGTACAGAATATCTTGATAGAGCAGAAAAACTGAAGGAGTATCTGAAGAAAAAAGAGAAGAAGCCACAGAAGCCTGTGAAAGAGGACCAGTCAGGTCCAGTTGATGAGAAGGGGTATGTATTCTAAAATGTTAGATTTTATATCTTGTGACCTTTCATTTGTGTAACAGATTTCTTTTGTCTAAGCCAGGAATTTTCCAACCATGAGTCATGGGCCAGAGTGGGCTTGTGTCCTGTTGCAGTCATTAAGTTTTATTGAGAGACAGCCTTGCATATCTGTTTATATACTGTCATCCTGGGCAGCTCTTATACTGTAACAGTAGAGTTGAGTGGTTACATTACAGATTGTATGGCCACAAAACCTGAAATGTTTACCATCAAGCCTTTCAAAGACCAAAGTTTGCTAGTCTCTGCTTACTGCCTTTTTATACCTCCCTGTTTTCAAGTAACTAGGAATGTTACTTGAAATGCTGGGCATGGCACCAACACACCCCTGACTGTCAGTAGGAGTGATCTGTGAATTAAGTCTGCCCCTGTGGACAAAGTGAACTCCAATAATATCAATAATTTTTATTTTATGCAAAGGCTTTTTTAGATGTTGGTTTGCGGCCAGGTGGAGGTGGTGCATGTCTTTAATCCCAGCATTAAGGGAGGTAGAGGCAGAGGCAGGCAGATCTCTGTGAGTTTGAGGCCAGCCTGGTCTACAGAGCAAGGACAGGCACCAAAACTACACAGAGAAACCCTGTTTTTTTTTTTTTTTTTAAAGGTTTGTATTATGTCATTGTAAAGAAAGCAACAGCACAATTTTTTAAAACTGAACTCCAGTTTTTGAATGTCTTCCTAGATGCAGGAAGTATCACAAATATAAAGAGAATTTACTGTACATGTAGTGCATGCATTCCCAGCTCTGCTAAGCAGGGAGAACATACTCTAGCTAGATTTGCTCTTGATGGTTCTGTGAATGGGTGCCAGCATGGTTCCAGATGACACATTAGGAAAACATTAGATTCTAGGTTGATATGGCCTGCCTGGGTTTAAAGCACTGAGGATCTGGTGAGCTCTAGAGCCTCTGATGCTCACAGTTCATATTCTGCAGGGTACAAGTTTCTTGCATAATGCCCCAGGTCATGAGGGACTGAGGGATGGAGCCCTGTAGGCAGTGCTCCCCCCATATTTGTTCATGATGAAATTTTGCCTCTTTACTAGGCATTGCCAAATTTAAGGACAGGAGAGATAAAAAATTTAGAGTTGACTTCCTTAAACCTTGTGGCAGAGTTTGAAGAAAATTATAAGCTCGGAGTTTTCTGTTCTCTGTTAAGATATGGTTAGAAAAAAAGAGTTTCAGTGGCATGCCAAGAATATTTTATATTCTATTCATAGTAATTCCCAACATGAAATGCACATATTCATATTCATCATGAGCCTACAGGGCCTCCACATCTCACAGACTTCTGCCAGCCAAGGACATTTGATCTTCCCTGTCTGCAGGGACACATGCAGTGTTAGTGAGGACCTTGTAATTATCTGCTCTGCATTGGTCGCCTGACAAGGGAGAGCCAGTCTTTCTTCTCTACTAAATAACAGTCCTGGTTACAAGGATCTGGACTGTAGCTGATTTTTCTCGGGATTACCTTACAGAATTTTGAGGACAGAGAAGCAACCTTGAGTTCCCACCATTACAAAAACTACCCAGGATACTGTATGGGGACATAGAGTGAATTCACGCCTGTGGTTATTTTATGTTCAAAAAGAGAACTTGCTGCTGCCACCTTCCCCACCAAATATTCCTAGGTCGCAGAAATACACACACAGGAAGGCCTCTGCCTCAGTTTCCTTAGGGCAAACCAGTGGTCTTACCTGAGGATTTGTTCTTCATGCAAGCAACCCTCACCTTTCAGGAACACAAGTCTGATGAGGATAAAGGCTGTCTGCAAGGGAACCTCCCGAGGGCAGTTGGTTTTAAATGGCCTTTACAGCCTGAGAAACTTGAATGGGAGATTGGAATGTCGGTGACTCAGCTCTCAGTAGTTTCTTCATCCATAACCCTGCCATTCTACAAATAACCAAGGCTTTTCTACACTGGCACCAGTCCCACCAAGTCTTTAAAATCCTTTGTGTCTTAAAACCTGATAGTTGGTAAGACTTTTCTTCTCTGTATCACTTTTCACCCAACGTTGTATCAACATTTTTCCATTCATTGTTTCTATAACATTGTTTTCAAAAGCTGTATTCTGTCATAAGGCTAATTAATCTCTTTAACTGAACATAAATTATTTTTGTTTTTTTCCTCAGTGTACTGTAGATGTGACTGTCCTTGTAGTGAAATTTTAAAATTATTTCCTTAATGTAAATCCCTAGATGTGAAATAGTGCTGTTCTAGTTCTCTGTTGCTGTTCTAAAATACCATGAGCAAAAGCAATATGGGAAGAAAGCGTTTAATGTAGGTTAAAGGGTCTAGTCCACCACGAGAGAAGCAGAGGGACTGATGGCGGAATGCTGCTTACTGGCGTGCTTTCCCTCCCTTGCCCAGCGTCTTTCTTGTATTGCCCAAGCACAGCTGCCCACAGAGGCTCTGCCTACAGTGGTCTGGGCCCTCCTACATCAATTAGTAATCGAGAGAGCACCACACAGGTGTGCCCATAGTCCAGTGTGATGGAGGCCGTTCCTCAGTGAGAGTCCCTCCTCCTGGGCAGTCTCAGTTTTTGTCAAGTTGGCAAAAACTAACCAGCACAAGCGGGTTGGCCATTTATCTTTGATATTCACCAGGAAGCTTTATCAGTTTGGAGGAACCTCAGGCAAAGGGGTATATTGTAGATAATTGTGTACTGTGCCTTTTCTTCCTAGCATCATGTCTTGTTGAGTTGTATTGGCCTGGTCCTGATGTTTTTTGTAGTTGCTTACAATTTTACTGTACTCTGTTTTAAATCCTTCATACAACCTGTGGGTACATACATGCAGGGACATGTCATGAGGATAGAGGTGTGTCTGACTTCATTCCAGTCTTGTCCATTACCAGTGCATAGTTCCCTATTGATCATTTGCCTGCTTCCTGTTTTAAAAGTGTCATTTGAAACACTTCAATACAAATAATTTTTAATGTCAATGTCTTTTCTTAAACATTTCAGGTTGTCTTTCCTTCACTTTTGCGTTGTTTATTAGCAGTGAGTGATCTTTTGCATATATTAAATTCTTTTCATTAGGAATGACAGTGATGGGGAAGCAGAATCTGATGATCCTGAAAAAAAGAAACTACAGAATCAACTTCAAGGTTACTTTGGTTTTCATTTTTAAATTTATTCTTATTGAAAAGACTCATGGGTTGTCTGCTTGAACTGTTTTGTTTCCCTCTATTTTATTGAGTTTCAAAAAGTGGCTTTGGTTGCTGGTGGGTCACATACTGACTTGGTTCCAGACTAGGGTTTACTCTCAAAGCTAATATTTTGTTGTTTTTAATGGAGTAAAAAAAGGTTTGTTTTCATTCCTGCCTTTAAAAGTTGCTCTTTTTCATGTATTTGCCCCTTGTACAATAGATAGCGTTGACACTATTAACACACTGCGAGGCCCAAGGAACTGAGTGGATTAGGAATCACATGATCCTGCTGCCATGGCTGCAATTGACCTGCTGCTTCATTTTCTCCCTGTTTTCTCCTCCACGTTCCTGGCTCACAGATATGCTTATTTCATTATGTTTGCTTTTCTCTTTTTTTCTACTACACATGTCAAAACTCTTTGATTCTGCTGTCCTGAAGTAGAGTGGCATAATGGAGTGGCTGTGAATACAGATCTGGATTCCACTCTGAGGTCTGCCACTTAAAAGCTTTCAAACTGTGGGCAAGTTCCCCAACCTCTCAGAATCTGAGTCCCCATCTTGAAAATGGACATTTCTTCCAGGGAAAGGAAAGCAAGATAATGCAAAAGGATCTTAATAAATTCTGGAGGAATGGTAGCTCAGAATATCTAAAAAGGCATCTACTTAATTGTTGGTTTCTTTAGTTGCTGAGATGTGATTGTTCTTTTGTATGTTGGCTAATGGCTTTTCAAATAAAAGGCTTAATTGTTGGTAGTACGTATTTGCACCTTTGAGTCTTAAATAATAAAATATTTAACTAGAAAGGATTCTCATTTTGTAGGCTCAGTTTGGTTACTGGAAAGGGGAAAGCGAGTGTGTGTGTGTGTGTTCGTGTGTTCTCAGATGTCTCTCTGTGTGTGTGTGTGTGTTCTCAGATGTCTCTAGTACGTGTGTGTGTGTGTGTGTGTTCTCAGATGTCTCTCTAGTATGTGTGTGTGTGTGTGTTCTCAGATGTCTCTGTGTGTGTGTGTGTGTGTGTGTTCTCAGATGTCTCTAGTACGTGTGTGTGTGTGTGTGTGTGTTCTCAGATGTCTCTAGTACGTGTGTGTGTGTGTGTGTGTGTGTGTGTGTGTGTGTGTGTGTGTGTGTGTTCTCAGATGTCTCTCTAACCTTGCTATAATTCTTCCCTCATTTTGGTAAGATTTCTGTCTTACCCACTCCACTGGTATATGTTAGAAAATACTATAAACTTAGTATGTTGAAAACTGTTTAACTAATTATGGTAGAGAACAGAGGTTTTTGTTTTTGTTTTAGATTTAGTCTTTTATTTTTATGTGTATGTGTCTGTCTGTGTGAGTGGATGCTGCATGTGTGAATGCCCAAAAAAGCCAGAAGAAGGTGTCCGATCTCCCTGGACTGGTGGTTGTAAATTGCCTGATGTGGATCCAAACTTGATTTCTCTGGAAGAACAGAATGCTCTCTTAACCACTGAGCCACCTCTCCATCCCCCTGAGAACAGGGTTATTTTGTTGTTGTTGGGTTGCTTTGATTTTTGTTTATATGCCAAGAACTTTTATAGCAGATCGATGCTGTCCCTCGGGCAACTTTGAGTTCACCCTGCTGCCCTGTGCTGCCTAAAGTGATAGGACACTCACTGTACAAACTGTCAGTTGATCTACACTAAGTAGACTTCTAAGTTGAAAGGCAAGAAACATTTCCTGTCCGTTTGCCTTGCTTGTTTTTTTTTTTGTTGTTGTTTTTTTGTTTTTTCGAGATGGTTTCTCTCTGTAGCTTTGCGCCTTTTCCTGGAACTCACTCTGTAGCCCAGGCTGGCCTCAAACTCACAGAGATCCGCCTGCCTCTGCCTCCCAAGTGCTGGGATTAAAGATATGTGCCACCACCACCTGGCTGCCTTGCTTGTTTTGTATGTTTTCTCCCTCTCCATTCTCCTACCCCAAGTGAAAAGTAGACCATATATTCAATTTTGAAAATTAGAGTTTTTAACAGAGATATTTATAAATTCCTAACAGTTGTAAATCCTGAAACAACATTTAGATGTAGAAACCTTTGTAATCTCAGAATGAAATAGAGTGTGAATGGAGCTTTAGGCTTTCGTATGAGGGTTTTGTTTATTTTTTATGTAACTGAGAATGACCTGGAATTTCTCATCTTTCTACCTCCACCTCCCAAGTTCTGGGATTAGAGGTATATGCCCTCATGTCTGGCTTTTGTCCGTTTTTTGATTTAGTGGTTGTTAATGATTACTATCTTTTTATTTGTTATGGCTGGGAAGATAGCTCAGTCAGCAAAACGCTTACCACACACACAGGAGAACCTGAGTTCAAGCCCCGAGAACTCACCTACTAAACCAGACATAGTCACATACATCCATAATCCTAGTGTTGGGAGGTGAAGGTAGGCAGATCCCTCAGGGATGCTGGCCTGCCAGCCCAGCCTGACAGATGAGATCTGGGCCATTGAGCTCTGGCACCACAGAAGACACACACGTGTGTGTGACTGAACACCTACACACCCACACTATCATTTTAAAATTTTTTATTCCCAAAATATTTTAATATTTTACTTGTGTTTTGGATTATGGTATTTAATATATGACTATTAGGATAAAGATGGATTATGGTTTGAATTTTCTGTTAGCTAATTCAGGGACTTGTGAGGTTAAATGTCTGTTTGATTTTATTTTTTACATTTATTTTTTGTTTGTGTACGTGTGCATATGTGTGTACGTGTATGCACCACAGCACGTGTGGAAGTCGAGGATAACTTTCAGGAATCAGTTTTGTCCTTCTTTCATGTAGTTCTGGAGATCAAACTTGGATCCACAGCCTTGGCAGCAAGTGCCTTTATCTACCGAGTCATCTTACCAGCCCTTAAATATTTAAATACAATATACAGGGTAGTAAACAGTGCACTCATATTCTTGGAAGTGTAGTCGATTTATATTTTGTGGTAATTTTATCTTGCCTTTTTAGTTTTATAAACCATTAAGTTTTGTTTGGCACTTAATCTTTCACAACTAAATATTGCAAAGTTACCTTTAAACTTTAATAAAAATATTAGTTGTATGTGGAAATAAGCATAGTGATGAACGTCTTTAGTCCTCTAACACTTGAGAGGCCAAAGCAGACAGATCTCAATGAGTTTTGTGGCCAGCCTGATCTGCATAGTGAGTTCCAAATAGCCAGAGCTACATACATAATGAGACCTTTTCTCCAAAAAGAGAGAAGGGCGGTATATTAAGTATGCTTGGTGCAGGAGGGAAGGGTATATATGCATATGTAAATGCATGTTCATGTGTGTTAGCACGGAGTGTCATGTTGGGAAGGGGTGTGTGTGTGTGTGTGTGTGTGTAAGTGAGTGATTATTGTGTTCTTGAGCGTTCTCTACCTGTGCAGTGATGCACTTGAACCCAGAGCTCATGGATTCAGCGAGTCTACTTAGACAGCTTGTTCTAAAGATCCTCCCTATCCCCCACACGCTGGGATCACATGCAGGCTCACCCACCAGGCATTTACGTGGGTGCTGGGAATCATAGCTCCAGTTCACAACATTTGTTTGACAAGCTCTTTACCAACTAAACTGTTTCTCCAGCTTCTCTTGGAGTTAGATTACATGAAAATCTTGAGTTATACACGGATAAAGAGAATTTACTTTCATTTGATAAATGAATCCCTATTCTGTGGTGTACATTTTTTTTTTATTGTGAGATTACTGATCTTAGTGGAACATAAACAATGCACATTGACTTTTTTGTACCAAACTGAACTTTAGGGTGCAAAATATGGCTTTATTCAATTTTAGCCCAATAATTAAAGAATTTTATATTTTAGACAAGTTCAGTTACCAAGTATAGGCTTAGACTCTTAGGTGATAACCAAAAGAAATGGGGTTTAAAAGTAATTTCATGATCAGTGATTCGTATGTATTGAGGTGTCTGTGTTTAAACAACTACCTGTCATCTTTTTTGTGTATGTTCTTGTGTGTGCATGTGTATGGAGGCCAGAAGTTGACTTCAAGTATCTTCCTAGATCATTCTACTTTAGTTTTTGCAGCAAGTTCTGTTACTGAACCTGGAGCTCATCAATTGAGCTTGTCTGGCAGCCAGTGAGCTCCAGGGATCCTTCTGTTTCTGCACCCACACCCCCCAGAGCTGAGGTTACAGATATGCACCACCACAGTTTGATACGGGCGCTGGGGAATCTGAGCTCAGATCCTCGTGGCTTGAACTTTGCTGACTGAGCCCTTCCTCATCAGAGTGCCTGCTTCTCATCTTCTTAGGCTGTTTAGTGATTCATATTAAAGCAGTTCCTGTATACTAGAGAATTGGAAAAGCATTTGATGAAAATAACTAGAGGTTTCTTCTAATAAATTACAGGCTATTTTTCTTGGACTCTCTCTGTAATAGTTTTATAGTTTTTTAATACTCTGAGAAACTAAATCATTCTTTTAAGTAACTTTGTTAATTTAAAAAAAAATGGTTCTGTTTAAAGGCAGATACAAAGTTTGGCAAATCTCAGGAAAGAATTGCAGGTCTTTAAGGATGCACTTTTTTTTTCCCATTATCTGTTCCTCTCTCATTTCCATCTCTTCTGTCTTTCCTCTGATTTTGTCTCCTGTCTTTCTGACTTTAGTTAAAATCACTGAAGTGTATTCTGTCTGGTATACTCAATGGAGAGTGTTAACAAGAGAAATAGTGAGCCAGCCCCACTGAAGAAGTACATTGATTGTCCAGAGCCAGTACGTGGCTCTAATACTCACTGGGTCACCTGATCCTGTGCTAACCTGTTTGTGTGGTCTGGCCAGGTAGTTCTATTTTCATTTCACTAATGAGGTAGCAGGAATTTAGGCATTGAGTCTTGTCCATAGCCAACCACTTAAGTTCTTGCCTCCTAATGATTTCTGACAACTTCCTCATTATACTACTTCAAAAAAAGTCATAGTACTGAAAACATTTACAAACAGTTTAACAGTGTGGTTTTTAAATGTTGCTAACTTTGCTGAACTCGTCTTTCTCAATTTAAAGATGACCCAATATTTCATAGGTGCCATTGTTATAGAGCGACCAAATGTGAAGTGGAGTGATGTTGCTGGTCTTGAAGGAGCCAAAGAAGCACTTAAAGAGGCTGTGATTCTGCCTATTAAATTTCCTCATCTATTTACAGGTGAAATGGCTTCTAAACGGTTTAATTTCAATCATATTACCGATTATGGTAGAGCATTGTGACTTCATGTCTCCATATCATGAATTATCTTGAATTGACAATTTAAATGTAGTAAGTAAATCTACTTTCACAAAGATGTTCCTTTTCATTTCTATGTTTGCAGGTATGCATTGCAGAATAATCTAATTGTCAGCCACTAGGGCTTACAGTAAATCACTGGCATACTACAAACTCATTAAAATACAGTGTATATATCCATATTAATAAATTTAAGTCCACATGATAATTTACTGAAAGATGTCCACATATATTATAAGGATCAGAAAGCAAGTTATAAAAACATACAATATAATTACATATTTGTTAAGTAAATATGTGTGCTGAGAAGTAAATGTAGATGGGTTGACTTTAAAATGCTAATAAGTGCTAGTGAATATAATTATAGGTGAACTTTATCTTCTAACTTTTATCTGAATTTGTGTAGTAGTCATGTGTTAGTTTTTGAAGTGTTTCCATGTTTTAAAATGAGTTTTTTTAAGAATTATGTTACTGCCTTGGATGATACACATTCTCTATGGACAAAGAAAGCACTTCTTACACTGTGAGGAGAGCTAGCCCAAGCTCTAGTTGCGGTGTAAGTGATCATCTGTGCTGAACGGTTTTACATTGTCTTTTTGTGACTGGTGGCCGTGTCTGTGATGTGACTATACCCACAATCTAACACACAGGTTTTTCATTTTGAAAACAAGCTGGTTTGTGTAGAGAACACATTTGTGATGTTGGCTGCAACCTGAGCAGGTTTAGACAGTGATGTCACGGAGAGCAGATAGAACAAAAAATCTGTGGGCTGCATCTCACCTCTCTAGCTCAGGGCACTGCTTATAGCCCATCTCAAGGATATAAAACTGATAGAATAAAAATTACATTATAATCCTGTAAAGGTTCAGAAATCTGGTTGAGCTCTGGGTATGACATACAACAGTTCATACACAGATTTTTGCCTATATTTGAACTTCAAATTTTCTTGTTTATTTTTTATTATAATTATTTTTAAAACTGCTTACTATTTACCATGAATGAAAAAAATCGTGTCTATCTAACATACATTTAAAACGTAATCACTTTTAAATAAAAGTATACACTACCTAATATCATTTCTTATTCTTCCAGTGTTCTGTGCACTGGGCAACACTGCCTTATAGGTGTGTGCATTTAAAAGAGAAAAGCAGAATTCAGCATGAAAGCCAAGCCTTTCATAATCAAAACAGTATTAGTTAGTTTTTGCATTAGTCATCTAGGGATGGTTCTGCTGCAGACAGTGGGTACCCATCTGCAGTTTGTATGTGGATTTTAAAATTTTTATTGTATAATTCTATACAGCCTACTATATTTTAGGCAACATCATAATTTCTGATTAGCCAAATTAAGGCACAAAAAGTTGACCCCCCCTCCTTGTTTCCTTTAAGCAGATTTAGGATTTACAGTGATAGCTCTCATATCATTACCCAACCACTGAAGCTGCTGATTGCCATACTAGCCTGTGTTTCCTGGTAAATTAGGAACTCATTAGAACTCATGAGTCCTCCAGACGTGAGTGTTGCACCTAGTCATCCTCCACAGGAGACAGATATTTAGAAGCAAGGCTTTGCAGCTGCCTCTGTTCTGTGGATGTGCTTTTCCTGCATTAGTCTAGTGTGGAGCAGGACCCTTTAACTGAACTTTCTGTCCCTGGGGAGCAGAGATTCTTTGTCTGTTTCTTTCATGCATTGTGGTTTCCATACATTGGTTGAGCAGATGAGTGAGCAAGTCAATGAACTTCCTATTAGGAGGTCAGTATTTCTGTGAATGTGTTTTTGATGAGTCTCCAGAAAGAGCAAGTTGCATACTTAAGACATACCTTAGACTGATCAGTTTTAAAGTATCTTTTTAATCTTACTGAGAACTTTCAAATGAAGACCTTTAGTGTGGACAGTGTCTGCAGTAACTAAAGTCCTCATGCTATTTTTCTAATACAACTTGTAGGAAAGAGGACACCTTGGAGAGGAATCCTGTTGTTTGGGCCACCAGGAACAGGAAAATCGTATTTAGCCAAAGCCGTTGCAACGGAAGCAAACAACTCAACGTTTTTCTCAATATCTTCCTCTGACCTTGTCTCTAAGTGGCTGGGGGAAAGTGAAAAGTAAGTGATGCATTGAGTTTTCACTTGGGTCTCTGGTGTCAGTCACCTTGTCAATATGTGCGTTAATAGACTTCGTAAACCATCGCTAAACACTCGGAAGGAATGTAATGTAGGTCTTCATTTCTCTGTCAAGCTCAGTACCTAGCTGGGAATTTATTTTGTAGGGGAAAAAAGCTAGTTGTGTGTGTGCATTTGTACGTGTGTGTGTGCGCGCGTGCGCCTACACGTGTGCATGTGTCTGTGTGTATATAACTTAGTGAATTATCTAGTATCTTGTAATTTATTGTTTCATTCCCCTGCAGCATGATTCGGCCTTCGGTCTTTGTGGTTCTTATAATATTGGTATATTGCCTTGTTATGATCATTTTGTACTGTTTACAAACTACCAGCTTTATTTATTTTTATTTTTAGACTGGTTAAGAACTTATTCCAACTTGCCAGAGAAAACAAGCCTTCCATTATCTTCATTGATGAAATTGACTCTCTGTGTGGCTCAAGAAGTGAGAACGAAAGTGAAGCTGCACGGCGAATTAAGACCGAGTTCCTGGTCCAGATGCAAGGTAGTGTTGCTGGTTTTTAAGACAGCCTCTGAGTCTTGCTTAACCATTCCTGGGGAAAGAATTTCAGCAGAATTTCTCTAAAAAACTACTATTGCCATTCTTGTTTTTGTTTCCAGACAGGATCTCATTGTGTAGCCCTGGCTGGCCTTTAATGACATAGACCAAGCTAGCCTCATAGATGATACCCAGTCTGCCTCCCAAGCACTGAGATTAAAGATGCACACCACCACTCCCTGCGTGAACGTGTCGGTTCTGTAATTATCTTACAGAATTCACAGATATTATTAGTGAACTGATTATATCTCTACTCATGTACCAGGAGCTGCATGAAAGAATATTTTGAAAAGAGTATTAATAATATTTGTCCATACTCTAGAAGATTTGCTTCTTGAGATGGTGTGATTGGTGCTTGAGCAGTGTGGTTCTTGGTTAGTTGCGTTTTTGTAAAGATGAAGATGAAGTACTTGAGTGTTACATAAAGCACTGCCTCCTCAATGGAACATACACAAGAGTGTGCAGAATAGATTACAAACACGCGCGCGTATGCGCGGTGGAATTTATTTTTAGCTGCAAAGAATGAAATTGTATCATTTGCAGAAGAATGCATATAACTGTATATAATCTTATTTTAAGCAAACTAAGTCAGTCTCAGGAAGACAAATATCATATTTTCTCATTTGTGGTACTGGATTTTATGAATAATGATGAAAATAGAAGAAACTGCCAGAGGGGACAAAAGGAGCTGATGGGAAGGGGAGAGGTGGGACATTGGGGAGTATGCTCCAAGTGCCTTACATACATCTTTGAAAATGTCCTGATGTAACAATATTATCTGTAGTGAGTGTACACCAGCGACTTTAAAAAAAAAAAGAAAGCATCAAATTATTTAAAATCTTACCTATTTTAATGCAGGAGTTGGTGTGGACAATGATGGCATTTTGGTTCTGGGAGCTACAAATATACCCTGGGTTCTGGATTCTGCAATTAGGCGAAGGTATGATGATAGAATAAACATCTTATTTCTAACCACAGCGTAGCAATAAATGATACTATCCCTTTCCTTTATAGGAATGTATTCTGATAACTTTTCAGATTTTTTTTTTTATTTTGAATCCTTTTTATTAGTCAGTCCTAGCCCTCTTTCTCCCCATGTGTTGGAGGAGGAAGAATGATAGTTGCTCATTTGTTTGCTGGTTATAATGAAGGAAAGTACATTGCTTGGTGTCTGTCCGTAACTTTAGTCTGATTAAGTTTAGGATGGATGATACTTCAAAATTGACAGAAACAGTTCTGTATCTCAGTGAAAATCCTCCATATAAAGATTTGCAAAATGATTTCCTTTTCCTCTTCCAAACAAAATATTTTTATTGATTATTTGGGAATTTTACATAATGTACCCCAATCACACTCCCTTCCCAGTTCTTGAAGATCTGTCTCCCCATCATTGTGACACCCCCCCCCAAAAAAAAAAAAGAAAAAAGAAAAAACAAGTTCAATTTGTGTTGTCTATATGGTCACTGGAGCATGGTCAAACTTTCAGTGTCCAGCCCCTTAAAGAAAACTGAGTCTTTCCCTACCTCCATCCCTGCCGGAAGCCACCATTTGTGGAGAGCTACATTTCAGCATCCTTGTCCCAATTTTTAAGAATTCTCTTTTATGGTTTCCTGTCTAGGCTGTTACTTTTGGGGGTGGGGGTTGTCATAGAAGCCTTCGTTTTTCTCAACTGTGAGTCTGCAGTCATCGATACCACTGCAAAAGAAACTTCCTTGCCCTTTACAGTCAGCAGGAACAGAGATCAGAAGGCCATGTTGATGTCTGTGGTCCATGTTACCACCTAAGGCCACATGGATGTCTGTGGTCTGTGCTGCCTTCTGAAGCCATGTTGAGGTTGAGGTCCATAGACTAGGCTGCTGCTGGGGACCATATTGATGTCCATGGAAAAATGAATTATTACTCTTGCTGCTTAATCTGTAGCTCAGGCTAGCTTCGACTCAAAGCAGCTCTCCTACTTCAGCCATGCTGGGATTATAGGCATGAGCTACCATGTTTGGCTAGGAAGATATATTTTTTAGGAAAAAGTTTAGTTAAAAGAAATAGGTTTCTGTCTATTATTTGGCGAAGTGGCAATCATCTGTAACCCCAGCACTTAGGAGAAGGAAGGAGACCTAAGAACTTAAGGTCATCTTCAGCTGTGTAGCCAGTTCTAGGCTAGCTTAGACTATATAAATACGGTTTAAAACAACAACAGAAGTCTGTCATTTTTAAGGGGAAATTGAGGCTTCAGCACAGCTCTGTAGCTCCCTAAAGCATTCTTCGGTTGCATGATGGAAAGAGCACTTAAGTGTGTGCCCCTTTTATTGCCTCATTTGGTGATTTGACAGGAGGCTAAATTAGCACCCCACCCACCCGAGGAACTGTTAGGCAGTTTTAGAAAGTGGCCTGACCCAGAGCAAGTCTGTGTAAAGGTGAGGGGGACGTGCAGTACTTCTGCCGCGGTGAGTCTGCAGTTGTTCTGCCTTGCTTCCTCTGTCTCCAAACGCCCGAACTTTATGAAGGCAGTGTCTTAGGCTTTGCTCTGTGAAGAGACGCCATGACCACAGCAACTCTTAGAAGGAAAACGTTTATTGAGGGGGCTCGCTTCTCACTTACAGTTCAGAGGTTCAGTCCATTTTTTATCATGGTGGGACGTGGTGGTGTGCTAGCAGACTGAGAGTAGCTGAGAGTCTTATGTCTTGTAGGTCACATGAAGCGGTCTGTGACACTGGGTGGAGTCTTGAGCGTATATGAGACCTCACAGCCAAACCTCCTAATAGTGCCACTCCCTTTGGGGGCCATTTTCTTTTAAACCACTACCCCAAGTATTAATAAACTACTTGTGATAATAGTACAAGACTATTCAGAATGAACTCAGAGTGAAAAGAACATTTGTGTCATGCTTAGTCTGTAAGATTTTAAGTAGTTTTGCTATTTTGAACTTAGAGAATTATGGTAATCCTTATTTTATATTGTGAATCATTACTCTATTTATCACAAGTTCAGAGTGCAGATTTTGTGAGACCTCCCTTTATGCACACAGCCAAAAATGATCCAAAAGTTGCGTTTGAAAGATTAAACCAGTCAAAACTTGTTTCCTGACTATTTTGCTTCTAATTTTAGTTTTTGGTATATCATAGACAGTCTACCTTGAGGTAGGCAGGTATCTGTGTGTACACATATGCACTTAAACATATGGGTGTTTAACTCTGGCGTTGTTTATCCTGACTTAGTACAGTTGAGAATATCTAACTAAATGCCTGTGGTTTTCCTAAATATACGAATTTTACATTGAAATTAAGCATATGTATTTAACATCACTTGTATAATTTCTTTTAAGATTTGAGAAACGTATTTACATTCCTTTGCCTGAAGCACATGCCCGTGCAGCCATGTTTAAACTACACTTGGGCAGCACTCAGAACAGCCTCACAGAAGCAGACTTCCAAGAACTTGGGAGGAAGACGGACGGCTATTCAGGAGCAGACATAAGTATCATTGTACGGGATGCACTTATGCAGCCTGTCAGAAAAGTTCAGTCAGCTACTCATTTCAAAAAGGTAAGCAGGGCTAGTCTGCCCTGTCCTGTACTTTCAGATGAAGCTGCGGGACTGCTCCTGGCTTGTTCACAGAGGAGCTGGAATGGCTGCAGTGTTGTATGGAGTGTAATAAGTAGATTTATGTAATAAATTTATTTCTGTTGCACTGAAAATAATTCTTCGCTGGGTGTGGTGGCACAAGCCTTTAATCCCAGCACTTGGGAAGCAGCGGCAGGTGGATCCGTGTGAGTTCAAGGCCAGTGTGGTCTACAGAACGAGTTTCAGGGCTACACAGAGAAACTCTGTCTCTAAAGACTAGAAAAAAAAGAAAATTTTTCCAGTGAAGATTATTTATGGTCCTAAAGTACTGTGTTTTCTATGAAGTGACTTGAGGCATGTCTGGGTCATTCTGATGGTTGAGAACCTGCTTTTGGGGTATCCAGAGCAACCTGGAGCAGAATCCAGTATATTTGCACCATACCAGCATGTAAATAGCCAAAACCAGACAAAAATCTCCGATCTCATGCATCTGGGTAATAAAGATTGACATAAACACAAGTAAACTAAGTGTGAGTGTGTTCACAGTCAGCTGAGAAGGTGTACTTTACACTTGCACTGATCCCAAAAAAAGTTAATCAAATGAAACAAACTTGAAAGCAACCCCAATTTGATACAAATGTTTTGCCATAAATATTTGTATGCAACTTTGTTACAAAAGTTCTTTTTCTAGAAATTGCTAAACCCTTATTTTAGCTATGTTATGTTTCATGAAATGACATAGAAATTATTAGGTACTTAATTTCATTTTTGTCCTAGTTTGCCTTCTATTGATATGGTAAAACTATAACTAAAAGCGGTCTGGGGAGGAAAGGGTTTATTTCTTTTGGTTCTGATTATAGTCCATGGTGAAAAGAAGTCAGAGCAGGAACCTGGAGACGGGAGTAGATGCAGAGGCCATGGAGGAGTGCTGCTTCCTGGCACTCCATTCTTATATACACCAGGACCATCTGCCCAGAGATGATACGGTCCACAGTGGGCTGAGTCCTCCCACGCAAATCATTCATCAAGAAAATGGTTCATAAACTTTCCTCTAGGCCAGTCTGATAAAAGTCTTTTTCTCAGTTGAAGTTCCTTCTCCCCCAAGGATTCTACCTTGTGTCAAGTTGACAAAAAGCTACCCAGTACAGCACTTACAGGCTGTCTTAGGTACTTTCTGTTGCTGTGAAGAGACACCAAGGCTGCTTAACAGAAAGCATTTAACTTTCTGAGAGGGAGCCCATGACCATCATGGCGGGAGCATGGCGGAGGCAGGCAGGCAGGGTGCTGGAGCAGGAGCTGAGAGCTGACATTTAATCTACAAATTGGAGGCAGAGCCGGGCTACAGAGTGAGTTCCAGGAAAGGCACAAAACTACACAGAGAAACCCTGTCTCGAAAAACAAAAAACAAAAAAATTGGAGGCAGAGAGAGAGACAAACTGGGTTTGTCATGGGCTTTTGAGACCTCAAAACCCACCCCCAGTAACACACCTCCTCAACAAGGCCACACCTCCTCATCTTTCCTAAACTGGGAACCACACATTCAAATACATGAAACTGGGGGAACAGTTTCATTGAAACCACCAGGCAGGAAGGTTTTGTTTTGTTTTGTTTTGTTCAAGTTTTTGTTAAAAGAGACAAAAATATTGAATAATTTAAGACTAAACAGTCCTGCAAAATGTCACAAGTTTTTCAGCTGTGGAAAAGAGCAACGTAGGAGAGTTTTGTAATATGTTTGTTTTGATTTGTAAGGTGACTACTGTTTAATAAGCATTAGGGGAAAGAAGAGGAAGGGTAGCCAGAAATAACTGCTTCTCTTTCAGAACTTCTCTCCCTTTGAGCCCCAATAATCACATAAATTATTGTATGAAATATCAAGCTATAGAAATGAATCAAGAAAAATTTTAAATCAACCAAAATCTAAAAAAAATTTAAATCAACCAAATAATTGATAACATTTTTCCCTATATATTCTATTTTTCCTGCAGTAAACATTTTAAAACAACATAAAAATTAATGTATTTTTAACTTTCCTGATAATGACCAATCTCTTAATTCTTATTTCATTTATTCAGATAAATTCAAGTTACTGTGATTACAGGTTCGTGGACCCTCAAGAGCTGATCCTAACTGCATCGTAAATGACCTCCTCACCCCCTGCTCTCCAGGAGATCCCGGGGCTGTGGAAATGACATGGATGGATGTCCCTGGAGATAAACTCTTGGAGCCAGTTGTTTCCATGGTATGACATCTTAAGTCTATGTTCACTAATTTGTCAAAGAGCAAACATTTCGTTTCTGTAACACCAGTTAGAGAATTTTATGATCGGGCTCATGTATTTAATACTTGAAGAATTATAAATATTAGTTGTGCTTAGATGTAAAAATAATTATCTCAAGTAGTGAGACTTGTGTTAATTGAAAAGGCTATATTTTGAAAGCACAATTTTCTGACTTTATAAGTCATTCACATAATTCTCACATATATTGTATAAAATATTGTTAGAACTTAAATAAAATATGAGTTTTGCCCATGAATCTCACATTTTAAAATAACCAGAGATATCAACTTTTGTATTTATAAATAGTATTGTTTTTGTTTTACTTCTTTAGGCTGCATAGAAAGTTTAAATAATATAGTTCTTTAAATTTTCAACTAAAAACATTTAACCCTTTTTTTCAAATGCTATATAAGACTTTAAAAAGATTTGTTTATTGTATCTATACGTTTACATTGTAGGAATAAAAGTAACTCATCGGGTTTGTTCTGTAAGATATATCTTTTGGTTGCTGATTTGGTTACAACACTCAGTTGTAAACTTTTTCTGCTGTGGCTGCCAGTTTTCAGAGTGTTGTGGTATGTTTCACAGGAGCATGTGTCACGCTACATGTGTCTCAGCAGTGCTTATCTAATTATTCAGAAATCCCTTGTGTTGCAGTCTTTGATAGGCTAGATTATTTTTTAAGTTGTTGTGTTCTGTCCTGCACTGAAGAATTCACAGCAGCTTAGAATGTTTTTTTTCATTTGCCATGCAATTTTACAAGAATTTTTAATGACTTTCAGCTATTAGTGTATTTTCAGTTTCACTGTTAGTTTTAACTTAAAAATATTTGTATTGCTCTGTAGCATTCCTTCATTTAAGTAAAACTGGGTGAATTAGATAAATGTGTTTCTGTAGTAAAAAGGAGTATGATTCAGTCAGTACAACTCAAAAGGAATGTAATGATGTTACTACCAAATGCAGTTCTCAGTTTTCATTGGAAGGATTAAAATAATGTAGAGTATTTTCTGTTATTGAAAAGCTAATGGACTTGACTTTGAGAATTTGCTGCTTCAGTTACAAATGTCCACAGAGATTGTAATAAATTACTAATTTCTTGTGCAGTTACCATTTTCCTTCTGAGTTACACTTGGTGGGAAACAGACCTCTTGTTGAAGGGAAAGAGCTAGGCTAGGAATGAGATCATGGCCAGACTGTGGATGGTGTTGATCCCCGGGCTGCAAGAACTGTCCTTGCAATAGGTAACGAGCTGCGGAGGTACACAGAGGAAGAGAAAGGGATTTGCCTTAGGAGCTCATGACACTGCAGACTTTCCTGTTTGACTGTAAATTAGTAACTAATAACTAATAATGCAGTTTTACCGTGTTAAGTCCATTATTAATGCCCTCCTTTTCTCTTAACAGTGGGATATGCTACGGTCGCTGTCTAGCACAAAACCTACCGTCAATGACCATGACTTGTTGAAATTAAAGAAGTTTACAGAGGATTTTGGCCAAGAAGGCTAAGGCAAAGGCAGCAAGACCATGTTTACTGTGCATTTCCTCTCTTTTGTAGGTATTCTGCCTTTCTTTGATGACATTCAGATTATTTCCAGTAAAACTCTTTTACACAGGAAAACATACATCTCACTTCAGTGTTCCTTTAAGCTTGTGTTGTGCTTTTCCTACACTACCTGCTAAATTCTCCAGTTAACAGAAGTTGTAAAATTGTAAGGAGTGAGCTGTGGCAGAGAATTCAAACAGTGAGGAGAGCCTGAGCTTGGCTGGATTGCAGCGCTTAGGGTTCATGCGCACTCTCTCAAAGAGCAGTTGTCTTTACCGTCTATTTTCCTTTTTTTAAAGGAAATTGAAATAGGGCTAAAGCTAATGATATACAAATACCTTGAGAAAATCATTTAAGCATTCTTATCACTGTAAAGTTATTGCTTTATTAAAAATTGAAAATGGTAGACTCTTTACTCTCAGGGATGGGTGGTAAAGTGCAGAGCACTGTGAGGAAGGGGTTTGTACCACAGCCAGTGCTCCTGCTGACTTTAACGAGTTGGTTCTTCCTGTGTAGATTAAAGTGGTTCCTCTAAAGCAGCAGGCTTTATAGCCACATGACACTTTCCAAGTTAGTCATCATCTTCACCATGAAGAAGAAAGTTGTCTACTTCAGTGTCTTTGTAGCCAAGATTGACCAAAAGGTGGCAAAGAAGTACACATTTTTAAGTCTTGTTGTGAGATGCTGTAATGGGAACCTTTAATAATAAGAAAGTGGCTTCCCTTTGTACTTTAGGATGTTTCCTGTTTATGATGTGGGTGTGGATGTGTGTATATATATATATACATATATAATTTTTTAAATACAGGATAGCGAGAATCTTGTCTTTTACTTTTAATTTCAGGGAACAGTTTGTCCTAGCCACACAAACATTATCAGTGTGGCATTTCATGAAGCTTTAGAGAGAAACTGATGTCTCATTAAACGTAGCATCATGTTATTTTAATGTCTTCAAATAAATGATCTGAGGGTGTGTGTCACACACTTGTGCACCAACTCTGAGTTGTGCCTTGGACATTTGCATTGACTACATGCAAACAATTACTAGGTTAACCAGAATTGCTAAGCAGTTCTACCTTGCAAGTGCTACACAGTAATTGCATTTTAAAGTATATTTGCACATTTTACATGCTATGCTATATGATTGCCTTTAGGTTTTCTGTACAGATTATTTTTGTTGATATTCAATGAAAATTGTAGGCCTGAAATATACTGTTCTTATGTGAAGTAAATTGCTATAACCTACTTTTGGCTATCTTGTGTATTCTTCTTTATTTTGGGACCTTTTACATAGGAGACAATGTCTAAATTGGTTAAAAGAATAAATTGGATAAAAATAAGTTATAATTACTAATGACAGCTGGGCAGTAGTGGCGTACACCTTTAATCCCAGCATGCGGGAGGCAGAGGTAGGCGGATCTCCCAAAACTACCCAAAGAAACCCTGTCTCAAAAAAAAAAGTATAATTACTAATGAGTATATATATTACAGAATCAGGGATGGACACGCACACCTGTAATCTCATGAGTTCAAGTCCAGCCTGGTCTCCATAGCAAGTCCCTGTTTCTTTAAAAGAAAATAAAAATTATGCTCTTCAACAGCTACAGTGTGAGAGCTGTAAGTTACCTTAGCAGAACAACACTGAATTCTTTCTAAATGAATTGGTTTGTGTAGTGTCTTAGTTTTCCATTGCTGTGAAGAGACATTATGGCCAGGGCAACTCTTACAAAGGAAAAACGTTTAATTGGGGCTTACTTACAGTTTCAGAAGTTTAGGCCATTGTCATGGTGGGGAGCATGGCTGAATGCTGATCATTGTGGTGATGGAGAAGTAGCTGAGAATCCAGATCTTTAGGCAACAGGAAAAGAGAAAGCCACTTGGCCTGGTTTGGGCTTCTGAAAACATCCAAGCCCACTGCCAGTGATACACTTCCTCCGGCAAAGCCACACCTATTCCATCCTTCCCAAGTGGTGCTACACCCTGATGACTAAGCATATATGAGCCATTTAGGGGTCATTGTTATTCAAACTACCACATGAGTTTGGTCAGTCTCTGAACAATAAGAATTAATATAAATTTATTTAAATACACTTGAAAATAAGAATTTTTTTGTGAATCTGAAGTTCAAAGAAGTATTCTGCATAAATTAGTCAAATACATCACCTAATAGTATGTAAGGATAGTGTTGATAAGTGGAAACTTTAATTGCACTTTATTTTTCACAAACAAGATCTTACTGTGTAGCCCTAGATATCTTGAAACTCCGCCGTGTAGAAACTCCGCTGTGTCTTGAAGCTCCGCTGTGTAGACCATGCTGCTCAAACTCACTGAGACTTACCCACCTTCTTCTATTTCCCAAGTACAAAATCTGTGTGTCACTATGCTAGCCCCTCCCACGGAATTTTTGTATATTCTTTAAGACCTCCTCTGTGTTGCTCTGTCTGGAGTTATTGCTCCAGTCCCTAAATCTTTTAGGGAATAGATTTATTTGTGGAATCTAATATCATTACACTTCTGGAATGGTAGAATTTGCTTCATAAGCCAGTTTCATATTTGTGTGTCTGTGTCATGATATGTGGGGGCACGTGTGTAGACATCAGGATGCCTGTGGGGTCGTTCCTCTCCCTCCACGCTTCTGTGCACTGAGCTATCTTGCCGGCTCTTCATGTATTCTTTGTCTAAGAAAGCAAAGGAGCTTGTGTGTACCTGCTCTGCTCCGCGTTCTTGACTGTTATTGTTTTAGGCTGACATTTTCTGAGCAAACAAGACCCTCATGGCTGCTCATCTTTATGAGCTGCACACCACATGATTAGAAGTGTTTTGTCCCAGTCTGAGAAATCACAGACACTGTCCGATATGCCAGCAGAGAATTGACTTCTGACTTCACTGTCTGCTGGCAGGAAGCCAAGACGAATGCCGCTCACACTGAAAAGCACCCTTTGCCACAAAGCTGCCCCAAGGGCCAAGCATTGCCAGTGGGTTTCTTTGGGTTGGGCTAAGACTTGGAAGGAATCGGGCTCTTTGTTTGTTTTGAGATGAGATCCCATTTCATTGCCTGATCTCAGGTGACCTCCCGTGTCACCTCCCAGGTGCTGAACTATAGGCACTTGGTACCAAGTACAGCTTGGAATAATGTTGCTTGTGGCGGAAGATTTTGTTTGTTTTATAAATACTGTATATCAGGTAAAAATATGTGAATTTCAAAAGTAGGCAAGTACGTTTAAAAATTTGTATAAAGTATAAAATTAGAGCATACACCTTGTCTAATAACTCTAGCACACAGCATACTTAAATAAAAATATTTACATACTTGTTCAATGGAGGGAGGAGCTAATAGTACTTAAGTCTAGTGATAGAAATATTAGGGAATATGAATGCCTGTTTTTATATATCTTTATATACTTTTAATCTCCCCAAATAAAAGTCAGTAAGAATGACAGGTGATGATAGGAGTCAGTCTCAAGCTCTGGGATGTAACTGAAAACATTTTTTAAGACAGAAAAACAGAATCATAAAGTTAGTTATCAGTCACATGTCCTTTAGACAGGTTCTGTCCATACAAACTGCCTTGTTGGTCTGAGGCAGGCTCTGGCCTCCACTTTGAGAACTCAGATGGAGAGATCCTTTTTTCCTTCATCCATATCCATGGCTTAGCAGGTAGTACCATCCCAGTCCTTCACTTTGAACATCTTGAACAAAGATGAACAAGGCATTGAAAATAGAATTGCATTTTGGTGGAGGCACACACCTTCAGTCTTAGCACTCAGGAGGCAGAAGCAGGCAGATCTCTGAATTTGACCCCAGTTTGGTCTACAAAGAGAGTTCCAGGACAGCCAGGGCTGTTACATAGAGTGGGGGAAAACGAAAGAAGGAAAATAGGATTGTGGCTAACAATAGCATTTAATAGGAAGCTGTACTGCCCATTGTCACGTGGAATGGAGTGCTCAGCGAGGGGACACGGAAAAGCTTTAAGAGCAGCTGGGGGCGGGGGGGTAAGACAAGCATAGAAACCCAGGGGTCTCCCTTGAGTGTGTTCAACATTTCTTGTAGTTGCAGTACTAAAATAATGTAGATAAACTCAATATTTGATCTTGCAGGTTTCCAGATTGTGTTGGTTGTATATACAGACTCACCGTGGTTTTGTTGTTGGGGGGGGGGGGGGGGAGGAGTAGCAAAAGAACAAGGTCCATAAATATTTGAATATATGTATTTGTAACATTTAGAAGAACCTGAGTAGGTGCAAATATCAGGAAGATGTGTAAAAATGGATCATATTGGTGGTCAACCAGGAAGAGGAGTTTCACATTTCAAAGCGGGGGGATAGAGTTGGCGTAGTGGTTGAGAGCACTTGCTGTTGCTGCAGAGGACTGGAGTTAGGCAGCAGCCCCCAATGATAGCTCATCACCATCAATCCATAGGCACACATGTGGTGCACATAAATGCATTAAGTCAGAATACTCATACACATGCAGTAAATCCTTTTTTAGAGTTACAATTCAAATGTAATATATCAATATGGGCTCAATCAAGAGATTCTGCACTGTGTTGTGTTTTGAGCTGCTAACAGTGGTTTTAGGCACTTACTTGATTGGTTGAAACTGAACTTAACAGTGTCTACTCTGAACTCCATTAACATAATGTAAAAACAAGTATTCAACAACTTTAGGGACTAAAAAGCTGGAGGAAATGTCAGTGCCACCCACAAAGTCTTTATACTCCTGGCAGAAGATTCAGAATCCAGCCCCTAAATCAAAGCTTAGATAGGTAAAAGGAACAATAAACAATCAGGGTCAGTAAATCAATATAAAGTATAAGAAAGTGTAGGATAACTCAGATTATTTCAATCTGTGTTGTACTTCAAGCAGTCCAAAACCCTGTGGACCAGGAACGTAAGGAAGATCTCTCCATCACTAGGAGTCCCTTACACAGTTGCCTGAAGCAGTGGAATAGCAGAGAACTGAAGCTCTTGGAGTTGGCTGGATAGCTCTATGAAGGCACCAGACTTCTGTCTGTGATATTCCTGGACACACTGACCTGAGCTTCCAAACGATGTTGGCCAACGGGAAGTCATTGCTACACGGTTGCTGTGACTGAAAGTTGCCAAGCAACTGCACCATACAGCAAAGTGGAGCTGTACCACCTTTACCAGCTAGACTCAAAAGTCACGTCACCGTACTCGTGGCTGAAATAGTCACAGGAGCCCATCCAGTTTCAAATGGATAGGACAAGAATCCTCCCACCTACCACCAGAAGGGATGTCAAGATTACATTATAAGAAAAGTGTGGGTTGAAAGACAGTGATGGGTTTCCTAATCATATGCAACGTGAAATGTGTTTATGTAAACCTAATCTGCCAGTAGACCTAATTGCAGAATCTACTGGGAAGAGAACACAAGGAACGAATCAGTCAAAATACATGGGCTATTCTCCAGAAAATTGGCTGGTTTCTCCAAAAAGCCAGTTTTGGGGGGTGTGGGGGAGTAGAGATTCTCATATTCTTATGCTTTAGCTACAATTCAAGACAGCAGAATATTTGAACCTTGATTGGACCCTGTTTTATAAAAAGGGAAAGTGGAATTGAAAAAGTATGAATGTAATATTAGATAACTTTTACAGAATTGTGAGTTCTCTCAGACATGAAAGTGCTCTGGTGAGTGTTCTTTATTTATTTATTTATTTTTTTCCGAGACAGGGTCTCTCCGTGTAGCTTTGCGCCTTTCCTGGAGCTCACTTGGTAGCCCAGGCTGGCCTCGAACTCACAGAGATCCACCTGGCTCTGCCTCCCGAGTGCTGGGATTAAAGGCGTGCGCCACCACGCCCGGCTTTTTTTTTTTTTTTTTTTTTTTGAGTGTTCTTTATTTTAAAAGGTTCATGCTAAACTTTGCAGGTGAGGAGACATGAATTATCATAATATTCTTAACTTACTTCAAAATTAACACTCAAAAAAAAATTACCTTAAACATAGACCTCCCTAAAGCAAGTGTGGTTAAACAAGACTGGGAGATTTTGAAGAGGGAGCTTGGTGCTTGACTGAAGGCTGGCATTGCCTACACACTTCGCACCAGGGTGTGAACCATCTGAACAAGGCAATGGCTCCTTTCCACATGCAGCTGGACACCTTTCTTTTCTGAAGCTAAGGCACCAAATGTAGAGATTTCTTGGAAGTTTCCAGAACTGTAGGACTTCGGTCTCAATTTAAAGATATCTGTAGAATTGTCAGTGCATTCTTAAAGGCTTGAGATAGCAATGTGATTACATCAAAAAGTCCATATGTGGAGAAGTCTAGAATATTAAAAATGTTATAACTGAAGATACGTCAAAAGGATAGTTACATGAGGATGGAGTAATAAAAATGCAAGCCCAGTGGGTGTATAGCACTCTTGTAACCAGCTGTCAATAGCCATTAATCCCCACAGTGATGTGTAAGCATGCACAAGCATCATTCCTCTAGGGGAAAAATATTAAAATGTTCGCCCTAGTTTTCTGCTCTAGGTTTTAGGACAACACAGAGAATTAACCTTTGACTTTTCTTCTATAACTGTTAAGTGAATCTTCTGCAAGGTTTAGACACTTCCTGTGAAAAAGGACTTGCAGTCAAGTCCCTTCTCCCAGTTTTCAAAATGGTGTAGGGAAAGAAGTCATAGTTCATGTGATCACTAAATCCAGGTCTGCTGTGCTTAAGGAAAGTTTTTAGCCTTGCTTAGACCTCTGCTTCCTCAAAATACTGGCCCAAATCCAAGAGGCAGTGTCAAGAGATAAACCTCCATCCCTTTTAATACATTGCCAACATTTAAGTTGTGTAAGTGCACAGATGAAGCTCAGCTCTCCCTCACTGTGCCAGGAGCAGAGAATAAGAGTCTTGCTGAGCTATGTAAGTGGCTCACACTTAATCCCAGCACTTGGGAGGAAGAGGCCAGTTTGGTCTACATAATGAGTTTGAGGCTACTGAATCCCCAGTACCCACTTAAGTAAACCATATGCATATGCCTGTAACCCCAACAATAAAAGGCAAAGCAGGGTGATTTCTGGGAGATTGCCAGTCAGCCAACCTAGCCAAAATCTATATTTTCTGATGAGAGACTTTTCCTCAAAACAATCAGGCAAATAGTGATAGGGGAAGACACTCATCTTCCTCTATCTTTCACATGTGTGCCTGTGACCTTGCATGCTGCACACACATGCATGTATTACACTCAAAAAGATCATTTGCCAAGGAGCACTCAGTATTTCCCCAGACTCAAGCTACTGCCAGGTCCTCTGCAGTCTAGCCTCTAAGGGCAGGAATACAGCAACTGAGGTAGAGTGATGACTAACCATCAGACAACCAATACTTTGGTGAGATGAGACCCATGTCCCCATTCCTGCCTGCAAAGTCCCTTCTCTCACTGCTTTGGAAGCCACTTACCTTAATCTCTTCAGTGATCGATGAAGCAAGAAAGAGCTAAGAGACAGGAAAGTATTTTATAGACAATTAGGCTTTGTCTGTTTATATGAGGCAAGGGAGCCTAACAGCCTGGCTGCCTTCACACAGGGAAAGGAAAATACACAGAGAAAGACAATGCTTCTTTTAATAAACCCTATCAAATATTGCGAAGTTATATCAAGAAAATGTCAGGAGGAAAGTCTTGGGCCAAAACTTAATGGCAGATACTTCTGAGTAATAAAATGAATTGATTTGTTTTGTTCTTGGTTTCTAAATTTCATGAAGTATTGTTTATGTTCTTTTTTTATGGTAAAAAAGAATATGTCACAGAATTTACCAGTGTAATCATTTTGAAGTGTAATTAAGTATTGTTCATCCATCAGTATTAGTTTTAGCTCTAGGATTTTCTCATCATCCCCTGCCACTCTCAGCTCCTGGTAACCGCTATTCCATAGTTTCTTCTGAATTTGTCTGCATCGTGCTAAATGAAATAAGACAGAGACCTAAGGCCACTTGTATATCCTTGATGTCCAGTTTGTTTCACCAAGCAGAATGTTTTCAAGGTTCATCAAGCTGGCCGAGGTCAGAGTTTCATCCCCTCTAAGACTGATTAATATTTCATTTTGGGAATAACCATGGTTTGTTTGTCGTCTGTTGATGGATTTTTGGAGCTTTCCTAGCTTTGGACTGTTGGGGACACTACTGTTACCAACATCGGTGTGCAGGCGTCTCTCTTAGTCCCTGTTTTCAGCAGTTGATCTTGTGGGCCATGGTGATTCTGTGTTCCATCATTTTCCACTCCAACTGCACTGCCTGAGAGTTCTAGCCTCTCATTCTTGTCAGCGTTTGTTATTGTCCTTGTTTATTATAGACATCATTGTGAGTATGAAGTGAATTCTTTCTTTTTAATATCAGAAAAAGCTAATTAATAGTGGGCAGCAACCAAGAATGAGGTGGTAATTAATTGTGTTTGGGTTTTGGCAATATGAATGTAGCCCTTTACAAGCTTCTGCTTGTCGTCATCTGTTGTAAGATACTTTTTGCTAGTTGTTTTTTTTTTTTTTTAAACTTTTGTTTTCCAAGATTTTTACATTAATTTAGAGTTTTAAAAAATAGTCTTAAAATATTATATATCCTGATTGCTTTTTATTATCTTATTTAATCTTGTGCCAAAACTAGGCCTCTGACTTGCTTGGTCACCCTAGATGGGTCTTGCAGCTCTTTATAAACTGGAAACATGAACGGCGCTAACACAGCTCAGCTTTGTGCCTGAGGCTTCTGTAGGTCAGATCCATGGCATCAATACCCACGCACATTTCTGTCCTATCTTTCAGAAAGAACTTGCAGGCTGTGTGCAGGACAGGACAGGACAGAAATCACTTAGGATTTTTAAAATTGTTCTTGAATTTTACCAAGAGTAAGTGTACATGCTCACCCTTGCATGCCCTTATAATTAGGTTTAGAATCTGACCGTGTTTATTTTAACTTTTATATAATTCAGATGCTAAGATTTGAGGACAATACAAATCACATCAGGAGCTTGGAGGCAGGAGGGATGTTTGCTATCAAAGACAAGGAGTGTTCCCTTAGCTGTCAACACCTTCATACAGCAACCAAAACAAGGAATCTCCCTTGGTATACTGATAGCCAAACTACAACTCCTTATACAGGTCATCAAATGTCCCACTAATTTCATTATTCTGTTCTGGGATCTGATCTGGTGTCTTGGAACTTAACACTTTTAGACACTGAGTATTTCCTTATTTCTTAGCTTAATTGTATCAGATGCCAGGACGATTGAAGACTACTCTCTGGTTTTAGAAAGTGATAGGACTGTAGGGGCCAGGGAGGTTTCCTCTCTGTTCTCTGACTTTCCACTGGAATAACTGACAGAAAGTATTAAAGTGCACAGGGAGAATATCAGCATCTCAGTGTGGGGGCAGTCCTAGGGATATGGTTTCCCACTAGCCCAGCTCTGTTCTGAGGCTTATACACTTTGCTGACAGCAGAAGGGAGTGGAGGGATGTAGACTCTTTGAAGAGTTATTACCAGGCAAATGAGACAGATGCTGCCTGTGGACCTTGAATGATCCCAAAGGGATGCATACTGCCCTGTAATGGAAGTCTGTACAGGTATGGTTATACTTCTTCAGCCTTTTCCCAAAGACATGGGATTATTTTCCCTTTTGCAATCTGTTTTGAATACAGATAAAGTTCCAGAGGCTCTTCCTCCTCATGGATAAGCAGACAATATGCTTCTCTTTACAGCAAATAGAGACCACCACAGAACACTACACTGAGCACAATGCAGAGATTAATGTATCATGGGGAGCCCCAACCCAGTGGGTACATAGACCACAGCTCTTGCAACATCAGGGAACATCATGGAAAAGGGGGCAGAAAGATTATAAGAGCCATGCTACTAGGAAGTGTGCTGTCAAACCATCTATCATAGGAAGGATTGCATACACAAGGCCTGGATAATGGCAGTGTCAGTAGGCTTGCTGATGAGGAAGGGGGAAGTCTTTCGGGGTCATTCCCACCCCTGGACAGAAAAACTGCAGAAAGAGGGAGAGTGCTCACATCCCAGGGATGATCCCCGTCAGTCTTGAAACCATACACACACACACAAAAACAGGCTCAGCAGGTCGCATGTATGGATCTGTGCACACATATTAGGTAACAGATGACCAGAGGAGAGGCTCCTAATCTGAGAGTTAGGGGGAACATGGGAGGAACTGGGGGGAAGGGACCTGAGAGACTAGAGGGATGAGAGGGAGGGGGAAGTGATATGTTTTAATTAAATCTTTTTAAAATCTTTCCATTGAGTACCATACCCAAAACTACCACACAGCATTTTTCAAATATCATTTTCTAAGGCCCGGAAGAGTCTGACTGAGTCTGACCTGTCAACCCAAGGTAATGTAATTCTGCCAGTTATTTTGGTCATGTGGTCATGATGAACTGCAACTGGTATAGCAAGAGCCTAATAACAATCACTGTCTTTGGACTTCATTATTGCTGTTGTTTTTGTTTTGAGACAGGGTACTCTGTAGCCTAGGCTACCTTGAACTTGCTGTGTGACTGAGAATGACCTTAATGGCTGATGCTCTTGCCTTCACCTCTCAAGTGCTGGAATTTTTAAATGAGGCTGGCCAAACAGGACTTTAGAGTGGGGGCTGATGATGCCAGCGAGATGAGCCAAGTTACTTAGGTGACTTTTGGGCCATGCATTACCAGTTTGCTTAAAGATGGAGTTCCAACATAGTGACATCTTTTAGTCAAGGCTATATGGTGAGGTTCCAATCAAAATTCTGAACATGGATGTGCAGGTGAGCTTCCTTGGTTGTTCATACTCTAAGCACATTGCTGAACATCAAGCCAGCCTGGGGAAAAACAAAACACAGCCACCACAGAAGGGTCAAAAGTTAGGGGCTCTGCTGCATTCTGGCTCTGTCCAGGCCATGATCGCATGACTCTTTGGTCTGGCAGAATGATACCTTAGGCTGGTAGCTTCCTTCCACTTGGAGTCTTTTTGGATCTTGAAGGACACTTCAAAGCAGGCCAACTAAAGCAGCACACCCAACCTGGGACTACAACAGCAGCTTTGTGTTTGAGCCCTCCAGACTCTGCCCTGTGCCCTTCTTGGCCAACTTTGATCTGTGTCCTTACCCTGTGATAAACAAAATCACAAGAACAACAGCTTTCCCGAAGCTCCGGAGGCTGTCTGGCAAACTTCCCTTCAGCTGAAGAGTTTGGGCACCTTCAACTTGCAACTTTTTTTAGACGTTCAGGGGACTATGTCCTCAAATCTACAGGTTGATTAATACTGGGCACTGAGATCAGTGAGAGAAAAAGATGAATTCCTTTTGCTGTTTATAAACACAACTGCATTTCTTTTTAAAAACAAAACAAAAATTCGTACCTTACCACCAAAAAAAAAAAAAAGTGATGTGTCTAGTGGAAAAACTTTAATAATATAGAGGATAAGAAGTCTTGGAGTGGAGAGTGGGAAGGTCTGGAACTTGTGGCTTAAGCAGATTTGCATGGGAGCCTGCAACTTAAGCACAGGAGAAATGAAAACACACACACACACACACACACACACACACACAGTGTGTGAAATTACATACTGCCGTAGATTTTACTAAATTTGTTCAGTGAATGTGATGGTGGTAGTGAATGCCACAGCACACTGGTGGAGGCCAGAGGACAACCTCCAAGAGTCACTTGTATTGTGTGGGTCCCAGGATACCCAGCACTTAATCTTGAGGCAGACAGCAAGAGCCCTTACCTGTTGAGCCTTCTTTCCGGCCCAGTAGCAATGTTTTGTTTGTTTGTTGGGGTTGGTGGTGAGGAAGTGATGCATGAAAAAAATAAAATACAGTAGGATACTATCGGCAGTAAAAAGAAATTAAATGCTGTTAGGCATAGATGGAAGAACCTTTAAAGTTATGCTAAATCAAAGAAGCCAGCACAACAAACGGCATATTATTAGAACTCCATTTTGTATGAAGAGGCGAATCCAGAGACAGGTTTGTGATTGCCTATGACTGGGCACGACGTAAGAGGAAATGGGGTGTAACTGCTAATGACTACAGAAGTTCTGTGGAGGGCGACAAATTGGTTGTGGCGATAGTGAGACACTCTCTATTCTAAAAACACTTTGAATCGGTGTTCTGGTATGCGAATTAAATCTCTGTCACGACGGCTGGTTTTCGATTGCATCTGCCTTGATAACAAGGTGAACACCGTCCTCAGCGAAACTCAATCATCACCACTCCCAGCCGAGGCGCACAGCGAAAGTGAGCCGCGACCGTTTTCTAAGTGCGCCAGGAATATACGAACTGGAACCTGGGATTTCAGAGTGGAGTCGCGGGACTTTGGCACGAACAAGATCCGGAGATCCGAGAGCCACCGTTTGCAAACCTCCCACGACGTGGGCGGAGGGCCCACGGTACGCGTGCGGAGCCTGCGCAGCCAAGTCCCGACGCTGGGGGGCGCGGACCCGGGAGCCAGTCCGACGGCGGAGGCCGCCCCGCCCCGGCTCCTCCTCTTCCCCTCGCCGCGGTGCCGCCCTCGCCCGCAAACCCAAACACTCCGGGCTGCCGGTGCGCGTGATCTCCTGTGGTCGCTCGGGCCGAGAGATGCTGCTGCTGGCTGCCGCCGGCCTGGTGGCCTTCGTGCTGCTCCTCTACATGGTGTCGCCGCTCATCAGCCCCAAGCCCCTCGCGCTGCCCGGCGCGCACGTCGTGGTGAGTGGCCTCCTGTTGCTGAGCTTGCCCGGGGCGGCTTGGCCGGCTTGGGCCACCGAGGCCACGGCCCCGGGAAGGGACGGCTGAGTGGGAAGGGTCAGCGGCCACCGTCGCCCCGGCACTGCCCTGCGCTTCCCGGCCTCGGGAACCCGCCCTCGGCGGCGCCGGGCTCCTCCCTGGGCTGCAGAGCAGTGTCACGGAGAAGGCGCCAGCCGAGTTCCCGGGGCTCGGGGGCTCTGTGCCGCTCGCTGCTCCGCGGAGCATCCCTGGTTGCGGCTGTTTGGGTCTTCAGTTTTCCCGATGAGTCAGTCAACAGAGAGACTGAGAAACTTTGCCAAGGACACAGCGGTCGGTGGCTGGCAGGATGAGGGCGCGAACCCGAGTGAGAGCAGCCACTGCGAGGGAGTCCTAAGGAGCCTGCAGCAAGGAAGGGTCCGGGCCTCTGGGACTGACCCAAGCAGCTGAGACCGGAGGGTGGCATGTGCAGGTGACAGAGCCAGAGGGTTCTAGGAAGTGACTGAGGGGTGGCCTGGCAGCTTGGGCCGGCAGGCTTGACTCTGAGCTCGGCCGGAGCCTTGCTGATCGCTGCTCCAGTGCATCCTTTACCGTCGGAAGGATGAGCTAACCAGCTTGGTTAGGGCCTTAAGATGGAAGGAGATATGAGTGGTTTGGTTTGTTTCTGGCCGGAAGCTCGCGCATTCCTAATGTGCAGGCTTAGTTATGCCTCCTCCCCTGAGTTCAGAGCTTCAACCCTGGCCATTTAAAATCTATGTCTTGTGTGGACCCCCAAACCCGAGGCACAGGAGTTGTGAAGGACAGCTAGTTTCTAAGCTGGCAGTCCCGAGTGCCCATAGGTGACTTATGTGAATGTATCCCAAGTGAGTTCCCACTCATCTGATTAGGGTGGCTATTTTTTGTAGTGTGCTTTGTGCCATACAGGGGTTTGTGGGTGACAACGTGTGTTCCCATTAATTTATCCTTTGTGAAATTGGCTTATTCCCAGGTGCTGCTAGTCACGATGTGGAAAGAGTTATTAAAAAGAGAAGGGCAGACTTTACAATCATGCCAAGTTTTGAAAGTTTTACATACACAAGAGAACTGCTTCAAAATCATAGCTAAGAAGGTTGAATTAAGGGCTGGAGAAATGGCTGTCTGTGCAGGGCTTGCCAGTGCCTCAGGTCCTGAGTTAAGGACGCCAGCACCCGGAGGGTCACAATACCGGAGCTGACCTGTGGATCCCTCCAGGGCACTGACCAGCTTGCCCAGACACTTGAGTGAGCTCCAGGTTCAGTGAGAAGCCTTGCCCCAAACATTAAGGTGGAAGGTGAGTGAGAAAACTTCAGACATTGGCCTTTGGCCTCTGCACAGGTGCACCAGCATACACAGGACTGAATTGTTTCACAATTTTTGCTTACAAAGAGGAGCTCAGCTGGGGGAAAGGGGAGGAGAGCCAGAGTCAGAATGAAAATTTTGATCCAACATTTATAAGGTACTTTCAGCTAACCTTGATGCTGTCGCCCGAACAGATGCGATAATGGCTGCTTCAGTGGACACTAAAATCTTTTCCGGCATCCTATTTTAGTATAACAAATTGTGTGTGTGTGTGTGTAATTATCTCTGTGTATATAACTGTAAATGACGTGACATGGCATGAATTATGCATATGATGTCACCACCTGTCTTTTAATATCCTGAGAAGAGTAAGATGTGATGTAGCTGAGCCCTGTTATCAGGAGCGGGAGCCGCACCTTACACTGTCCACCTGTGTGTCAGCGTGAACAACTTGTAATTGCTTTCTGCTTCATTTTTAGGGCAGTTCCCACATGCCGATGCCCTCTGTCTGGTCGCAGCAGTGAAGCTGTGCAGTCTTCTCACCCCTAGGTGCAGCAGGCAAGCTCGTAGCGCCCATAGTGAGAGCTGTATGCCGCGGTCAGAGGGATGGGATCATTTAAATGGTATCTGCAGTGATCAGCAAGAGGGAATATAAGGAAGGGAAATTAGACTGTTACCTTTAGTGCCCTCCATCTGGCTTCTGTTTAGTGATTGTCAGGTGACTATACATTTAACATTTTCTCACCATTGTGAAAACCCTGATAGCTCTCATAACATCCAGAACAACACAGTCCAGAATTAGCCTTACTGTATCCTTACATGCCACTCAAGAAGTAGCTGGCTTGGCAAGAACATCATTTTTATACACCCTGATCCAAAAGCCAGGTCTTACTCCTGTTAGGGAGAGCATTATAAATCTTCTGGTTTTCTTTAAAGTGAATCAACACCATTTGCTTTCCTGAAACTCCTGGCTGGTATTTACACAATACTTTGGAGCATAAAAGTTTTCTTGGTAACCTCATTTCTACTTCCATCAATTTATTAAACAATAAATAGGGAAACTTCATTTATAAGCTTTGGCATCATGTTTTCTTTGTGGGAATGGCATTAGAGAACATTCTGCAAATTAAGGACAGTGTTTCTTTAGTACCCGGTTGTGCCAGGGGGCGAGGGGCTGGCATTCTCGGTGATGAGTGAGATGGACTGGTTTGGTATTTATCCTCAGGGATCTGATAGCCCAGCCAGGAAGCCAAGAGTATCAGATAGCTGTGAAAGGTGCATGGCGACAAACCAGGAAGACCGGTGGTGTGCTCAAGAAAAGCTTCCTGGAGGCGGGGACAGTGGGGTCATGTGTGATTGAGGGATGCCAACAGCTAAGGCAGCATTGTAAAGCACGTGAGGACATTTTAGAGGCCCTGCCAAAGCAGCTCATAAAATATCCTGATATCAAAAGCCTCCCCAGAGACAACATTTAGCCAAGGCAACAGGTACGGTTTTATAATAATCCTCAGTAGACATTTGGTTAATTATCTACCAAGTAAATCTCTCCATTGGAGTCAAGGTGAGGGTAAAGAGAAATGAGGTATTCTCAAGTACACAGAGATACATATCTACGCTTGGAGGGTTTCATGATGAACATTATAGTGTGGGAGATGTTCTTTCTGCATAGTTTTAGAACAGTAAAATATTCACAGTAATCCAAATGTATGACTGGAAAATGACTAGGTTTTGACAGAGGTGGGTTTTGTTTGTTTTTAAAACAGGATCTCACTGTATAGCCCTGCTGTCCTGGAACTCACTATATAGACAGAGAGACTGGCCTGCCTCTGCCTCCAGAGTGCTAGGATTAAAGGCGTGTGCCACCACTGCTTTACCTGGCCTTGATGGAACATTTTAAATGCAGTATTGTAAAGCCTTTTAGTTTTCGAACATTGACAGCGTAACGTTGAGTGTGTGCGTCTTTGTTGGGATCAAGCCCAGGGCCTTGCCTGTGTGAGGCAAGAGAGCTCTTCCACTGGCCTTAGCCCTGTGACATGTTTTCATAGACCTCGTCTTGTGTAGATGTGCAGGAAGGAAATGAGATTTGTTTGTATTTATAATCAGCAGCATTAATGTAGTCTTTCTTAGGTAGACTTGTAGGGCACATTCCCCTTGGTGACCTCGAACAGTGTGCAGTTTGTAGCTCCGCACTGAAAGCAGTCAAAGCAGGAGGCCCTGCTGAAGAGTAATCCTTCATGCTTGCACTCTTCCAAGTGATAAATCTGCTACAAAGAGGTTGTGATTCTTGCAGGTTTATGGTTTGTTTTGTTTCTGAGGCAGGGCCTCATGCAGTCCTACTATCACGAAACTGTCCATGAGAATGACTTCACCCTTAAACTCCCGATCACCTGTGGATCCTCAGCCGAGTGCTAGGCCAGTGCTGCCCTACCTGGCTTGCAGATGAGTTTATAAAACCCGTAATTATATTATCTGTTGTATGGCGATCAAGCCCGGGCCTCACGAGTACTAGGCAAGAGCCCGCAACTGAGCTGCACTCCTCTTCCCGTTACAGCTGTTTCAAGTCGCTTTGTGCAGAGGAGACACTGCTGAGGCGTCTTCCTGGTGTCTTTGTAGGTCACAGGAGGGTCCAGTGGCATCGGAAAGTGCATTGCCATCGAGTGCTTCAGACAGGGAGCGTTTATAACTCTGGTCGCACGGAATGAGGTAAGTGTTCCTGGGTCCTCGTGCCTGACTGACTAACGCGGTAAGTCCGAGGACTGACTTGGTGCTCACACCTGTGTTGGGATGCCTTCCCCCCTGATCTGAGGGGTGACCGCTGGACTATGGGTTCTTTCTTGTATTGAGGCCAAGGACTTCTCCGCTGAGGTTGGATCAGCTCAGCAGGTTCTTGTTTACTGCTGTTAACATGCCAGGCACTATCATTCGAGGTGTACTGAACTTGGGGGAGACTGAAGGCATTGTTAAGGAGCACGTCTTACTGAAGGCAAACAGATGTGCTGGCAGAAGCCAGTGCGGGGCGGTGTGTGGGTGTTTATCCGTCATTTCTCCCTGTAATTTGCTTATGACATGATAGGCATCTTTGGTGGCATCCACATGCCCCAGGGGAGTTTCATCCCTCCCAGTATGTGTAGCAATGTGTTTTTTCCTGTGTCTAACCAATTCAGGGGGCTGTTTGTCTTTATATTGGGGGTCTGTAGTCTTGCTGAAGTTGCTTTCGGAGTATGAAGCAGTGACTGAAACCCTTTTGTTCCTTTCCGGGGGCTGGGGCAGTGACTGCGCTATGGTCACTGTTCTTGACTATAGAGGACAGGGCTTGCTTGGCTTGTAGCAGATCTAGACAGTTCTGTTGAAAGGAGGGACTTGGCACATGTGTAGTTGGCTGAGTGCTTCCCCAGGGTGTGTGAGTCAACTCCAGGTAGAACTCAGCATGAAATGAATGCCTATAACCCCAGCACTAGGGGGATAAAAGTTCAAGGTCACCCTCAGCTGAACCGTTCATTAGAGGCTAGCCTGGCCTACGAGAGACTGTTTTTAAGGAGAGGGAAGAGAAAGAGAAAATGAGGTGTGGTACCACGCATTAGCTGCCTAGGTAGGGGTGGTTAGTTGAGAAGGCCTAGTGGGTGCCGGGCAGTGCTGGCGCACACCTTTTAATCCCAGCACGCGGAAGGCAGAGCCAGGCCGAACTCTGTGAGTTTGAGGCCAGTCTGGGCTACAGAGTGAATTCCAGGAAAGGTTCCAAAGCTACACAGAGAAACCCTGTCTCAAAAAAACAACCAACTCCCAAAAAATAAAAAATAAAAAACCAAATTGCCAGTGCCGCCTGGCAAAATAAACATATGCCTTTCATCCTAGAACTCAGGAGGCAGAGGCAGGCGGATCTCTTGTGAGTTCGAGGTCAGCCTGTTCTACAGAGCAAGATCCAGGACAGGCTCCAAAACTACACAGGGAAACCTTGTCTGAAAAAAACAAAACAAACAAATAAACAAAAAATGCATTGTAATGTCTAAAGTTAGCCCGGTGGTGTTGGTGCACGCCTTTAATCCCAGCACTCAAAGGCCGCCAAGAAACCCTGTCTTGAAAAACCAAAAAAAAAAAAAAAGAACAAAAGGAAAGGCCCAGTGGGGAAGGCCAGAAAGAATCTCTGGAGAAAATTACAGAAACAAGGATCCAGAATTAGTCTACAATATCCACAGTTTCTTTTTAAAAACAAGAAAGGGGCTGGGCTTGGTTGTACACACTTTAATGTTGCCTAACATGAATGGAAACACGGATGTAGTAAAATGCCACTTGAGTTTTTAGCAAGGCTGGAATTTGACAAGAGAGCATCCAATGAGCAGGTGACAGGCTGGAATCACAGCTAGCGGGAACTCACGCGTCATATTTGAGTGAGTGTGCAGAGAGCTTTCTGACATGAAGACAGCCTTCAATTTCGCATATGACCTTTCCTTGCAGTCTGTATTCAATCCCAGCCTTCAACAGGAATGTACGATTTTGTCATAGACGTTCATGTTTGTAAACTCTACTTGTCCTTTGAAGATACCTGTCCCCTCCCCGCTCGATTGTATCACAGACTGACAGATGGTGGCCTTGTCAGACTTCCCATTGGCCTGCCTCTGTCTGCCTCCTGTGTAAGTCCAGGCTTGGGTTTAGCCTTGCTGGGCATTGAACCCAGGGCTTCGGGACCCTCCTCCTTTATTCTTTTACAGCTCTCAAATTATATTTAAATCTATGACAAATTTAGGTTCTGTAATCTTGGACTTGTTTATTTGAAAATAACAGAACAAAAGGCAATTATCTGGGTAGCTCTGTGCAGTATTTTATACCTAATAGCATATCCATCCAGTCCTTCGAAAAAGTGATTGAGTTTTGCTCTGTTTTTTTATAGGAAAGGAGGAAAATACTGATGTTATCTTGCATAAGCCCTCTTGGTGTGCAGCCACACACCTCTAACTTTCCAGAACATTGTGTTGTTGTGTGTTTACTCTCTGTCACTGCTAAGTACCTGCAGGTGACAGTGTCTGTTAGCATCAATAGGCTGGCCTTCGGCATGAGTGCTGTTAGTCGGGATTTGAGGTTCGGTTATTTTGCCTCACATATTTTGCCTCTCTTTCTCAAGCCCAGAGTTACTACTGTAGGTTCTGTCCCGCAGAGTGCAGTGTCAGTTCAAGCAGTTGCCTTTTCTTTCCTTTTGAGCAAATGCAAACAGACAGAATGTTTCTGTGTTGCTTTTAGGACAAGCTGCTGCAGGCGAAGAAGGAAATCGAAAAGTACTCTATTAATGATAAACAGGTAAGGTGGCGCCTTAGGATTCATTCTCTGACCTGACTGACAGTTGTCTAAAGGGGAGAAAGGATGTTGCTTCTGCTGCAGTTAGGTCACTGAAGGCATTTATGACTTTCCCAATTAAAATACATTTTAGGCTGCCTTTTAAAAGATGAAAGTGTTTGAAATGGCTAGAATTTGGATCAGTCCAGAAACCAAAAGGTATGGACTTCCATACATACCTAAAAATGGCCAAGCAATGATGCTTGAGAAGATGATTTCATTTCAACTACTTAAAAAACAAACAAACAAAAAAACCTTGAATAACTACTTAGGTGGAAAGAACATACAAAGAGAAATTAATTGTGTAATTTGGGGTACCAAACTGTACAGTGCAATGTGTATTTTAATGACAAGATAAGTGCTGCACATCCATCACCTAGTTTAAAGAAATGGGATGTATGACCCCCCTCTCCCCTTTGTGCCTGATACCAGCCTCTTGTTCCTAGAGGCCACTTCAAACTTGACTCTGAGGTTGTCCATTCTCTGCTTTCCTTTAAACCTTTACCGTCTATGGTAGTGTGTGAGTCCCTAAATAGAGTTTTGTGTGAGTGAACGAGTACACCTGTGTGTGTACATCTCTGCTGACATGCATGCACATATGTGCATACACTTGTGGAAGCCACAGATTGACACTGAATGTCTTCCTTAGTCTCTCTCCATCTTAGGTTTTTGAGATAGGGTCTTTGGTGAGCCTGGAGTTCATGAAGCCACTCGATTTGCTGGCCAGCAAGGCCCCCTTGGTTGTCTCTACATCCCCGGCACTGAGACTGTATGGGTGCTGGGGATCCAGACTCAAGGCCCTCAGACTTGCATAACTAGCACTTGGCCAGCTAGCCACCTCAGCCCCTCAATAGCATGTGTATGTATGTATGTACTTATATATACTTATATTTTAAAGTTCTGTACTTTTTGAACTTTGGCATTATTCTTATTTTCTTAACCTGCCTTAATGAGACCATTCTCATAGTGTGCAGTTGCTCTACTTAAGACACACATTTCCTGAGTTTTCATACAGAGTTGTGCAACCGTAACCACAATCAATTTTGGAATGTTCCCAACACTGAAGTCTCCATTCCGCCATTAGCAGTCCCTCCCCATTCCTGTCCCACCCTCCTAGCCCTAGACGAGCACCAATAAACTTTATAGCTTGATAAATTGATGTGACATTATGACATTTTAATGCAGTGTTATGCAACTTTATTTCTTCATTTTATATTATTTTTAAAATTCATCTCTGCTGCTGAATATAAAATAGCTCATGTGTTATTTTCTTTTTTGGAGATGATTCTTTCCATGGCTGTGCTGTCCAAGCTAGGCTCAAATCCCAAGGCTCAGATGATTCTCCCATCTCCACCTCTTAACTAGATATGACCATAGGCGTGCATCCCAATACCCACCTTCACTGAGATGTACTGTTATTGGTATGTGATGTGCAGTTGTATGTGCAAACCACTTCTACTTACCTGTTCTGTAGTTGGTGGCTATTTAAGTTGCTTCCACATTTTTGTGTTTTGTTTGTTGCTGTCATGGCAACCTTCATTGTGGTCTCTTTACACACATGCTCAAAAATGATTGTTGCTTTGGGGTCTGGGGCAAGACAAAAAGCAAAGTTTCTCATCTCTCAATGGCTGGGAAAAGGGGGAGGGAGTCCTCAATACACGCTGCCCTTCAAGGACACACCTCAGTGGCCTACATTCTTGCCGCTAGGCCCTGCTTGTTGAAGGTTCCACCTCCTGCCAATAATACCATGGACCAAGCCTTTACCGTGGCAGCAGAGATACAGATTTAGTCCAGACTTTCCATATTCCTGGATGCTCGCTGTGGCATCCACTGCCCTGTCCCTTGTCACAGCCCCGTGACAGCCCCGTGCCACCGTATCATTTTGTGGGTGTGTTCTTCCATTAATCACACCGACAGCAGATTTAGAACTCTGAGATTTTATGTCCAAATTTGGCCTTCGTTACTGGAAAGAGTTGGCTTTAATTTTTAAAGGTATGCTTTACAAACGGTTTTGATAGACCAAGCGTTTTGGCACCTGTAGCTTTGTAATTTCAGTGTTTGAAAGGCTGAAGCAGGGGGATCATTGTTAGCCCCAAGCTATCCTGGGCTGTATCTAAGTTCAAGACCAGCTCAGACTGTGTAACAAGACCCGGTCTCAAAAAACACCTAGATTTGACACCTGCATCTCCAATAATATTTTTTACACTGTGTGTGTGTGTGTGTGTGTGTGTGTGTGTGTGTGTGTGTGTGTGTGTGTTTGTGTGTGTATGTGAATGTGAGTGAGAGAGGGAGAGAAGAAAAGGGGGGGGGAGAAGAAAAGAGAGAGAGAGAGGGAGAGAAAACAACTCGAAGATGTCAGTCTTCTGTCTTCTTCCACTCTGTGGGTCCCCGGGATAGAACTCAGGTCATCAGGCTTGATGGGAAGCACCCTTCCCGGATGAGCCACCTTGCAGGCCCTGACCCTCTCCCCCTTCTCCCTTTTTAACAGGTGGTGCTTTGTATCTCAGTCGATGTGTCTCAAGACTATAACCAAGTGGAGAATGTCATAAAACAGGTGAGAGGCAGGTCGGGGTGATTTCACTTCACTGCTTGACTTCTGGTTGCTTCTTACTATTTTGCTATGTGGCTTCGAGTTGGCAACTCTTCCTATAGGTTCAGTGGTTCAGTGGATTTTATTTACTGACCTTGTTTTTCTGCACAGTGAGTCTTTCATTCTGTCATGAAATGTTTGGAACAGTATGTAATGTTCTGGACTATTCCAGGCACAAGAGAAGCTGGGTCCTGTGGACATGCTGGTCAACTGTGCAGGAATGTCCCTGTCAGGAAAGTTTGAAGAACTTGAAGTTAGTTCTTTTGAGGTAAGTGACAAGTGTTTGCTCACCTTGAGTCAAAATGATATATCTTCTATTTTAAAACAGGCCTGCCAAGAATCTCAACGACTGATTTACTTTAGTACTGAAGAAATGGACTTTAGATTTGAAATCTATGTGCAAAGCATTTTGTGGCTGGCAATGCATCAGTCTTGTTTTAGTGCTCTCCTAAGCTTCCATCAGGGGAATGGGTTTTGAAAGCTTGACTCTCTTAAGTTCAATTGCTCTCCTTTCTTATAGAAAGCGAGACTGCTGGACCAGTGTCAGAACTATCTTCTCATTGACTGTAGGAAGCACCACACACTCATAGATGCACTCAAGGCTTAAAGGAAAGTCGAGGGTAGCAAAGAGCAGAATGGTAGGACCTGTGGGTATGAGGTGCCCTTATCAGCTGGGCATACAAGAGGGTCATTTATACTTACATACATTCATCTGGGTACAGTGGAGGTGAGATTGAAAGATGATGTCAACAGCTATGTAAATAATCAATCTGGGAAAATGATTATAGTCTAAATATGAAGTAATAAAGGAAAATGCTTGGGGTTCCTAGAAAAAAGAGGAATGAGTGTGTGTGTATGCATATGTCTGCGTGTTTGTCTGATTTATGAGTATGTGTGTGTGCGTGCAGAAGATGATGCCGTAAGAATATTTAGAGTACTGAGAACGGGGATAAAGACTGCATTGAGGAATAAATAGTTACTAAACTGAAGGCTGAGACCCTTGGAAGTAAGGTGTGTGTGGCAGGAGGAGTGGGCGTGTGTACACTTGTGTCTGAGATGGCCATGCCGGTGTAATCACGTGGATGTTTTATGAAGCTCTGAGTAAAAATAGAAGCAACAAGGGGCTGGAGAGATGGCTCAGAGGTTAAGAGCACTGACAGCTCTTTACGAGGTCCTGAGTTCAATTCCCAGCACCCACATGGTGGCTCATAGCCATCTATAATGGGATCTGAATGCCCTCTTCTGGTGTGCAGTCATACATGCAAATAGAGCATTCATACCAAAAAAAGGGGGTTGGGGATTTAGCTCAGTGGTAGCACGCTTTCTTAGCAAGCGCGAGGCCCTGGGTTCGGTCCTCAGCTCTGGAAAAAAAAAGAAAAAATAGAAGCAACTAAGTGTGCAAATCTAGGTGAGTGTTTGATGGTGTCACTGAAGAGGAGACACAACTCATTGCTGGGGTGATTCAGCGGGTCCCATGTGGCTTCTTTGGGTGACATTTCTGAGATTGTGCTCACTCATTCTGGCCTTTGCTCTGATGTCTTTTCCCTCCACGATTTTGCCTGTAATGAATCCTCTACCACTGTATGCTGAGGACCTCGGGGCCTTCTAGTGAATGACCAAGCCTGGGACGGTCCCAAGGAGCCCCCATGGCCTTCTCAGGCTCTTTTTAATGGCTTTCCTCCCGGTTTCTTGGAACCACATCTCATTTTTCCTGTGCTGTGAATGTTGAGTCATTTTGGTTCTAAGGAATTGCTCCTTTTTGAATGTGTTTGCTTCCTCGGAGAGGCTCGTGTTGTGTTTTGTATTGGAGGCTTTACAGGATGTCTGCTGACCCTTGCCTGTGATTTCACGTTGTATTGAATGGAGAGTTCTGTGCCCACGGGTGGAGCTCTCTGTAGGGTGATGGCTTGGGCCATGTCTTGTTGGGCACTTTGGGGTCAGTATCTGTAGGTCTTTCTTTCTCCTTGGATTTATCCAAAGTCCCCAAGAAGTGACCTAGGCTTCTGACTGGGAAATGTCTGCATCCCCGTGTTAGAGGGGAGTCTGCATTCAGTGTCTACACAGATGATCTAGGTAAATTAAGGTCTAACTCACGTAATATATGTCAGTCCTTTCTAGAAGTTCTGTCTTCTTCCAGGCAGGATACCACTAAGATCTAACTGGGTTTTGTTTTGTTTTGTTTTTGTTTTTGTTATGTCAATTTCTAAAAAGTGAACTGAAATCCTTATAAAATAAAATGAAGTGTGTTTGTTTGAGACACCAGACTGGCTTCCGCCTCACACTTCTCCTGCCTCAGCTTCCTAAGCACAGGTCTCTCTTCTGTCCCCTAGCACAAGAGGCTATTTTAGAGCAAAGGGAGTTAGCATATTGTGATGTTGTGTAGCTATCTAATTCCAAAACGTTTTTGTCTCCCCAAAGGATACCCTATACTTTAGTCAGTATTTCTCATTGCCCAAACCCTTATTCCAGTCCTGGCCACGCTAATCTCCGTCTGTCTTTCTGAATAATAGAATCTTGTGGTCCTCTCTTGCGTCTGGCTTCTTGTGTAGCATCACGTTCTTAAGGCCCCTTCGTGTGGCCGTGTACATCGGTGCTTCGTTTGCCATTCTGGGGGCATACTGCAGAGTGTTGGTCTGTTTAGCATCAGTCACTGTTTGGACTCCTTTTACCCGACCCAGCCCCACCCCAGAAGCTCTGGGTTTCGTTTGAGCCCTTGGGGGTTGTGTTGTATAACACTGCCGCTTAGTTTCTACGCTGCGTCCAAGTGTGCCGCCGCTTGGCGCTCTGTTCTCTTTCAAAACGTTGTTGCTTTGCCTTTCATTTTTATTTTCTTCTCTTAAAAAGGGGCGGGGAGCTCTTAGCTGGCCATGGTGGCTCATACCTATAAGCCTAGCTGTTAGGAAGCTGAGGCAGGAGAATAAGCATGAGTTTGAGGCCAACCTGGCCTATGAAGTGAGTTTCAGGCCAGCCTAATGTGTCTCCAAAACAGACAAATAAACCTACTGTTTACTGGTGTTTTAGTGGGTTCTCTAGAAAGAGCTGAGGTGAGCAGGGGTCTTATTCCTCCTTAGATAGTTTTTGAGGTTCTTACTACTAAAACAGTATAATGTGGGGTTGGAGGGATGGCTAAGTGGTTAGAGTTTCTGCCGCTCTTGCAGAGGACCCAGATTCAGCTCCCAACACTCATCTGATAGCTCAACTGTGACTCCAGTGCCAGGGGGTCCAGTGCCCACCAGGCACACACATATATGTATACAAGATTCTCATATACGTAAAATAAAAATGAAAGTATTTAAAATTAAAACTATACAGTGATATTAAAGCATATTCTGAAAAAAATGCAGGAATCCTAGTGTCTGAACATAATCAGTATTTTCTGGTTATTTTTGGCTTTTGCCAAATATGGTCTACATATCTCCTGCCGTCTACTTTTTAAAAACTCAAGATCATAAATCTTTCCCCCTCACTCCTGTGTTTCCAGTTCCTTAAAGTTTTCTTAAAGTTCCTTAATATTCTGCCACATTGTCGTCGTGGTTTGTGTTTAGTTTTGCAAGGTGACAGCGTACAACTTTCATTGTATACACTGTGACCATCCTCAGGGTCTCAAGTTGAGCAAAGGTTTTAAGAGTTCTTGCCATGGGAGCTGTGAGTGCCTGTGGGCTCCTAGCTGTCCCAGGGTGCAAGCCGATCTGTCCTGAGTTCTTACTGTGCACCAGGATCTGTGCTGGTGCTTGGCTTCTGTTTTCTCTCCGAAATCCCTGCAGCATCCTGAGGTAAGTCTGAGATTAACCTCGCCTTCAGCTGAGAAAATGGACAGTGTCTTTTTCTCATGAAATCAGTAGTAGGCTGTGGTACCAAGGCTTCAGCTCACATCTGTTGTTAGCTGGTGCCATTTTCTCTAGGTAATCTTTGCTTAGCTTGGAACAAATAGGACTAGAAACACTTAGAAGCTGTCTCCTAAAACTGTTTTTCCTGAAGTATTACCTACGACCTAGAACAAAAGCTTGGGGTTAAGAGAGTTACATCTCTGGCAGAGGACCTAGGTTTGGTTCCCAGCATCTTACACCTGTCTTTAATTCCAGTTGCAGAAGATCCAGTGCCCTATTCTGGCCTCTGTGGGCACTGCACACGCGTGGTATACAACATAATTGGAGGCAAAATACGCGTACCTAAAAATATAACTATACAACATTATCTAGAATATACAGTGTTAGAGCATGGTGAGGGCAGAGGTTGATGTTGGGGGTCCTCCTCTCTCCCTCTCCACCTATTTCAGTCTCTCACTGAACCTGGAGTTCACCATTTTGGCTACACTGGCTGGGACTGTCCAGGAAGTCTCTGGGATCTGCCTGTTTCTGCCCTCTTCCTCACAGTGCTTGAGTTACAGATGTGTGCCTGATGCCTGGCACATTGGGTTACAGGTGTGTGCTTGATGCCTGGCACATTGGGTTACAGGTGTGTGCCTGATGCCTGGCACACTGGGTTACAGGTGTGTGCCTGATGCCTGGCACATTGGGTTACAGGTGTGTGCCTGATGCCTGGCACACTGGGTTACAGGTGTGTGCCTGATGCCTGGCACATTGGGTTACAGGTGTGTACCTGATGCCTGGCACATTGGGTTACAGGTGTGTGCCTGATGCCTGGCAGGCCTGTTGTGAGGGTTCTGGGGATCCAAATTCATCCCTCACGCTTACACAGAAAGCTCTCCTAACGGAAGCCTGTGCCCACCCTAATTTTGACTATTTTTCATCAAAGATGGCACTACTGTCACTGTGAGAACTGAAGACTAGATCAAACTAGTCTTCAAGGGTAGGTCCTGAGTGTCGTATGTCATCTACAGCATCATTCTTTCCTGATGTAGCCAGCAAATCTGCTGCACCCCACCTCCCAGTCCTTTGGGCTTTGTTCCAGTCGGTGTTCTGTTGCTGTGAAGAGACGCTGTGGCAAGGCCACTCTTACAAAGGAAAGCGTTTAACTGGGGCTGGCTGACTGTTGAGAGCTTTAGTCCTTGGTCATCGTGGTGGGAAGTGGACAGGCATAGTGCTAGAGCAGTAGCTGAGAGCTTTGCATCCTGGTCCACAGACAGACAGACAACACTGGGCCTGGACTGTGTGTCCACTGGTGTGGACTTTGGAAACCTCAAAGCATACTCCCAGCGACACACCTCCTCCTAATCCTTCCAAACCTACAAACAGATGAGTCTCCGGGGGCCGTTCTCATTCAAACCACCGCGGTCTCTATTAAAGAAATTAATCTTGGGAGGAGACAAAACAAGCCTCGAGCAGGCTTAGGCTGTTGACTGTGTTTCCACCTCATGTGGCCTCTTTCTCCCCTGCAGAAATTAATGAGCATCAATTACCTGGGCAGCGTGTACCCCAGCAGGGCAGTGATCGCCACCATGAAGGAGCGGCGGGTGGGCAGAATCGTGTTTGTGTCCTCGCAGGCAGGACAGCTGGGGCTGTTCGGTTTCACAGCCTACTCTTCATCCAAGTTTGCCATAAGAGGATTGGCAGAAGCTCTGCAGATGGAGGTAAAAGTTGTGTTTGTGTTTGTATTTCTTCCTCTCGGATCAGCAGCATGAGCTCTGTAGTTTTCTAGTTTCTCCGCCTGCGTTATTTGCATTCAGTTAAAGACTTATAAATCTGATACCAGTGTAAAGAAAATTAATTCAGTTGTAAGTTCCGAGTTTAAGGTTTCTTACTGCATAAAAATTGTGCTTGGGATGAAGGCGATTCTGAGGGCAGGGGGGTGTCTGCTGTGTAAAGTACTTGAGATGCCTTGCTGGTCCTGGTCAGCTTCTACTCAAGTGAGCCAGGGATGTCCTTAGATAGACAGCTTTCTTAAAGATCCGTCCTGGGCCAGTGGGTAAAATGCTTGGTGTACGGTGTGAGTACCAGAGTTTGGCTCTCCAGAACCCGTGTACATCCTAGGTGGATGTGGCAGCCTGCTGTAATTCCTGTGCTTAGAAGGTGAAGACGGGTTCCCCAAAGCAAGCTGGCTAGACTAGTCTTATCAGTGTGAGTCCAATTGAGAGACCCTACCTCAAAGCATAAGATGGAGAATTGTTAAGAAAAACTCCCAGCATTCACCTCAGGCTTCTGCACACACATGCTTAGTCAGTAAAGCTTGTATGGCTGTGAAATTGCAAGAGAAGGTGCTGGGATTCCTTCTCAGCCATCACCCTTAAGGACTCTGCAAATAACCATTTTTGTTTTTCTCTCTTTCTCTCCCTCTCCCTCTCCCTCTCCCTCTCCCTCCCTCCCTCCCTCCCTCTCTCTCTCTCTCTCTCTCTCACACACACACACACAGACACACACAGACACACACACACACACACACACACACACACACACACACACACACACGGGGATATTTTATGTATGAGCTAACAAATAACGCTTGCCTGAAGAACAGAGGTGAGCCAGCCACTAGTTAGCCATAGAGGCCAGGCAGTGGTGGCACACACCTTCCCAGCACCCGGGAGGCAGAGGCAGATGGATCTCTAAATTCAAGGCCACCCTGAGCTACACAAGATTGATCCTGTGTAAAAGAGAAACAGAGCCAGGCAGTGGTGTCACACATCTTTAATCCCAGCACTAGGGATGTTGAGACAGCAAGTGATAAGGCTGGGTGGAGAGAGGAATATAAGGTGGGAGGAAAGAGGAGCTCAGCCTCTTTGGGCTGAGGTTTTCGTAGACGTAAGAACTAGTGGCTGGCTGCTCTGCTTCTCTGATCTTCAGGCAGTTAGGTTTTTTCATGCCACTTTTGGGAAAGGAAATTGAGTTTTTAGTGATTTCAGTGAGTAGTTCAGAGTCACATAGTTACTTGGTAACAGGAATAATAAACAAGGTCCAACCCAGTGACTGCAAGTTTACAAGTCCTCTGCAGCCGAGGATATGTCTGTCATCGGGGCAGAAGTCAGCGTGTGCATCTGGCAGCTGCTTCATCTGGTCCTTTCGGCTTTGGTCTTAGGATCCATACAGTCACAGGAGTTTAGGAGATAAAAACATATGCCCGTTAAGGCTTCCCCATGTCTGACAATGAGACTCACAAATTGAGGACAGAGTGTATCATCTGGGTGCCCTGGTTTTCACTTCAGAGGGAACAGTGACCCAGTGGCTGGTGCAGAGTCCTCCCACCCTCTTGATGACAGGAGTGATTTTTCACACTGCTGGTAGCTGTCCTGGGCTAAGTCTCCTTGACTCCTGTGCATTACAAGTGCTATTATTTAAACAAACAAAAACATACCATCCAAAAGACTGCTGTTTTACTGGAGAAAATATATTGAGTCTTTTGAATCCAATTTATTCATAGTAAAACTTGCAATAAACCAAGATTTCCCTATAAACTAATAACTGGTTTTTGAAATCTGGATAATTTGGTCAGTTTTTATGACCAAAACCAACATAGTTGCTAAAATGCTTAATGTTTTAAATCAACTTTTTGGTTTAGTTAACGTTTTAAGTATTCTGTGTATCTCCCTGTTCCCCCAAACTGAAGTAAGACTCTGGAAATCTGGGCACAGTGTGTTTAATTGAATGCTTTGTTGGTATTTGGGATTGGATTTTCTTTTTGGTCTTTTAGATACAAATATATTATTTAAAGATCTTTTTGACAAGTATATTTTGGAAGTGGGTTGTAGCCATAGATATATTCAAGATTCACCCGAAACAGCACAACAGCACCCCACCCAGATGTCCTTGCCTCCCCTCCTGACCGTGCACGGCCCTCCCCCCATCTCCTTACACCATAGTGCAGCAGTAAGCTGGAGGCTAGAGTCTCCACTTCGGAGTAAGCAGGTGGGGTCTCCTTTCCAGCCCTGTATTCTCGTTTTAATAGAACAAGGAATAACAGCTCTTAAGTGGGTTGGTTTTTATGATAAACTGGTTCTTAGGGGAGCCATCCATCGTCTCACCTGTTTGAGGCTGGTGCCCAGTAGAAGGGAGAAAATGAGGGTAGGGGGAGGAGAGGCAGAGCAGAAGAGTAGAAAACGGCCATTCTGCAGGACAGGGAAAAGCAGACTAGCTCGGCAGGGTTCTGTGGATCGAGCATCACACCTGTCATTAACTCAGAACAAGTGAATGTAAGTTAACCTTTTGGTTGGGTTTTAATACTGACAGTTAAAGATGTAGGCATAATTTTATATGTACTGATTTTTGCAAATTATGTGAACAAGAATATCAGGAGACCGGGAACTGTGTGAGGGACAGAGAGCTGTCCATTCTTAGGACTGTGTTGGCACACAGTAGTAATTTAGTAAGAGTTTGCTGGGTGATCGATCCAAGGGCTGCATAAATGTTAAACTGTTCGTCATTGGAAGCATCCAGCCATAGACTAGCTGAGTAATTGGCCTTGATGGCAGAGACGAAGCTAGCCCCGAAGGGAACTGCTTGGTTCCTCTCCACCTTGGCATTTACAGTTCCTCCCTATGAGAGAACCGTTTTAGCTATTGGTGACCCATTCATGGCCTTGAGTTTGCAAGACACTAGTTTGAAAAATCGTTTTAATGATCATAAACAGAACAATCCTGACTTCCTGCGGGGGTGGGGGTGGGGGAGCAAGGTAGGGAGCAGCACAGAGAAGGTCTGGGAAGTCAGTGTCGGTCTTTGGGACACTAATTATCATTTACTCTCTTTTTTTTTTTTTTGAGTCATTTTTCTCTGGTCCCAATACAGGACCAAACAAGACTACTGGAGACCAATGTTTTAAGTCCCCATCTCAAAAGCAAATGTGAGAGAAATCGCTTGTCATTGTCAGCTGACTCACTTACGAGCCCGGCTGGCCTGGAAGGGAGCATTGGCTGCCAAGGCCAAGCTAGGAACCCTCTTGACCTGGACGCACTGGACCGGGGCCAGCTTTCACTCTTGCGCCTCCGTGGCTGGCTGGCAGCACCTGCTCTTTCTCCCATGGAACTCCACAACTGTGTCACTGAGGGAACCGTGGAAGTCAAGGGCTAGCTCCCTAGTGGGAGGATGGGGCTGTGGAGCACTGTCAGATTTACCATCTTTAAGATTTTCAGTGGCTGGCCTTGTCGCCTCCCCTTCCTAATGCCCCAGATGTCTTTATGAGGACAAAAACGTAAGCCAACAGCAACTAAAAATATCATGCCAAAATGAACTTGATGGTTTGAGCCTTTGGCTTGCTAATTACTAGGTTAAGAAAACAGGTAACAAGGTTGCTGTTGGCCACTCTTTGGGAGACTGTCCATGAAAAGAAGGTCCACGGGGATTATTGGAGTGTGTTTATCAGTAGAGAAGTTGAATGGGAAGAGAAGATAGGGAGCAGACAACTTTGGAAGAGCTAGAGGGAGGTTGGAATTAGACAGAAGAGCTGTAAAGAAAATCAGGGGGAACTGGGCATGGTGCTGCACACCTGTACCCTGAGCATTTGGAAAGCCTTGCCAGAATCCCCAGTTCAGACTAGCCTGGCTTACACCGTGAGAGAGCTTAGTGTCAAAGGGCCGAGGGGAGTTTCTATGTGTAAATGCTGGCTGAGGCTGTTTGCAGGGACGTTGCATGGCTGGTCCCACTTTGGGGATCCACCCAGGGTGAAGATGGTTTCTGCTGATGCTGTGTACAGGGACTTCTCCAGACCTGGATTCGGGCGCAGCAGCAGGGAAGGCAATGTGAGTCACGGTGTTTCGCAAGTGAAATGAACCTAACAGCGTAGGGAAGAGCCTGAACTGCAAAAAGACCATATAAGCCTGTTGATAAGGGTGTAGACAGACTGTCCTGCCTTGAAACTCGGCCCAGTTCATGGGCAGACTCTGAAAAGCACACTGTGGTCCACACGGGCAGCTGCAGCCTTTGCCGGTCGGCAGGCAGGGAAGAACCACCTGGAGGTGGTTGAGGTACTTGAGAGCCAGGAGAAATGTGAGGGTCACTTCTGAGTCACCGCGGAGGGGAGAGCACATGGGTGGCTCTTCACTGACGACCGTCACCTCAGAGTCGGCACAGCTGAGACAAGTTCACGGCATGAATACAAAAGGGTCTGTTTACTCAAAGGGCAAACCTTGTTTGTGTGACCAGGTGAAACCTTATAACGTGTACGTCACTGTGGCCTACCCGCCGGACACGGACACCCCGGGGTTGGCGGAGGAAAACAAGACTAAGGTCAGTACTCCTACATAATGTTAGCCTTCTGTGTTGTACATTTGTGTGTGATGTGTGGTGTGTGTAATGTGTGGTGTGTGTGTTATATGTGTTATGTATATGTGTTGTGTGTGTGTGACATGTTGTGCGTGTATGGTGTGTGGTGTATGTAATGTGTATGTATGATGTGGGTGTGGTGTGTGTCTGTGAATAAAGTATGTGTGTGACTGTGTGTGGGGTTGTGCATGTCTGTGTGTGTTCTGTGATGTGTTTGTGTAAAATGTGTGTATATGGGTAGTGTATGTTTGGTTTTGTGTGTCTGTGTGTGCACTGTGCATGTTTGTGTGTGGAGGTTGTACAGATTTGGGTTTGGTATGTGTGTGTGCGTGCTGTGCATGTTTGAGTGTGCAGATGCATATGGAGACCAGAGGACTACCTTGGGTGTTCGTCCTCAGCTGATGTCCACCTTGGCCCTGGAACTGTTCGGTAGGCTGAGCTGACTGCCATGAGTCTTGGGGTCCTGCCTCTGCTTCCCTGGGGCTGGCTTTGCCAGCCTGTGCCGTCCAGGGCAAGGCATTCCGCATCTTCGGTGTCTCACTCTTCTGACTTGCATCCCACGTTGGCTCCTGGCCATGCCTCTTAGTGGTTTTGATGTGTCTGTAGGGTGCATGGTGCTGAGCCAGGATCTGCCTTCCCTGGGGTTCTCCAGGCAAAGCTCCTTCCTTCCTCTGCTCCCAGCCCCCTTTTCTTAATGTTTAACTTAATTTGTCCCAACTTTATTCTCTCATAGATTATAGTTGTCCAGTGCTGCCTGTGGTCTTGTCTCTCCCACATTTCATCCCTGGGTTTCAAACCAGTGCATACATACATAGGTCTTACTTTTGCTGGGGAAGGTCCTGTGTGAGTCTCAGATCTTCTCCGTCCTCGCTGTGCTCTCCCTGTGTATCTGACGGCCGGGTTCTGTGTTTGTATGTAACTTTAGGACATTATTGACGTCTGCACCTCCAATGACATCTCCTTTCTTGTGTGTATTCGTTAACTTTGTGTGTCTGTGGCTCATTCACTGAGGAGCACTGAACGTCCTTGGATCTGAACACCTGGGGTTTCTGTTACTTTCGTTCTCTTTCCTCAAAGCCCCTGCTTCTCCTGGGACTTCCTGACGGGGCATAGGCCTCAGCTTGACATTCTGGCCCTCTACTGTCTGCTGGGTCCCTTTTCTGTCCCTTTGTTGGAATCTCCCTCTTCCACTTTCATCATTTATCTGCTCACTTTAGTGCACTTCAGTCATTTCAGAGAAAGGTAACGTTTGTTTGGAATCTGCCTTAACAAAAATGATTTCTTCTTTTTCTTTTCTTCCTTTTTTTTGGGGGGGCCTTGTTGTTTTTGATAGGTCATTTTATTGGGTACAAAATTCTAAGTTGAAAATGATGGTCCTCAAAGTTTTGCGGGCATTTCTCACTAAGTTCTAGTTTCTGGTGTTGCTGTGGGGACTCTGTGACCTGAGGAAAGCCACTTGAAAGGGGAAGGGTTTGTTTTGGTTTCCTGTTCATGGTTTCAGTCCACCAGGACAGGGAGAGCTGGTGGGCAGAGCCGTTCACCTGACAGGAAGCAGAGAAAAGGGAGTTCAGCGAGAACCAGGGTAAGCATCAGCCTCAGGAATCTATTCCTAATGACCCACTTCCTCCAACTGGAGGAAGTCTGACCTTTCACCTCCTCCCAGCAACCCCTGCAGATTGCATTCTTCAGTGACTGAGCAACCCTCTGTTACACACCCGGGGTGTACGTCCCTCCTCCCCGAGGCAGCTAGAGGCCCGTCAGGTTTACAGTGTGGTGCTCTTAATTTTTGGACACTCTTTTCCCTTTTTATCTTTTAAAATGTCATTTGATGTGAAATGCTCTTATTTCATGTGCTAGACAATCATGGTAGCCCCTTTATTCTGCCAACTCAAGAGCTTCAGTTCTGGAACATTTATAATGTTTTCCATCCTAAATATTTCAGACCATTCTTCCCAGAGCTATTGTCCCACTTTCTGGTTTAATTGTCTCACTTCCTTCTCGTCTCCGCATTTTCTTTCTCCTTCAGCTTTTATATTGAAAGTTTTATTTCTACTGATTTTTTTTAATTATATCATTTTTCTGTCATGGAGTTTGTCTTAGAAATCTGTTCTATTGCTGTGAAGAAACAGCAAGACCAGCATAACTCTTATAAAAGAGAGCATTTAATTGGGCCTTTCTTACAGTTACATAGGGTGAGTCCATCATCATCCTGAAGGGGGTGTGGTAGCAGAAAGGCAGCCATGGTGCTGGAGAAGTAACTGAGAGCTGAATCCTGATCCTCAGGCAGAGGGAGATACTGGGCCTAGTGTGGATGTTTGAAGCCTCCTAAGGAGCTTCAGTCTGGATGTTGGTTGGTTTTACTTTTGCTCTTTCCATTTTACTCTCCCTTATCTGTTTCTTTACTTGGTTGCAACTACAGTTGTTCAGGCATTCTGACCTCACTCCGTGTTCACATTGAGTGAGACACAGGCCGGTTGTAAACCTCTGGCGCCTCCTCCCCCTTCTGCTTTGCCTGGAGATAAAGGATGGGGCGTCCTCCTTAGATTTCCTTATATGGACATCTACTCCCTTTTTCTCATCCTTTCCCCACAGAGGCATCTCCTGTGCTGTGGTGGAGGCTGTTCGAGATAGAACTAAGGCTCTGATTGGCACACTGCTGGTCTCCCACCCTCGGTGGGCAGATGGCTTGGATCTGGTCATTCAGCCTCCATACCATCTATCTCACATGGACATACAGGTTATATGAAGTGAGCTCAGGCTATCCTGAGCTGAGTGCAGGCTATCTCACATAGACATGCAGGTTATATGAAGTGAGCTCAGGTTATCCTGAGCTGAGTGCAGGCTATCTCACATGGACATGCAGGTTATATGAAGTGAGCTCAGGTTGTTCTGAATTGAGTGCAGGCTATCTCACATGGACATGCAGGTTATATGAAGTGAGCTCAGGTTGTTCTGAACTGAGTGCAGCCTTTGTTCATCTGGCTCCTCCTCTTTCCCTTGACACATAGCAGACAGATGAAGTGGGTGGGAAGAAACTAATCCGAACACACCGCCTCGCACTGAGAGGGATTTTAGTTTTAGACAATTACCTTATATTTTCATTTTTTCCTCTTACAGTGTATGTAGATCTCTGTAGCATAAAATTTGGATGTTTATGTAGTCTATGTCCTGTTTTTGTTTGAAAAGAAAAAATATTTTGATGTAGAAACCCTCCCTCATTTTCTTTTAAATTCAGCCATTTTTACAATTTCTTTCTGTTTTAAAAAAATAAATTGAAACCAAACCTCCTGCCTCAGAGATCTGCTAAATGAATTTTTTAAAAATTATTTATTTATTTATTTATTATGTGTACAGCAGGCCAGAAGAGGGAACCAGATCTCATTACAGATGGTTGTAAGCCACCATGTGGTTGCTGGGAATTGAACTCAGGACCTCTGGAAGAACAGTCAGTGCTCTTAACCTCTGAGCCATCTCTCCAGCCCCTGCTAAATGCATTTTTAATACGTGCTGCATAGTCTTTAAGTTTGAAGCTAAAACTGAAGAAAAGTGATTTCTCTGAGATTTGGTTCTGATGTTAAGTTTGTATGTTTTCATTTTACCTCCAGTAAAAGTCTGGACAGATTTCTGGTGACTGAAACCTGCGTTGATCTGTGGCCCTGTGGGAGTGGTAGACACCTTTCTAACTCAGGGCATCTTGCATGTCCTCACCCACCTGGTAGACTGGAAGAGCAAATGATGGCACCATCAAAGGGACCTTTGTCCTCTCAAATTCATAAGGAATTTTAAGAAGAAATAAACTGAGCATGGTGGCACATGCTTGTAATCCCAGGATTCAGGAGGCTGATGCAGGATGATTAAGAGTCCCAAGTGTCTCACAAAACCAGACAAGGAAGAGGAAATATATTCTAGGCTTTTCCCCTCAAGCCTATGTAAAGAGTCAAATTTACAGTCTCCTGTGGCTTAACACTTCAGTTGGAAACTCTTGAAGAGTGTTTAGATGTGTTAAAGTACTACTAAGAAAAGCTGATGAAAAAAAGAGAAAAAAATTACTGCTCACAAGTAAATTAGGACACAAAGTATAAATACAGAAGTAGCCATAGTGTGGATTAATGCGGAAATAACGGAGAAAAGGCAAGAGGCAGGGGAAAAAGAGACTGAGCAAGGGTTTAGGAAAGGTTCTGAGCCAGGTTCTATAGACCTTTATCTGTCTTTGGAGGAGCCAGAGTCTGTGATTTGGGAACTGTCCCAGTCCTGTAACTGTCCTTCAGGTAAACTAGGTACTACGCAGTGTAGATTCTCAAATAGTCTCTTTGCTGGTCCTTGAGGAAATAGTTACAGTTCTTCAATGGGGCCTTGGCTGAGACTGTCCACACTCAGGGTTTGTATCTGTCCCCAGCATCATCCATTTGCTCGATGGGGAGTCTAGTCAGAATGGAGGCACTGTTATGAGGTAGATTGCTCAGGCACGGGGACCAGCCTCTGTGTACACACTGTCAGGCAGGTGTCTGGCTGGTCGGAGCAGGGACCCTTCTGCACTGGGATGCACTGATCTGCTCCACTCAGCTTCGACGGTCCTCACTAGAGCCGCACTTGTACCACAGAAGAGCAAGCAGCTCCTTGTCCTGCTTTGCCATTGGAGACGGATATTCCACAGATAGAAACTGAGAATCTTGGTTGATTTTTGCCTAAAACATACGAATTTGTTTGAAGGTAGAAAACTGATAATTATTTGTGAATCAGGGCCTATAAGACCTATTTATTTTAATGCAACAGGTATTGATCTGTATGTTTCCCCACTTCTAGCCCCTGGAGACCCGGCTTATTTCAGAGACTACAGCTATTTGCAAACCAGAGCAGGTGGCCAAACAAATTGTCAAAGATGCCATAGTAAGTAAAAACTCTTCGATTGTTTTTGTGCTGCTTGTATGATACTGTTTCTGAAAAACACGTAAGGTCTTAATTCAAAGGAGAGAGCCAGCTTTGGTCAGAGTTGTCTGTTTCAGCCTCTGCTCACCTGCCCTCAGACTTTCTGTTGATTCTGTGTTACCTGAGGGATGGGGTCGGGCTAAGGGAGAGCTTCAGCCCCTGGGAAGTGTGCGCACAGCAGAGAGAGGGCATGTCACCTCTTTCTATTTGTAACTTTAATGTTCTTTGTTGTGTGTGTGTGAATGTCACCTTCATACGGGGAGGGGTCTTTCCTACTGCCACACAGGTCCAGGGGACTGGACTCAGGTCAGCAGTCCTGATGTTCACTTTTACCCACTGAGCCTTGTCCTGGGCTTCTTTCCCTCCCCTACAGTTCAGGATCATCTAAGCCTGTGGCCAGGCTCGGGATGGAGGTTTCTTTCTTCTTCCTGTTCCCCGGTACCACTTCCCTCATAGCTCATGATAAGAAGCTGTGTCAGGCTGCTAGGCCCACCATACCCCCGATGTGTCTCCTCACCCAGTCAATTTGGGGGGAGTTGGCCTTAGAAACCATGTAAAGCATTGTAGAATACCCTGTGTACCACAGGTCACTTGGCAACATTCCCGTTAATCCACGTGTGGAAAAAGGTTCATTCCGAGAGATGTGCATGAACCCAGGTGGCCTGCATGACTTTGAAAAACCTGGGGTCCATTGCCATGAGAGGCGTCCAGATAACGTAGTGCAGTTTTTACGTAGCGAGAAGACGGTTGTGCCACGTTGAGCAGAACAGAGTAACAACAGCCACAACCAACACACCCAAAGGGCTGGTGAGTCAACTCAGTGGATAAAGGTGGCTGCCACCATTCCTGTAACCGGAGTTCTTCAAAACCCAACAGCAGGAGGAGAGAACTGACTTCCTCAAGTTGTCCTCTGGACTCTACATACATGCTGCGGCGCACACACAAGTGAATAAATAAATACACAGTAAAAGAGAGAGCAGGGATGGGAAGATGGCCCAGTCAGCTGTGCAAGCACAGGACCTAGTTCAGATCCCCAGCACTGCCGCAAAAAGTCAGTGTGATTGCTTACGCCTGTCTGTAACCCAAGCCCTGTGTGAACAGAGACAGGCAGGGCCCAGAGTTTGCATGTCAGCCAACCTAGCCGATTAGGGAGCCTACCCAGGGTCATTTAGAGACCCATTCTCCAAAGATAAGGTGTAGAATGATTGAGGGAGACACCCAATATTGACCTCTAGTCCCCACACATCTGCGTGCGTGTACACACACACACACACACACACACACACACTGGGGTGGAATAGTTGCCTTGGTTGCCTTCAGAGCACAGAGCAGTGGAATAGGAGGCATGACTAGGATAAACTAGTTTGCTTTTCTCTAGAGTCAAAACAAACACCCTCAAGGTGTTTTTCCCCCCAAGATTAAAAAAGAAAAATGTGTACGTGTGAGAACCTCCAAGTATGTGTGCTGGTGCAGTGCCCAAAAAGGCCAGAAGAGGGCGCTGATCCCTGGGACTGAGTTACAGGCGCTCATGTTGCTCATGCTGATGCTGGAAGCTAGCATCGCCTATAAGAGAGCCAAATGCTCTCTACCATTGAGCAGGCCGCCGCATCCGCTCCACCACCTGGGCTTTTAATGACCCCAAATAGTGCTTCCAGCTTCAGCAAGAGTCATCTCCCAAGCTTGACACCGTTATACTTTTATATATTATTGGCACCAGAAACCCTGTATGTTTATCTGGGCTATATTTCTTTTTTGTTCGTTTGTTGTTTTGAGACAAGTCTCTCTGTGTAGCTCTGGCTTTTCTGGATCTTGCTTTGTAGACCAGACCGTGTGCTGGGATTAAAGGCGTGCGCCATCACACCTGACAGGCCCGTGTTTCTCAATATTTGCCATAATAAATACTAAAAGTGTAGTTTTAAAAGTATTTAGTTGCAGGGCTGTGGATAGTAATTCAGTGTTGAGTTCTTGCCTTGCATGTGCATAGTTCTGGGTTCCATCACCCAGAGGATGATGGAAGAGATTTAATTATGAGATGAAAAATCAAATAAATTTAAAATCAAATAAATAGGGACTGGAGAGTTGGCTCAGTGGTTAGTAGCTCTTGTGTTCTTGCAAAGGACCTAGGTTGATTCCCACTACCCAAATGGAAGCTCACCACTTCTTAGGGCACCAGGCACACATGTGGTACACAGAAATACATGTAGGCAACACACACACACACACACACACACACACACACACACACACACAAATCTGAAAGAAAAGAAAAACAAAATAATAAAATTGCAATAAACATTAAATTCATTACATTTTTAAACAGGTTTATTTGTTCTTTTAATGTGTACTTGTGCCTGAGTGTATGTGTGCACAATGCCTGCCATGGCCAGAAGAGAGAGAGCATCATGTTCCCTGGAATCAGAGTTCCAGGCAGCTGTGTGCCTCCCTCTGTTTCCTTCCTGTTTTATTTTTTATTTGTGTGTGTGTGTGTGTGTGTGTGTGTGTGTGTGTGTGTGTGTGTGTGTGAGAGAGAGAGAGAGAGAGAGAGAGAGAGAGAGAGAGGAGAGAGAGAGAATGAATAGAGGTCAGAGAACAACTTTGAGGAGTTAATTCTTTCCTTACACTGGGGTTCTGGGGATGCAAGTTAGATCACGTGAAAAGAGCTTTTGTCTGCAGAGTCGTCCCTGTTCTTAATTTTTTAAATACAGGGCTCCAGTGGCTTCGCTGACTTCAAACTCCGTCTGCAGCTGAGAATAGCCTTGAATTGCTGACCCTTCTCCCACTTCTCAGGTGCCGATATTACAGGCATGCACTTCCATGCCTGGCTCAAAAATAACAATTTTCAAACAAAAGTTCAGTGAAAAGTGTGGTATTGTATTTTCATGAGCCTCTACAAGATCTGAATTAATAGATGCCAGCTGGATTCCGGTGTCTGCTTCTGTGGCCAATCTGTTAAAATACGTTCTTTTTGAAACATTTGAAGAAAATCTGACTTTAAACAGATACATAGTTGGGAGAGGACAAAGTCTTCACTAAGTTTTCCAGATAATTATGGGCATAATTTTCTTTTTTTATACTAACCCCCAACTTGACAAAGGTCGGTTACAATGTGGAATTAGAAAACTGCACCAATGAACTTTTTGTTCGATGTGGCACTAAAATCCATCTCTAGTTTGTACTTTGAATGGATCTTTTACTCATTCATCAGTTAAAAACATGCATTAGTCATTTGGATATGGAATCACTGAATTATCAAAAGTCACATTCATCAGAGATCTAGAAATAGTGGGAACCCAGCAGGCTCACACTGATGAGTAAAGTTTTCCCAAGTCTTAATTTTCCCCTAAAAGCTTAGATTTTATCACTGCCCACGTGTGTATCCTGTGATTTTCCTGCAAGCTTCAAACTCACTTCGTTCATCTTGTCCCGTTTGTGCCTCAAACCCAGTCAGGATGGAGTCTGCTGGTCAGTGGTTGTTAGAGAGGAGAAGACTTGTCAGGAAGTTCCTCTCTGAGCAGTTTCCTTCAAGTGTCCACAGTCCTTTGGTGTTCCCAGTTTAAACATCTGTCACATGGGGAACAGTAGCCCTCCTTCTCTCGTCCTCTAGGAGATGGTCCAAGACCAGCCTAAACCGTCAGATGGTACTGATGGTGTGTCCTGTGTACACACCCATGAAACACCTACCTGGGGATGGAGCCCAGTTCTAGAGTAATGGCCTAGCGTGCAGGAAGCCTTGATTCCATCCTGTGTTATTAGGTGCTTTTAAGTAAGGTGTGTCTTCCTTAAAGACCTTTTCTATTGTGTTTGCTTTGTCACTGTAGTGCCGTGGCAGTGACTGAGTTAGGGCTGTTACCCACACTTACAAAAACCACTGGTTTGTGCGTTGGCAGTTTGTCCTTCAGTACAAAGCTCAGTGGTGGAGACCAGCTAAATGTCTCAGTGTTATTTGACAGTTGCATTGTCCTAAAGACCCTGGAAGGCTCTGGAATCCACGGGGAGCTGTGGACTTCAGAACAGGACCTGCGTTACGTCTGTGTGTCTCGTTCTTTAGTTCTGGTATAACTAAGCTGCCATCCTAGCCCACAGAGCGAAGAGATGGACCTCATTGCTCCTCCAGCACTGATTCCGTTAAACTAACTCCGTACTCTTCGTTTGTTCTTGCTTCCTTTTTAGCAAGGAAATTTTAATAGTTCCATTGGCTCAGATGGGTACATGCTGTCATCACTCACCTGTGGGATGGCCCCCGTGACTTCCATCACGGAAGGACTCCAGCAGGTAAGCCCTTCCTTAGCCAGCAACCAGACAGACATACAAACAGGGAGACTGACAAGACAAGAATTACCTCATCCAGATTCTGTGAGACAAATACGAAGAGTAGAGCGCAGCCATTTTAAAAGTGCAGTTTCTTTTCTTTCTCTGCCAACAATAAGTAGACAGGAAGTAGGTAGGGATGTGTGCAGGTGGAGGGAGGGGTTGTCTGTGGTTGGGTGTTCCCTGAGGCTTTCGGGAAAGCGCCCTTCCGTGCTGCTGTGTTGGAGGAGTGCTTGGTGTAGGATTGTGGGGGGCAGCGCTGCCCACAAACAACGACATGCTAGACCAGGACCCCATTTCTGGTGATCTAACCACTGATGGCTGAGCTGAAGGAGACTGGAGCAGAGACTAGACACCTTTCCCTTACTGAAGTTACAGTTTCACTCAGGACACATGAGAGTTCAGCTCGTAGAACATAAGTGTGCCTGAGTGGTTCGCTTACATGTCTGTCTGCACCAAATGTATGCAGTGCGCATGGAGGCCAGAAGAGAGCACTGGGTTCTCTGAAAGGAGTCAAGGAGAGTTGTCAGCTGCCGTCTAGGTGCTGGGAATTGAACTCAGGCCCCCTGGGAGAACAGCATGTGCTCTTAGCCACTGGGCCTGTTGATAAGGTTCTGCCTTCCCTGGGTGGCTAGGTGTAAGAGGGTCACTAACCTGTAAGGAGTTTGCCATGTGGCGGATGAGCCTGCTGGGTGAGGTCATGGCGGTGGCAGACATGCCATTCGAGCTGTAATGGGAGCAGGGTTGGGGGGCACAAAGCCAAGGACCATTGCTGACAATGCACGGGTCTGTGGGGTTCGGTGCACTCACGGAACGCCCTGGTCACCTGGTTGTTTTCTTCTCCTTCTCTCTGTCACGTTCTGAAGTGCACCACTATCCTAAGGTTGTGTGGCAGTAAACATTGTTGGGGTAAGATCTTTGGGGACAGGGACCGTGTGGCTGTTGTTCGTCATTGTGCCCCAGCAGCCAGCCTCTGCACAAACGGAAGTTTGAGGATGCCCAAGTTGGATGAGAGCACAGAGTCTGCACTGAGCCGCAGGCAGTCTGGTCCTTCTCGTGATGCCATGTGTAAAAGTCAGTTCCATACCTAGATTCACATTCCATCTTTTTAAAAATCAATTTCTTTTCCATATTTTCCCTGGGAAGTAGCTGGACATATCCAGTTCAACAAGTCCCGAGTAAACCTTTGCAGTTCCCCGGATCCCTGTACCACGTCTCCTGCCCAGCTGTCTCCAGTGGGCTCACTCTGCAGTGGGTGCTTGTGCCCAAGCGCCCAGCCAGAGACTGGGCGGTGAGTCCTGACTCCTCCGCGTCTCCTGTCAGGGTCCCTCTAATCACCTCAGCTCTGTCCCACACTCTGCAGCTCTGCCAGTGATCCCAAAGTTGAGACCAAGATCACCGCCCCTGACATGAGTCACATGTTGTCAGCCGGAACTTGTAGGCCGGAGCCTGTGGGCATGAAAAGGCATGTTGTGGTCCATCTGACAGACATGCATGGACTGTCTGTGGTCCTGGCTGGCCTGGAACATGCTGTGTAGTCTAAGCAAGCACCAGGCTCACACTGACTTCCCCCTTCTACCCTCCCCCGTACTGGGATTACGAGTGTAAGCCACCATACTCCATGAGTATTAAATAAAAAAGTGTCAAAGTCAGATATTGCAAAACAAAAGATCCAGATTTGACATTAGAAGGTCTGCAGCAGCAGGTTACTTTCTCTGCAGGAAAAGATGGCAGTCACCCCCATAGCAGAGAGCACAGCCTGGCCCAGCGCCTGGGACCCAGCGCCCTGGCCAGAGTGCACACAGTTTCTGTGCCGTGTTTGTAAACCGCTCCTTTTCCGAGCCCCTGGGCGAAGCTTACGCTGGCCGTTTCCCCACCTCTAACTCTCCTGTGCTCTCTCTGTCTTCCTAGTCCCCGTTCTCAAGTTCCTTTGGGCTTCAGATCTTGAGGTTTCCTCTCCAGGTTTCTTTTCACTAGAGAACTGCAGGCCTGTGCTCGGAGCCTGGACCTGGGCTTGTTTTAGCTTTGTTAGTCTGTGTTGTCAATGCTTTTCCTGGAGTCTCTCCCCATGACCTTTAGGTCTGGTGTTTTATTTTGAATAACAGAGCTTGCTTTTTAGTTTTATAGAAACTCTCAGTGGAAAGTCCACCAAACTCCCTGTGTGCCCGACCACCACAGCCCCTGTGTCACTGGGTCTCATTAGCATGGTGCCCATGTTCCAGATGAGTCATTATTGACACATTGTTCTCAACTAAAGCTCACAGTTTACACTCTGCTTCTATGAGGCATGTATCTACCACTTCAGGGCCACGTGGGATCATTTCACTGTCCTGAAATTATCCTGAGAGACACCTGTTTTATCCCTGCCCGAGGCCCGGCTACCCGTCAGCTTTACTCAGGTTCCCTTGACCAGCTTCCCTTTAGTTTCCTCGGCTTTTTCAAAAGTCAGCCTTGCACTCACTCAGAGATCAAAGCATCACCAAGGCTTTCGGAAAGAATTGGTCCTTCTCCGCTCCTCTTGTGCCTGTGTCTGAGGCAGTCGCTCCTCTTTTAGCAAAGCTCCCACGGTCCATCCCGCTACCTGGGGATGTGCCCCTGTATCCAGGTCTCCTGGCTTTCTTATTTGGTGCCGTTAACTCGGAGGAGGGCAGCTGGCTCTCCTGTGTACTTTCCTCCCCACGTCCCTTTCCTCAGTTTACCTGTGTTATCATTGAACTTAGATTTGTATTTGAGGAAATGTTTGTCTTCACAGCTGAACAGCACAGTATTAGTTTTGTCCTTTTTTGTGATCTCCCCCCACAAGATTCTTGAAAGAATGACCTTGAGCTTCTGACCCTCTCGCCTCTTCCTCCAAGTGCTGTGCTTGCAGGTGGACACACCAGGCCTGTTTTATGTGAGGCTGGGGATGGGAGCCAGAACTTCATGTCTGCTAGGAACACACTTAACCAGCTGGACTGCATCCCCAGTATGCTAATTCATTGTAAATTCATTGTCTGCCTTGCCAGTCTCTCTTGAGATATTTACAAATTCACCAGCTCACATGACACCTCTTTACTTTGGTGACTTTCACTTTCTGGATCTCATTCTTCTTGGAAAATGGTTTTTCTTTCCATTTTCTTTTTCAAAATTTCTTCTTGGAAAATACAGTGGTTTTTAGTCCTTGCATATCTGAAAATGTGTATCTTTCTGTGATGCCATTTGGAGTTGCTTTAGTGAGATTCTGTCACTGGGCAGGATAAATGGCTGTGGATAATTGCAGCCTTGCCCCTGAGACAGTGAGTGCTTGCCTACTTGATTATATTTCCATTATAAGCCGGGTGCGTGCCCACCTGTAGTCATAGCTACTTAGAAGGCTGAAGCCAAAGGATCACTGGAGACCAGGAGCTGGGACCAGTCTAAGCAACATAGTGAGAATTTGTCTCAAAAAATAAAGAAATCAGTTCAGATAGTAAAGGAATATGTATTTCTCACTTTGGCATCCTCAGCAACCAGCAAAGGGGGCTTAATACTCGACATAAATCCTAGCCAAAGGTTTGATTACAGGGTGTCTATCTGAAATGCTGGAGAGCACCATGCCCAGGACTTACAGCCTTGTCTTCTAAGAATACCTATTTTGTTCTTTTTTATTATTTGAATTTGTTAATTCAGACAAATGTTGCTGTTTGTCTAGCAGGCTCAGTGCTATCCAGTGTACCAAGTATTCTGTCCTTGGGAATTACTGGCATTTACAAAGTTTTCATTATACTTGTTCTTGGAGCAGATTAGATGTGTCCCAGAAACTGTGTAGTAGAGACAGAACTACTTTAAAATGGGCTATTGTGCTGTCTTGTCGGGTGAGCTGAAAGGTCGCCTTTATCTTGCAGGTGGTCACCATGGGCCTTTTCCGAACCATTGCTTTGTTTTACCTGGGAAGTTTTGATAATATAGTTCGCCGCTGCATGGTGCAGAAAGCAAAACCTGAAACTGTAGACAAAACTGCCTGATTCTTGCCCCTCGGACAAAAGACTGTATCCAGTGATCTGAACGGCTTGCTGCTAATGGACCTCGGTTTTTGGCCTCCGGACTCTTGTGTCTTGTTTTTGAATGTGTGAGATTGGACCCAGTGCTCTTCAGGAATCTGGCTGCAAGCAAGGGACGGCGCTGTCTCTACAACATGACCGTTAACACTATGCAAACACGGACCAGGACACCATTGGGTTTTCTGGGCTTTGAGGCGGAGTGGTGATCATGTGAGAACTAGTAACAGGAGAACAGGGTAAAGAAGAGAATTCCAGAATGGTAAATTTGGTTTTTTCATTTATCCCCCTCTTGCCCATAGAGATCAAGAAGTGTACTTGGTGGCACATAAGAACTTCTGAGGGTTTCTTTTGTTTTTTGGTCTTAATTTTTCATGAAAGATGGTGTCTGGGTTTTCATTAGGGTTTTTTTTTTTTTTTTTTTGGTTTTTAATTTTTTTTATCATTTTTTTATTCAAGGTGTGTCTTCCGCACAGCCAGCGAGTCTGACTGTCAGCTCCTCTATGCTGTGTGTGGTACTCGCTTCTGCTAGTGAAGCTGGCTTCTCTCTCTTTGATCCCTGTAATATGGGGGATGAGAGGGCGGTGCAGAGGAAGGCAAGGGCCTGAGTCCTTTGGCAGGCAGGTGGGGCTTTCTTGTCTCCGTAAGGCTAATGCTGAGAACATTTTTATTTTTATTCATGGAGAAAGGTAGCTTCTTTACATGTTTTCTGAATAGAAATAAAATCTCATAGAAGCTTAAAAGTTTGCAGTTTCTTCAGTAGTCACGACGATCTGAAGTTCACAGTTCCACTCCCGCTCAGTCTCCGTGCTCTTCCCAGCTCTCTTTCTAATTCTGCTTATTCTTCTGTAGTATTTTTGTTAAAAAAAAGAAAAAAAGAAAAGAAAAATGATGGATGGAGACAAGCACAGTTTTTTTTTTTACTTTTTAAATTAATTTATAAATTCATTAAAACAAAAAATTTAAAAGCATTCTTATATTTTTGGTTGTGAGCCTAAGTCTCTAATGGCTGAGCCATTTATCAGCCCAAAGCATGCCATTTTTATCCTCACAGCATACATGTAGCTTTTAGGGAAGGCAACTGGTTGCATACTTCTCAGTGAAGTTACTTGTAAAAGATGATCAGTTTTGAGCACCCTCATTTGGGAAGTAAGATGCTCAGCTGTTCTGTCTCCCGTTGACTCTGAGTAGTGTCTTCCGTGTGTTAAGGAGATCTCTGCTCACATGCCTCGGGTTGCAGGTCTGCCATTCAGTGAGGGAATCTGCGTCAAGTGCCTATGATGAGTCTAGTCTGTGTCCCCACTCATGTGTTCACTGCACAGCTCAAGGACAGTTACCTCTGTCTTGATGTTTCGTCCTGTCCACCTTGCATTCCAGTTCATCCCACTGGGAAATTACCTCTACTTTCAAAGAGAAAAACTTTTTTAACTGTTAAAAAGTAAGTAAAAGACAAAAACAACAACAAAAAGTTATTGAAAACCTAGAAATTATTGTCATCAGAAACATTCGGGTTTTGCTTTTCTCTTTTCTTTCCTTCCTTTTTTTTTATTGGGGCCTGGTCTCCTGCCTCAGCCACCTGAGTGCCAGCAGTACAGCCTTGGGCCACCATAGCCAATAAGTGGCGTGTGTCTTTGCTCTTTGAATTTTCCAACCCCTGACTTTATGGTGGCCTAGTTTATAATTAACAAGGTATTTAGTGACTCCCTCTTTATGAAGACCTGAGAAGAACGTATTTTAAACATCGTGTGCATTGCTTGTCATGAGCTCATTCTGTGTACAGGAGGAGGCGGACAGTGCCAGAATGGTTCCAAGACCCCTCCAGTCTGATCTAGCCAAAGTTTGCAGTTTATGTGGACAGCTGCTGGGGTGGAACAGTGGGGTGGGTTCCCGTTCACAGGAAACAACTGCATCCCTGTCCGAGCAATTTCCAGTTTTATTTTCTTACAAATGTTCCCAGACACTTGGCACCTTCTACTATTGTCTGTTAAAATCTAGTCCAAGATGGAGTCTGACAAAGTACAATTAACTTCTTTCATTATACTGTTTTCAGGCAGTCCTCAGGTAGGGTGGCTATGTGGATACTGCCTGAAGTAAACTGAAGAGCCTTGTTTCATGGTAGGAGATGCTAACCCTTCCCAGCTTAGACTGAGGTTTGCAGATCATGATGCCATGGCATGAGTCTTCGGCCAACATGTTAGAGGCCCCAACACCCTCGCTCAGAAAAGTTCAGCATGCGCTTTATTTTTTCTTCTGAGTTGATACCATGATTCATGTCAGCAGAACTTGAACTTGTGAGTATTGTAGTTTTTATTCAGTCTCACGTGCCCACTTGTTAACTTCACCACACTCCAGGCAAATGTCGTGTGTATCAGTGTGTGTTCCGCATTACCTTTGAAAAGTCCAGCAGATGGTGAACTTTGAAACACAGGTGTGGAATGCCACATTTAAGCAGTGTCCCACAAAGCTGTGATTTCATCCCAGATGTGGAAATACTACATTTTTCTGCTCAGAAAAGAATGGATTAGTGGGAGACAGTTCAATTGTTAGGGAAATTATCGGCTTTTTTCCCCGAGAGTTGGAAATTCTTTACCACATGGCATTCTTTACCACGTGTTAAGGCAGAGTCCCACCACTGAGTACTGAACCCAGCGCTAGGCTTACAGTTCTACTGTAGTGTTTCCTCTTGAGTGACCAGGAGCTTGTGGGGTTTCAGCTCCGAATGCCTGCTCTGCTTGGTTGTGTTGAATTGTTTTATTGTAATATATCCTATGTTTGTTGAAAATAAATGTCACTCTGCTGTATTAATTCCAACATAATTTAGGGATCCTTCATAATTGAGAATGAATAGGAAACAATCTTCATTTATTTATTTAAAAAAAAGAAAAAGAGTCACAGCCCAGGGAAGTGATTGCCTAACACATTTGAGGACCTGGGTCTGATTCCTCAGCCCAGTCCAAAAACATCCTTTATTAAAGTTATTCCCTCCTATAGTTTTAAATTTTAATAATTTGCAAAGTTGATTATTTATAATGTTGTGGTCTCTTTCCATTAATACTTACATATAATTGAGTGGTATATATTTATCTGGATCTGTTAAATCATATATCGATTCCTGAAAGAGAAACTTTAGATGACTTTCTGATAGAAGATGAGAACATTTCTATAACAGTTGCTTCAATTCAAACAATTATACGCATTTGTTTCAATGAATTATGTCGTCATATTTGAATTTATTATAGTGTGTTCCCTTTGAAACATGTCATACTCAAGGCCACAGTTAATATTTATACTTTTTGCCAGCAGATGCGCTGTGTCTTTCTTATCTCCCTTAGTCTCTGGATCCCAGCTTTAGGAAGCCCCTGCTGACTGTCACCCTCCAGCTCTGGACTGGGTCCTGCTGTTCTGATCCTGCTGGTTTAATGGAAGACTGTGGGTTTGTGTTTGGGAAGGAGAGAGTTGCCATTATATTTTATACTTGTTTGAGGTGAGAACTCCTGAGACATTTTTACTGACAAAGGCCACATGGCTATTTTGATATTTAGGAAAGGGTTGCTGCTTTAGACGCTTTTGTGGCATTACTGTAACAGAATTTTCATACCTTGTATTTCTGAATTACACACACACAATAAATGGGGAACAAGCTTTACTGATCTGAGAGTTTATTTTTCTAGAAATTTCTCTTGTTCAAGATATTTCTTAATCAAAATATAAAAGTCTTTTATAGTGTTGTTTCTACTGGGCTTCCTAAGCATTTCATAAGGCCTGAGTTTTATTATTTTTAGGAAATACTGTTACAATATATACTTAGGAGTCTAAACATTTATTTTCAATTATGCTCTGTTTGTGGGAGTAAAATCTTAAGAAATAAGGAATTTAAAACTTTTTGAGCAGTTAACATTTCATATGCAAACAGATTTCCTGACCCTTGTACCTGCATATTCTGTGAACTGACTAAGTCTGGACAGTTAGCAAGCTGTGGATAACTCACATGGCACCAGTTGTAAGTAAAAATGTTTACTCAAACTGAGGGGACGTTCTTTGGACACCGTTTGAATTGTAGGTTATTCTTTGTTTCTTTTCCTCTTAGAGGGAGGTGTGCAACTATCTCACCAGTATATATAAAGTTACCTGTGAGATTTTCAGATATAACATCTCTTAGGTTGACAATGTCTTATTTTCTGTTTGCTGAGGGTTCTTCTATATTTTTTTATTAATAGATCTCTGTTAAATTTTATTATATACATTTTCTGCATCTATATGTTAACTATATGATTTTCTTGTTTATACTTTTAAATTACTTTTATTTGTTGTACACAGTGATGGGTTTTATAAAGACATTTCAATAAGTATATCATTTTGGGGTGCATGTTGAATTGCAAGCTGAACTTTTCTTTAAATCTGAAAAATTCATATTCAAATGGCATATATCGCTTCTATAATTTGTATTTATGAATGTTTAAAAGAAGTATCTTGATTTCCATTTTAATAATGATTTTATGTAAACCCCATTTCCCCTCATTCCAATGATGAGCCTGCTAACTCCAGGGAGAAGGACCTGTGTACTTCTCCGCTCGCTCCTGGTGACTTCCGTCCTTTCTTCTTCCTTCCCACCCCGCCTTCTGATGTCTCTGCTATACATCCTTACACATCTTCCTGGAGAGAGAAGCCACCTCCACTCCCATCCCCCTGCATCCACTCACTTCTTTGGCCAAGGGCCTTTGAGTTTTATGACACAAAGATTTGAATGCCAAGTGCTTTTGTAAGCAAGGAGCATACCCAAGACTGACATAGTCTCATCCCTCACATGGTTTACAGTCTAGTAGGAAATAGCCAGAGAGTGCCAGCGCACTGTGACTGTCAGGAGGTATGATGAAGCTATGGCGACTAATACAGAGCAGATAGGTTCAAGGCACCCTTGGGCCCTCGACATGTTTTAACTCAATGAAACCATTTGTGCACACTGTGAGTATCAGTCCTTGTACCTCTGTTGATGAGTGAGGGAATGGGCACAGAGAGGGTCATTAACCAGCTCAAGGTCACAGCTGGCAAATCTGTGGAGCCAGGATTCTGCTCTGGCCTCTGGTTTTTCATCTCATAGCCTCTAAAACAAACCACATCTAAGCAGTACAGGTGGAGTCTGAAGGCGTCCTGAAGAAAGAAGGGCTGGTCTCACAGAAGTATGTGAGCTGAAGCCTAAGGAATTGATAGGAATTACCCAAATGGAAGGTTGGGTGTATGTTAGAGAAAGGAACAGAGTGTGGGGCAAAAGATGCTAAGAAACCTGTTCAGACACAGCTCAGTGGTAGAGCTCTTGCCTGGCATGTGAGAGGCCCTGGGTTTGATCCCCTGTGCTGCCAAAGGAAAACTAAGAAGAACCAAGAAAGCCACCAGAAGTTAATGCAGCTTTGAGAAGGGAAAGTGGAAGGCCCGGGAGGGCTTGGCCAGATCATGTCAGAAAGGAGTGAGCGTCTGGCCTTTGAACCCCCTTAGGCACCCCATTAGAGGCATACTGCTGGTAGAAACGTTACCTCAAAAGATGTTGAAGTGGCTGCCCTTAGGAAATAGGGTTAGTATTGGTGTCATCAAGTTAAGACATGGTTATTAGGATGGGACCTTGAAGAGTATGACCAATGGCCTTTTAGAAATAGGAGCAAGGGTCTACACGGGAAGGATGGCATGTCTTGATAGGGGAGAGATGGAGGGGTCACAGCACAAGGCAAGGAGCATCAGTGACTGTCAGACTATTCAGCCTGAGCAGCATGCCCCGCTCCTCTGGACGTCTGCCCTCCAAAGCAGGGAGTCCTCAGACCTGCTCTAAGCTACATCACTTACACCTGGACCCAAAGCCCTAGGAAACAAACATTCTAACTTTGATCATTCTGGTTATTTTCATTTGCAAAAAATGTCCCGGAGACACCATGTGAGCTCTGCTGAAAAGCAAGAGAGAATAGTTGTTACTGCATAGAGGAATGTAAATTTTTCTAGCCCCTTGGTATGGATGGTTCAACTGCTGCAGTTTCCATCCAAAAACAAGCAGGCTCTGAAAAGTGTCAGACAAGTTCCTCTCCTCGGCCTACTGCACCTTAAGTGCTAAGCCATTTATTTGAAAGATGGGGAAAATTCAGTTCTCTCCTTTTGTTTGTGAACCATCCCCCCTGTTCCTGCCTGGCTGCTCTGGAGCTGGGCTCTGAACCCAGAGCCTCACCAGGGCCAAGCCACTGCACCCCAGACCCTTGCATCCCACGGAGACTTAGTCTAGTTCATGCCTAGTTGTAGAGGTTGTGGCTTCTTATTGTGTAATGTGTTTGCCAGGCTTAGGATCCACCGTAACTAGTGAGGAGAGTTCTGGGTTGAGTTAAGGTTGATTTGCTTAGATCTGATGAAAGTGTTTCCCAATTATGACAAGAATGTCTAGACAGAACACACTCAAGTGTGTGAGCAGTCACGGGAGGAAAAGTCTGGGCCTGAGTGCACTGGAAACACCGCCATTGGGTGTGATGCGGTACTTGCACACGCATGCCATTGCACTGCTCTGCACAAGCGTCCACGATGCACACACCTGTGAAATTAGAAGCTGCCACTCTGGCCTTCATTCCAGGCTTGTGAAGTGTTCGTTTTTTAAGTGGTTCCTTTTATTTAGGTTTTATGGAGTACCAATCAGTCTCAGCCTCTCTCTGTCTCTGTCTCCCTCATTCATTCATTTTGTTTACAGATTTATTTTCACTCCATTTGTGGTTAATCTGAAATAACCCAAATGGTTACTTTTAAAATTCATCTTTCTATTGTTATTTTTTCTCAGTGAAGGGTCTCTCCTTCATATTCAATTAAAAGTTGCATAGCTGAAAAGATTTGATATAGACTTCTATTAGTCAATGTTATGTTCATTCTAGAATATTCTTTTTCAATTTCATAAACTTGGGGAACTTTCAGATTGATCCTCAAGAGAATTTCCTGAATAATGCTGCGATGCACTGACCAGCAGGGGGCGAGCCTGGCAACGAAAGCTTTCTGTTTATGGGAGAATGAAGGAGGAAGACCGGCCTTTCAGACACTCGCGACACCCCACTCAGGCACTCCCGACACCCCACTCAGACACTCCCGACACCCCACTCAGACACTCCCGACACCCCATTCAGGCACTCCCGACACCCCACTCAGTCACTCCCGACACCCCACTCAGACACTCCCGACACCCCATTCAGGCACTCCCGACACCCCACTCAGACACTCCCGACACCCCATTCAGGCACTCCCGACACCCCACTCAGTCACTCCCGACACCCCACTCAGACACTCCCGACACCCCACTCAGACGTGCAACACCCCACTCAGACACTCGCGACACCCCACTCAGACACTCCTGACACCCCACTCAGACACTCCCGACACCCCACTCAGGCACTCCACTCAGACGTGCGACACCCCACTCAGACACTCCCGACACCCTACTCAGACACTCCCGACACTCCACTCAGACACTCCCGACAACCCACTCAGTCACTCGCGACCCCCCACTCAGACGTGCGACACCCCACTCAGACACTCCCGACACTCCACTCAGACACTCCCGACACCCCACTCAGACACTCGCGACCCCCCACTCAGACGTGCGACACCCCACTCAGACACTCCCGACACTCCACTCAGACACTCCCGACACCCCACTCAGACACTCGCGACCCCCCACTCAGACGTGCGACACCCCACTCAGACACTCACCCACCCCACTCAGACACTCACCCACCCCACTCAGACACTCGCGACACCCCACTCAGAAACTCCGACACCCCACTCAGACACTCGCGACACCCCACTCAGACACTCCCGACACCCCACTCAGACACTGGCGACACCCCACTCAGTCACTCCCGACACCCCACTCAGACACTCGCGCTTTTTCCTTCTAGTAGGATGCAACCAGACAGGGTTGGTCCCTGAACTCGGGTTCTAGGAGGTAGAAGCCACCTTGGGAAGTGGAAAGGCCACAATACATGTCCACAAGGTCTTAGTCACTTGTCCCTAGGCTGTTGGTCAAGGCCAAGATGCCAGAGAAGGACCTAGCCCAGGAGAAGCCGTAGGTGGGAGTCAGGGAGCATTTCTTTCCCCGGGAATAGGGAATCCTTCCGTTCTGGCTGCCCCCTTTGCAGAAGTACAACCACCACCCGCCTTGTCCTCTCGTTTCCTCTCCCCAGTGCTGGGTATTAAAAGTGCAAAAGCTTTCAATTCCTCCAAAGTAATTTGGGGGTGGTTAAGACATGAGGCTCCCTAAACTGTTTTATAGAATTAGCACTATTTCTATTTCTGTGAGAAAGTGTATCTCAGAGCCTCCCTCAGGCCACCTCTCCAGCAGTGCCATCCAAAGGAGCGGTTCCCTTCATTCCCTGAGGAACAGACTTGTGTGAGGACACCAACCTCACAGGACAGAGGGTGGTCTGGTAGCTAACAGGGTGAGATGAATGACCCCCCCCCCAAAACTGTGATGTGCTGTATATAAAATGTACACACACACACACACACACACACACACACACACACACACACACACGCTTTGGGGGCTGAGGATGTAGCTCAGTTGGTACAGTGCTTGCCTAGCATACACAAAGCCCTAATTTTAACCCCACCACCACACAAATGGGTCATTGTACATGCCTGTAATCCTAGCATTCTGGAGGTAGAGGCAGGAAAATTAAGTTCAAGTTTATCCTTTATTGCATAGCAAGTTCAAGGCCCACCTGGGCTACATAAGACCTTGCCTCAAATAAATAAATAAGTTAATAAATAAAGGTAGAAGGGGAGCGCATACTCCACAGTGCTGTCCTCTGGCCTCCACGTGTGCGCCATGGCATATACTCCCCACCACCTCATGTACACACAAAAAAATTTTAATGTAACTAAATAAATAAATACATACAATAAAAACTAAATCCCTTTAGACTTGGAAGGAGGAAAAGCTGATGTCTGAGTGTGTTTATATACCTCATAGTAGGCATCTTCTTGTTTCTATGACCACAGTAATCCAGCAACCCCTTGGTACTTGTCCACCCTTCACATGTGGTTTGTCCTTGAGCCCCACGCAGCAATCCGCTGTGCTGTGAATGAACAGTTCTTGGTGCTTTATTTATGTATCCATTCGATCTCTCCTCCCAACTGTTCATACTGGTGACAGTGTTTTCTGGGGTGAGGCCCTCTCAGGTTGGCTGCTAGTCAGAGCTGAGGACATTCGGAACCTTACCTGTCCCATGTTAGGATCGTGGGCTTGAAAGATGGAAAGCACTCTAGGGTCCAGCCTCCACCCAGTGCCTAGGAAACATGGTTACTGAATTATTTTACAGCTCTCAATACAGGCTGCTCTCTCTCTTCAGTGGTCCACTGAGAATTAGGGCTGTCCTTGGTCACCAAGATGGGTTTGCGGAGATGCAAGTTAAAAGGGCCTAGGTGCTCATGAGGTGTTCTCAACATACCACTTGGGATTCCCTTGGCTATTCTTTAACAAGCTGTGGGCTGCCACCCAACAGGGCCTGTGGGCCACCAGCAGACTAAGAAGAGACAAGAAAAGACCAGACTCTGAGCAGCATGCCTTGCTGGCTCTGGACTTCTGCCCTTCAACAGGTGTGAGGAGTACTCAGACCTAAGTTACATCGCTTGTGGTATTGGACACAGAAGCCCTAGGAAACAAGCATTCTAACTTTAATTATTCTGATTATTTCATTTGCAATTTATATAAGGAAGACTGCTGGAAGTCACTGCTCTTCACCAAGAGTAGCACGGGTACCACTGTTCTGGGGTCAGTAATCTCTCTGGCCATTGAGAGCTGGTAACATCGTGTTTTTGTTTGTGTATACTACCCACATGGTTAGCTGAGGTTCTGTATGATTTCATACACATACTGCGTGCGGTTGTGCACAATACACATAGTTTAAGAGGGTCCATGTGACTGTAGGTACACTACACATGCTTAGCGTTGGCTACCGTGCACATTCTACACACACAGTTTGGAAGGCTCCATGCAATTGTGCCCACAGTGCTTGTGCATTAGGGTTCATTCAAGTGTGCACACACTGTACACAGAAAAGGTTCACATCACACACAAAAAGGGGCCATGGGACTGTGCCCGTGCTACACTGGCAGTTAGGAAAGGTCTGTTTGATTGTGCACACCCTACACACATGATTAGAAAGAGTTCCTGGGACTGTGCACACAGAAAAGGTCCGTGAGCCTGTGTACTCAACACACACAGAAATAGGGCCATGTGGCTGTGCACACTACACATGCAGTTACAAAAGGTCCAAGCAACTGCACACACGCACGTGCCCCCCCCCACACACATACAATGACTGCACACACTACACGTGCAGTTAGAAAGGGTCTATTGGATTGTGCATACCCCATGCACGCGGTTAGAAAGAGTCCATGTGAGTGTGCACACACTACACAGAAAAGGTCCATGCGATTGTGCACACAGTCCACGTTAGAAAAAAATCCATGCAATTGTGTACACCCCACAGTCGGTTAGAAAGGGTCCACGCGACTTGCCACTTGCCCGGCCCTTGCTATGGGCGCGTCCACCCAGCAGCCAGTCCCACAGGCCCGAGGAGGCCCTTTGCACACCCACCGAGCCGCGGCAGCACGGGAGGCCCGCGCCACCCACCGTCCCGAGCCCAGCGAAGCCCGCGGGTGGCCGCCACCCAGGCCAGTGTCCGCGGCCCGGCGCGCACTCCCCCGGGCGGCCGCGGCGCCTTTAACCGGGGAGGCGGGCGGGCGGGTGGAGGCGGCGGGCGGGCGCTCAGAGGAGGGCTCTTTCTTTCTTCTTTTTTTGAATGAACATGACGTACTACAGGAAACCAGGCGCTCCGGCGGAGAATGAAGTAAGAGGCCGGGCCCCCAGCCCCGCGCCCGCCCCCTTCCTCCCCGGACCGCCCTCCCGCCCTGCGTCCGGGTCCCCGCAGAGCAGCCGTCGCCGCCACCGAGGTGTCCGGGCCCTCCCCGGCCGCAGCAGTCACCGCCGAACCGGCTGCGCCGCGTGAGCGCGAGGAGGAGGCGGCCAGCGCCGCACGGAGCGGAGGAGGAGAAAGGGTGCGCAGCCCGGAGGCGGGGTGCGCCGGTGGGGTGCAGCGGAAGAGGGGGCCTGGGGGGGGGACTTCGTAGCAGTCATCCTTTTTAGGAAAAAGAGGGGGGGCAAACCCTCCCCCACCTTCTTCTCCCGCAGCGCACCACACACAGCGCGCGGGCTGCTCGCTCGGCACCGGCCGCCCCAGCGCGTCCCTGCCTGCATTTACCAAGCTGCTTTCCCCCCCATTTTTCGGAAAACGCATTGGCCTTTCGGAGTTTAATCAGAAGAGGATTCTCGTCCCCGTTCCCCCACGCTCTTCCATCGTCCCCCTCGCGTGTCTCTCTACCGTGGAGGGCTGAAGCAATCCGGTGGATACCGATCCATGCCTGCGCTCGAGCGTGTGTGTGCGAGTGCAAATTGCCGAGAAGACGGGGAAATCACAGGACTTCTGCAAATGCTGGACTGGACATTGTAATTCATCTGCCGCCACCGCTGCCTTTTTGGCCCCGCTGTCGTGCTCTTGAGATCTCCGGTAGGGATCCCAACGGGTTGACATTTTCAGTGAAGCAGAAGTGTGGGGACGCAATCTGGAAACCCTCCTGATTTTTACTCCACCTAGCCACCCCACCCCACCAACTCCTGGTTCATTGCAAGTTTCAAAGAAGCTTATACAAGGAGACTGCTGAAGATCGCTGGTGTCGTTGCCTTATGTATTTGTTTGGGTTTTACCCAAAAAGAGGGAAACTTGACAGAAGACCATGCCATCCTTAAAAAATACAGTAAGTTTTTTTTGCACAGGAATTTGGTTTAATGTAACTTTCAACGGACGCATTTGAATTTTTTTTTTTTTTACTTTAAGTGCATTCGAGCAAATTTAATTTCCAGACAGTTCAATGCATTCTCTTTAGCGTGTAACTTGTAGCGGATATGCCCTTCCTCCTGTGAGTATATAAAGGAGAACACACCTGATTTTAACTTGCTAGGTCGTCCCGCCCCCCTCACCTTTCAGCATTGCGGAGGAAGTAGACTGATATTAACAAAGCTTAATAAATAATGTGCCTCATGAAATAAAGAGCCGAAAGGAATTTGAATAAAAATTTCCTGCATCTCATGCCAAGGGGGAAACACCAGAATCAAGTGTTCCGCGTGACTGAAGACACCCCCTCATCCAAGAATGCAAAAGCACATCCAGTAGAACTGGATTATAACTATTCTTTCTTTCTTTCTTTTTTTCCTTTTGGGGCCGTGGGGCGGGAGTCTGGACCAGAAGTGCTGTTGGTACCTGCAGCTTTTTTCGGGGAAGGATGGCGCAAGCCGGGAGAACAGGGTATGATAACCGGGAGATCGTCATGAAGTACATCCATTATAAGCTGTCACAGAGGGGCTACGAGTGGGATGCGGGAGATGCCGACGCCGCGCCCCTGGGGGCCGCCCCCACCCCTGGCATCTTCTCCTTCCAGCCTGAGAGCAACCCAACGCCCGCTGTGCACCGGGACACGGCTGCCAGGACGTCGCCACCACGGCCCATAGTCGCCACCGCTGGACCTGCGCTCAGCCCGGTGCCACCTGTGGTCCACCTGACCCTCCGCCGGGCTGGGGATGACTTCTCCCGTCGCTACCGTCGCGACTTCGCGGAGATGTCCAGTCAACTGCACCTGACGCCCTTCACCGCGAGGGGACGCTTTGCCACGGTGGTGGAAGAACTCTTCAGGGATGGGGTGAACTGGGGGAGGATTGTGGCCTTCTTTGAGTTCGGTGGGGTCATGTGTGTGGAGAGCGTCAACAGGGAGATGTCACCCCTGGTGGACAACATCGCCCTGTGGATGACTGAGTACCTGAACCGGCATCTGCACACCTGGATCCAGGATAACGGAGGCTGGGTAGGTGCATGTCTGGCTGAATGAGTCTAGGCTTTGCTCTCAAGGCCGAGATGCAGAGGTTGGGGTGTGAGTGGATCCTGGGTCAAAGTGAGCCGTTGAGCCAATGAACTAAAATGGAGTTTTAAGGTATGCTTCCCCGAGCCCCTTCTTGTGGTCAGATCACTCCCCGCCAACACTGTGCTAGGTCCTGCCTGCAACCTGTGAAAGAGCAGAGGTCCAGCATTTTTGATCTAGTAGGATTTGGAGATAAATGGTATCCCTCCAGTGACTCCCAGAGTTACATAAAGTCTGAGTAGCTTGTTGCAGATGTTTTGGGTCCTGTGGAGGAACCAGACCTCCAGCTTTTACTCTTGACCTGTGCATCTTTAGCTCTTCTGGTGGACTGGCAACTGAGAAGGTCCAACTAGACAAACAGGCTCCACCAGAGGACGCAGGCATACCTTTTCCGACTCACTTGGGAACATTTTCCCAAAGAAAAACAATACAGCCCCCTTTCCTGGAAATCATAGCTAAGCTTGTAAAAAGGTAAGCTGATATTCATGGATGTTTGTGGACTCCGGTCTGTGCGGCAGTCTTGGTGGGCATGGTGTATGCACCCTGAAGAACAGGCTGTGGGTGCTCTGGTCCATCAGCGAGTCTGCAGTGGCTCCAGACTGCCTTCTGTAACTCACACATGATTTAGAAGTTTACATCCACTTTAATATCCTTGACTGATCTCTACCCACAATCTACATCATTTTTCGATCTCCACTGCTGAGTCGACTTGCATCTAGGGTGTCTGTGAAAGGAATAGTAACACTTAGCTATGAAGTGTCCAGCCCTGACTTAAGTTGAAATGCTTAGTATCCATAGCTTTGGTGAGTGTCTATGGGGTGATAGTTTTCTGGTATCTTGGGAGTTCAGGCTTCCATTATTTTACCATGAGATTTAAGCTTTTCCCTGGTTCTTTGGGGGTAGGGGGTGGGGAGCAGACTCAAGGCTTGTTATACCTAAAATAATTAAGATATGAAAAAGCAATAATTATTGTCTGACATTTTTTAAAGATTTTGGTTTAATGAAAAGGATTTTCATTGTAGTTTTGCCTTGGATAGTCTCAAGAGATGACTAATTTTTCTTTTTATAGAACCGAACAAGAACAAAAAGTCTATAATTGACCACACATAAATCAAATGCCTAGAAACATATTATGTTTTTACTACAGTTTGCAAGATGTGCTAATATTTATGGGTCCCAAAAAGAAAAAGCCAAGAAAAATAGATGATTGATGTGAACATCTGATCTTATTTGGCCAAAGTTGACAAAATATTGATGGCACTGTTCAAGGTTTAAAAGTAAAATTAACTCAAATATCCGAGTTGAAATGCCTGAGAGTCACATGCTCTTTGTGAATTGCTTGTTTGTTGACATCCCACATGATCAGATTGTTAGCAGTGCTAGAAGAATTGGCTGGAGAATGGAAACTGATTTCGTTAGGTGTTTAGTTGAGTGGGTGGGCTGATTTTTAGCCACTGTATTCAGAGGTGGGGACTTCAGGATCCAAAAGAATGATTTTAAAGCCAACGTAAAACAATTTAATAGTTTTATTATTTTGTATTTTTATGAAAAAAAAATGTGTTTCTTTCTACTTCAAGGAAATCCAAGGCAGTAAGTGTGTGGTATTGACTATCAGGTTAATAAAAATATGGGAAACAGGACCATATGTTTTTGATGGAACTTCAGATACAAGCTGACCTCTGTTGTTGAGTTGTAATATGTCGACAAGCAGAAGACTGAGGTTTATTTTTAAATGAAGCATCTCTTTTTTGTGCTCGTCATCAAGTTTTGTTGTAGGGCCTGTCTTTGTGGTCAGCAGGTATCTGAGGCTGATAAATGCATAGACTTCGTGTTATGAAGCCTATCCACAATGGCGTGCTGGAAGAGATGATAAAAACCCTCTTATAGCAAACATAAGTCATAGAGAACCACAAATGGCTGGTGGTGAAAATAAGTGTCTAATAAGTTTCAGAACAACACATAAATGGATGACTATGCCGGAAAAGAAAGGAATTGACAAGAAAGGAGTATGCATCAGAAAACAGAACCTTATGTAAGCACTTTGGAGTAAAAGTGGTAGAATTTGAAGCTCTTAGTGATTGGTCTATCATCCTGTGGTTTCAAATGTGTTTTATTAATTTAAATTTTTGTTTTAGGCATTTGGCTTATAGATTTCCCTTTAACTTTATATTACTCGGGATTATACCTCTAGTATGTTGCAAATTGCAGTGACATTTTAATAACAATAGCTAAGTTTCAGCAGACTGCTTATTTTCTTGACATGAGTAAATGATGTGAGTGGTGGGAATAATTTCCCATGGTCAGCGGAGCAGCTCATCTATAGAACTATATAGAACACATGAAGCTTTAGACTGGGAATCAAAAGCAGAGTGTTCCATGGCTGGGGAAGGCTATTCCATGTTTATTACAGAGAAAACAGTCCTTGAAATGACCAGATCCTGATAGAGGGTCCCAGAACCTGCAAATTAAACAAAGGATAAAGAAATAATGGGGTATAAGGCAGAGTTTGGCTTATCCCCAGGTCTGAATAAGGGCCTGTGTGCTATCTAGAGACAGGCAAGAAATTTAGAACAGGGGGGCAGCAGCAATTCTAGAAAATGTCCCAGGCCCTACAGATAAGTAGCATGGGTCTCACGTGGGACCTTCTTGGGCTGAGAATCTCAGGCTTTCTCATCCTTTTCCTGTTTAGTGCCACTGAGTCGGACATTTGGTTTCTCTGTGCATTGAAGTCGGAGCTGCTGACTGTCATGCTTGATTCTTTCTACGTGTGAGTGGGTTATTTGTTTGTTATTTCGTTTGCTTTTTGAATGATCAATCCTGTGACAGATTCTGTAGACCTCTTTCCAGTGGCCACCAGGTCCAGAATGTTACCTGGCATCCTATTTCCCAGATGTCCACTACAGCAATCTGATCTCCAGAAGAAGCAAAGAATGAAGGCACAAGAAAAGTTACACAACCACAATCTACTCCTCTCAAGGATGTTTCTCATGGTGGCTGAGTTTGCATTGGCATTTTTTGGCCTCATTAAAGTGAGATAGCTTTTCTTCTTCAACTAAAGGGAAACTCATTTCTATGTACCCAGTAGAGGTCAGCTTCCTTTTTATTAGGTAGTTAGCAAGTAGTTTCCCCTTTCTGAATACAGTTCACATCCACCAAAACATTTGACTAACTGAAAACATTACCATTCTCATGACAGTGGATGAGCTCCATGAAAGAGCATCATTTTTCTAGTGGCCAGTATCAGCTGCCATGGCCAGTTTTGGCAGCAAAATGATAGGATTAAAAATAGCATTATGATGATCCAGTCTTAAATAATACATTCCCTGATGATCTTTCCTTGGGAAACTGTGTATCTCTGTCTGCTAGGAATCCCATGACTACTTTCAATAATTTATTTTGTAGAAAAGAAAATCATGTTATTGGTCTTAGAGGTTTTGGTCATGTGATGTTGAGTGGTTATGGTTCTGGAACGTCATACAAGTTTTTAGTTCACTCAGTCCTCTGTTCTGTGTTGGAGTTTTTGTTGCTATTTATTATCCACTGAAAACATTTCTTTTGTGTGTCCTATTCTTCTAGTTGTGCTTTCTAAAAAGAGCAGATTGTTCATTTTAACCCCCCTTGATTGAACTGGTACATGTCATATTGCTTGAACTCCATAGGCCACACATAGCTACCACATAACAGAAATCTACAGACAAAGGGGCGGGGGTGGGGGTAGGGTGGGAAGCAAGCCAAATTCTTGTAATTCTTTTTTTTTCTCATCCTTTTCCTGTTTTGTGTCTTGGAGGGATGATAAATCCACGCACGAAGCAGCATGGGTGAGTCTTGGTGCGTCACAGTGGCTCCCACATGGAGCTCCACCTCAGTTGCTTCAAGGACGCGCACTGGTCTTTGTAGCAACTTCGCAAAGGAATGCATTTGTACAAGAAAACAGCACTGTCTTTGTTGTGTACAAGTACGAAGGTCCCCCCCACCCAGAGGTTTATTGAGAGTCAAAGGTTCTGTTAAACCTTTTTAAGGTAATCTGATATTACCTTTTTCAGGTATGGCAGTGACCTTTCGGTCTGGTCACCCCAGCCCCTGACTGTGTAGAGACTCAGTGAGTTCAGCTTCCTATGAAGTTTGTCTTTCATTCTTCTCAGCTTAATTCAGACATGTTCCCTTAACATCTAAGCAGGTGGAGAAGTGTTCAAGAACTGAGTTTCCAGCAGACAAGATGGCAAGTTTCCCATGTGCCAGGCACTTGGGAAGGAAAGCTAACCCCAGCCTGGATAAATCACAGGCTAGGGCTTTCTGTGTCTTAGTGAATGCATAGTAACCAGGAGTCCCATGAGTGAGAGCCTGGACTTAGAAAGAAAAAGGCAAGTCCATGTTTTGCATGCGCTTCAGCCTGATCGTAAAGTTATTTCTAACCACACGGTTGTTCATGTGTGCATCGGGCTGATTTAAATAAGGGGCCAAATGCACATAATTTTAAAAAAAATAACCATTCCACGTAGACATGGGATTAACAGAACTGAAAGGTGGGGGGAGTTCCCTTTTTAAATAGTGATCCACTGAGCACAGTTTATGCACATTAGACTTAACAAATGCTAGTCTACAGTTTTTAAAGAATTTCATTAACATGTTTTAAGGAAAAGACAATCAAAGCTTGCTCTAATTAGAACATGCTAATCTGAAGAAGTGTCTTAAATAATTCTTTCTCTTACACAGAAAGATACAAGTACATTTTGAACCAGACTAGAGACACCCCCACCGCCCCCCACCTTTGAGAAAAAGAAAAGCCTCTCTTTGGCTCTGGTTCCAGTCCTAGTACTATGCTGTTATCCGATGTTCTCTTCTGAAATGTGATTCACAATTCACAGGAATTCGTACTTACTCTCATTGCGTTCCTAAGCAACAATGTACGGTACCCGTGGCCTCTTTCCTTAAATGCAGATGGGGAAAATTTTAACATTAAAAGGTTCTTTTCCTAGCCGGGCGGTGGTGGCGCACGCCTTTAATCCCAGCACTCGGGAGGCAGAGCCAGGCGGATCTCTGTGAGTTGGAGGCCAGCCTGGGCTACCAAGTGAGCTCCAGGAAAGGCACAAAGCTACGCAGGGAAACCCTGTCTCGAAAAACCAAAAAAAAAAAAAAAAAAAGGTTCTTTTCCTTCCCCTAAGGCCTTCTGCAGGTGGCTGTTCTGATGGGGCCAGATGTATAGTGCCAGCACAGACCTCTAGTGAGGTTGATGATGGTTTCTGTGTCTAAGGCTTTTTAGATCTTCTCGTAGGTACCCTGGATATAGCTCCTTGTCACCATGCAACAGTTGAAGGGTAGAATTCACATGGAGAACATGGCATTGTATCTAGAATCTTCCAGGAGGTAGAAGATAGTGAAATCTTCCTAAAGCTACCATATAGCTCACCAGACCCTGATCTTGCCACAGGCAGAGAGGCAGGTGAAGATTCCACTGACAGTGCTCCTCCTTCACTCCAGAGATCGCAAACTCCAACTCCAAGCAGAGAAGAGCATCAGCTGGCATAGTTTTGACTTGCTGGAATCCCTTCAGTGGGTGATTCCAGAGGACTATTGAGCTTTGCAAATGCCTTGACTGCCTAAAGTAAGGTAACCTATTGTAAAGACTACTTCCCCAAACTTGCCCTTCGTGTTTGAAAGGGAATCTCGATGACATGCTGGTGTGGCCACTTTGGTTTGGCTCCTTGGGTGATGCTCCTGGGTGATCTAGCACATTCCATGAGGAGGTTAACCATGGAAGTGAGCACACCTTCCTTTACACATCACATGTGGAGCAGAAACTTCCACAACAAACCAGTAGGAAACATTGCATTTCTGCTTCACTGTTTGTTTTGCCTTTAGGATTTTGGGGCTAGAAAGTATTCCCTTTTTAGTTAATAATCTGCTCTCTGGGGTTTTAGCATCATGAGTCAGAAGCTCATGACTGACTCCCTCCGCTCTTTAGTACATCTCCTGAAAACAACTGGGGAGCCCACTGTGTCTGGGGAAGCTGTAATTTTTCAAGGGAGATTTTTTCCATTGAGACCACAATATTTTTTCTTGTGACAGTCCCAATTACTATATCTCTCCATTTAACCTATCAAAAGGACAGTCCGACTGCAAAAGAATAATGAGGAGTTCGTAGGTGTTAATGTGCTGTACTCCAAACAAGGTCCAAGTTGCAGGTTGTATTTTGTTGCCTGTTTCCAGCTCTTCATAATAGGTGCTAAGACTTCTGCTTTGCAGCATGGTGAACTTTATACTATGTTATTGAGTCTGAAATTGAATTGCAGCCAAGCTTCCTCTCTCACCTATATCTGAAATTCCCAAAAGAAGACAGAACATATTCTTTGTCCTCTTAGTCCAGTGCTTATCATCTAGTATATAATGCACATCCTTATTATAATTAGGGTAGAAATGAAACCAGCTGAGGGTTGTGTCATCAACTGTACACACTGATTTACCACTTAGGGTGGGGGAATAGTTCCATTCGGGAGGGCAGCTCGCCACCTCGCCGTCTAAAGCTCCGGGGCTATCGCTCGCTACTGTTTCCTTTTGGGATTTTTGCCATCATTTTTTTCTTCTTCTTTTTTTCACTGAATACACAGAGAAGAGGTTTGAAAGTATTTTATAACAAAATTGTGAGAATATCGAGGCAGAGCCACTTACTGAACACGGAAATGGCAGCATCTCAAGAGTAAGAGAGCGTTAGAAAAAGGAGCGGCTGTCTGTGAACCTTAACTCAGGTTCCCAGCATCCAGAGCCACAGTGCGCATGGGAGGATTTAAAGCCTCTTGTTATTTAGGAAACATACATACTAGCTTTTTTGTTTTCACAGAGAAAAATATTTATTGGGCACCTGCATAAAAAAAGCTCAGTGCTAGGTGTTTTGGTTAGTAAGTGTTTTAAAGCACAAACATTCAGAGGAGCAAATCGGAAGTAGCCAAAGTCCTTGTCATTTTTAGCTGACAGAGATCTAATCTAGTTAGAAGGCACTACATGGAACATGGAGAGTGCCTTATGGAGGACAGTTGTGAAGCAAACTTTGGAAAATAGATAAGAGATATGGGGAAGGAATATTTAAGGCAGTGAGACCCAGAGTTATCAAGCAGGCCTGTAGAGAACTGGGAGGTCTGGCTTGATTAGAGCATCAAGAACCCCCTGGGAAGAATTTGAGAATGTGGATGTGGAAAGGATCCTGAGACAGAGCAGAATGTAATGTCAGGGAAGACTGATGATGCTTGAGGCTAAACCAGAGCGACCAGGCAGGACATGAGTGGGGTGTGCAAAAGCTGGGGAGGTGGGGACTGAGGAACAGAGATAATCAGAGGACATGAGGAGTACCCCTGGCTCAAACCAAACCAAACCAAACCCAGGACCTTCCAGAGAATGGAAGCCCCCTTTGCCATGGCAAGTAGATGTAGTGAGTTTGACTCGTTCGTCTTGGGCCCTTATGAGGCTATTCAAAGTGGAAGAGCCAGGTAAGCTGCGAGACCTAAGGATCAGGCACTCAAGGGAAAAACTGAGGTGAAAAATGAACGCCTTTATGCCTAAGCTCTGTGGGCTTAGGGGAGCCCTTTGCTCCCTTACTCCCCAGTGGTCCTAAGTGCGACTGCTGGATCTGCCGTCTTTGACTGCTGTTGTTAACACAGCAGCGTTTCCCAGCAGTCTTTATGGGGGTGCTGTGGATGGGGCTTCAGGATCAGCCCAAAGGTTTACTTTTCTGAGCTTGTCTTTCCACTCACAAACAGTAATTAAACTTGAGATTAACTAATGTTGTCCGGCTGGCTGCTTAGGCCTTCCATTTGTCATCTAAATTCAACGGACTTTGGGAGTCTCTGGAACTCCTGTGTGAACTAATTTATCCTATTAAATTCAAGATGGCATCTTGCATATATAAGCAATAAGCATTTTATAATAAAGAATAGGTTTATAAAATGAGTGGATTAATAAAACTATACGTTACAGGCATTTTGGATGTTTAGCTCATTCTAACCAGATAGTGCTGTCTCTTAATGAGTGATGTGTGCCCAGCTATCGCATCCTACTTGTTAATTAATATTTATTAGAAACAAAAGAAGAAAACATACCTATGGTTTCCTTGTTATCCTTTTCTTTGAATTAAGGAAGTATCTCATAAAGATAGATCTTCTGGATTTTACTCTGCAGTTAAACATTCATCAGATATTATTCTGTCAGTGTGGGTATTACTGATGGTCACATTCTATCTGTTTATACAGGGTGATATGCACACAGAATATAGACACGTACCTTCTTTCTTTGCCCTCTCATGTTTCAGATCTAACCCAGACTGTGAAGGTCTTGATGTATGAGATTATTCATTACCTTATCGTTAAAGGATGCAAGGCTTGTGCAAGGTTCTCATAGAAGCAGAAAGGTGGATTTTAGCTCTGATCAGTATGGTAACTCAAATATTAAGAGAATTGCAATGAGCCATGAAGATAAATGATCTTCCCCAATAAAATCAAGCAGCCTACTGAAGCTGGAAGTCAGTTCAGGTCAGCATTCCCAAAGATGAGAGAACTTGAGATTCCATTTCTAAAGACTGACCAATCGGAAGAGCACCAGGTCTGTCACCAAGAACACAACTGGCACAGTAGCTTTGGCTACATTCGTGTTCTGGTTCAAGCCAGCCTCACAGCCTATCTGTGGTTTTGAGAGCTGGAGGAATTTGTGTTTTGAGAACCCTCATCTCTTGGCATAATACAAATGTAAAGCCTTGTTGCTCATCATTTGTCATCTGTTTGAGAAAGATCATATGATTTGTTTACTTGTAATGAAGGGTGACCATACTTCTCCAGGGGCTTTTAAAATGACGGATGTGTCAACTTGCAGATTTGTCCCCATGAATGAAACCACAAACAAATTCTCTTCTGTCTCCCCTTCCCCCACCCCCACCCCCTCTTCTTCTATAGCCATCTGTGCCTCCTTCCCATTGCCAGCCCCTCTTCAAGTGGCTTATCTTTGAGTGAATTCAGAAACTTCAAATTATAAAGGACACCCAGATAATTGGCCTGGTCTCCAAACTATCTGTCCCCTGTACAGCTGCCAGATTCCTTCCTAATGAATACATCCACTGACAGAGCGATCTTGAGCTTGCCCATATCCGTGAGAAAATGAGCTCCCCTGCGCAGCAACAGCTTGCGGCTCAGGGGAAGCGATGGCAGCCACTGCACGAGGCTTCTTTGAACGCCGTTTTCTTCCCCATAAATGATACTTTGAGAATACAGTGACGGGGTTATTAGTTTCCTAGTCCACGCTTGGCCTGTGTGTGAGAATAACACAGGCTGTCACTGAAAATCAGTAGCTTTATCTGGTTAATGTGAGCGTTTAATATTTGGCTAGATTAAAAAGTAACTGATGAAAGTCCATGTCATTGGAATCTGAAAATGCCTTTTGTAAGGAATATTTCAAGGGCATGACCAATGAGTAAATTAGTGGTTTAAAAACATGGGACGCTGAGCGGAGGGGTTATATGGGTGGAGACATTTGACTTTGTCTTAAAACCTCTACATGTTTGGTACAGTAAAATGGTAGAAAGGACTGCCCTGGTTGTCATTGTTAAGGACCAATTTGCAGTTTTGCATTTGGCATTAAGTGAACAATTTTTAATTGACCGTGCAGTTACTAAACATAGAACAGTAAATCAACTATTAATTTATATGACTTCTTCACAATACACTGTATTGGTTATGTTTACATAATGTTGACTGTGATGCCAACAGAAACGACATAGGGAGGAGAACTTGGGGGTTGCTCATGGTCTCAGAGGGTTCAGTTTGAGAGTGATTGTCCCCAGGTGCTTGGGCAGAGCATCATGATGTAGAGAGTGTGTGGTAGGTGCTACTCTTGACAGATGTGGGGGCAGGGATGGGATAACCCCAAGAGCTGACCCATATCATTTACTTCCTCTAACTAGGGCCCACCTGCTGAAGTTTCCAGGTAGGGACCAAGCATTTAAATGTGAGCCTGAGACTGAAGAGCTAGCTGACTCTGTGGTTAACGGCACTAGCTTACTCTTCTAGAAGAACTGGGTTTGGTTCCCAGCACCCACATGGTGGCCAACAACTGTCTGTAATTCCAATTCCAGTGGTTCTAATGCCTTCCACGGGCTTCTTCCAGCCCTACGCATGCAAGTGGTACACAAACATACATGCCGGCAAAACATTCATACGCATATAAGATAAAATAATAAAATAACAAATATGAGCCTATGGGGAACATGTCATATTGATTTAAATGATAACACGTGTATATAGGTCAGGTCTAGAGCAAGATGGTCTGACTTTCCGTCCAGGGGTTGTAGGGATCCTGAATCAGCCAGAGTAGACAAGTATGCCTCCAGCTGAGGGAGAAGAGGGCAGGCACGGCAGAGGCATTTGTTAGGCCAGGAAGGATTTCCAGGATACTGAAGACTGAAGGAGGAGCGTAGCCAGCCTGGTGAAGAGGGAACTGTGTAACCAGCTGACATGGTTGTAGGGACTGAAGAGAATAGCCTGGCTGGAGCAGAGAACACAAGTCAGAGAGAATGCTGGTAACATGGCAGCTGCAAGGGCTCTTTCCACACCAACTTGTCTGAGACCCTCGGACAGCTGATGATGCTAAGACTGAGAAGAAATGAATGGCCAGTGAGAGACCATGTGCCTGACCGTGTTAGGAGTGGGTAGGAGGCGGGGGTTATTAAGGAAGATGGGATGGTGGGCTGCGTATTTCAAGCATCACTCATTTTCTTTTACAATACAGTAATTCCCCCGTAACTATTTTCAGAACACTATGATAGCTGTTTTAGCTGTTTATGAGTCCGCCGCCCCCTCTCACTCTCTCTTAAACTAAACTGACATTGTCTGGTTGAAGACTTTCTGTGGCTAGAATTCACAATGGAATAGCCTCCTTTAAAATCAGTTAATAAACTTCTCTTTGAAGAAAATTCAGTTATGAAAGGCAGCTGTGACAGGTGAAACAAAGAGCAAAACTGTTCTGTAGAGTCGCTGTGTGGGGGCCTAAGAAAGCAGGTGCCGAAGGAAGTCCGCCTTCTCTGCGGGTTCCAGGCCCACACCTATCTGCATCTCCAGAAGGGATAACTTTCCAGCAGTGCTTTAGAAGCAGGAAGGTAGGGAGGTGGTGCTCTTGGCATCTAGTAGATCCACCTGCTGTCCTGGTATGTTTTACTAAGACACCAGATTGCTCGACAGGAATTTGATCAAACCTATTTAATTTTGAAAATTTGTATCCTCTACTGCTCACAGAAATTAAAGTGTAGCTTAATGATAGAATGTATACCTAACCTGTTATTGATTCCTCAAGACCAAACAATGCATGCACACACACACACACACACACACACACACACACACACACACACACGCACACACACACTTGCACGCACACGTACACACACACACACACACACACACAGAGAGATACACAATAATGCAGTCTCTCACTCCTGCTTATTCTCCCTCCTTTGGTTCCATGCTTGCTGCAGAGGGAAATCCCATTTGATGTCCATACATGAGCTCAAGACCCTGTGGAGACTTGTGAGCCAGGTGGTCTTGGTCATGTAGCTTCTAAAAGAACAGTCCTAAAAGACTAATTGGAGACCTCTGTAATAGCCCATGAGACAATTCTATAAAGTACCCACACACCCTGTCAACACAGAGAGTGGAACCTGGTAATTACCACAGGTTACGACTGTTGCTTGTCACTACCTAACCCACAATTGTGTTTTTTATTTACTTTTAAAAATGGGCTCTTCTCTAGGTAAACAGTAAAAAATGGGTAAGCATTCATTAAATTAAAAAAAAAAATGGTGGCACTGTCATCCTTAGGGTCACACTGAAGTGCACGTTGATCCTACTTTACTCATCAACAAGCATTTATGGGTTTAGTGCAGGACAGGAGCATTTGCCCAGCAGCATGAGGGTTCTATCCGGAGTGTGGCAAAAAAATTCTTACTGTTGGGTGTGGTAGCCCATGTCTGCAATTCCAGCACTCAAGAGATTGGAGCTGGAGGATTGTTGGTAGTTAAAGATCAGCCTGGTCTTGTAGTGCAGACCTTTAATCCCAGTACTTGAGAGAAGCAAAGGCAGGCAGGTGTCTCTTTTGATGTGAGACCAGCCTGCCTGGTCTACATAGTGAGTCCAGGATAGCCAGAGTCGCACAGTGAGACCTTGTCTCAAACAACAACAAAGCAAAGCAAAGCCAACTGTGTACCAGGCACTGTTCTAGGGGACTAGAGCTCAAACAGAGAACACAATGCTCCAGGACTCTTCCTCCTCCACTCCTTGTGTCCTGCAGTGTGAGGACGTGGAGCAGGAACTGGGTAACCAGCAGGAGAGCAGGAGAGCTTCAGAGTGAGGAAGGCTGCGCTGGCACCCCTAAGGCAAGGTGAACTTGTGTGTCTTGGGGTGTTGCTGCAGTTCATACAGCACGGGATGAAGGCTTTTCTTCATAAACCACACCAAATACAGTGTTCTAGCCTTCAATTTACCATCAGTTTGAAGTCCGTTACTATGCAACAACATTAATTGAAGAGAGATACTATTTTTGGATAATGTGCTTGAAGCCCTCTCTCCACCTAGGAATCTCTGATTCTTCTGTCCCCTTTGTATTTACTTCAGCACTGGCCGATGGCCTGGGCATTAAGAATCAGTAAGGAAGGAAACAAGCATTTACTGAACCCCCATAAGTGCCAGACCCCAGGATTAACCCCCAGGATTAACCTCAGCAACCCCCTAAGAGTGGGAAGCAGCATGATAGCCATGGAAACCGAGTGACTTCCCCGACTGCTCGTCAAGCCCAAGTCTTACATTCAGGCAACCCTATGATAGTTAATGTCCTCCAGGACGTAAAGAAAATTTGAAACATTTAAACAGAGACCTATTAAAAATGACAAATTGATACATGTGGAGTTTTGTTTTTGTTTTGTTTCCTTTAAGAAGCCAGCTAGTCATCTGTATTTTAGTTACAAGGAGATGAAATCTTTCTTACATCATGGGTTTTAAACAGTCTTTCATAGCTGAGAAAAATGAAGCTTTTCAAGGAGTCTTTTCTGTTTCTTTCTTCTCTGGCTTCTGGATCTGTGCAGCTTTTGGGAAAATAAGTGGTTGGTCACGGTTGCTTTGTCCAGAGCCAGACACCTGACTGCTGCGCACTTCCAAGGGTCAGCATATTCGGAACAACAACCCCCCAGTACTGTCCTTGATCCAGGCAGTGACTTCACCAGCAAATTGTAACCTGCCTAATGCCTTTAATAAAAAGGTGGGAGAGTCTGTGGCTTCACATCCACTGCGCTCCTGACTCTCCTGCCGTTCTTATTTTAGGCATGACCTTCGTTCGTGTTTTTTTCCAGAGTCCAGGGTTGGAATGACATGTTGCTCAAGTTTACAGGGTGATGATGTATCTCTTTTTAGAGCTAGCTGTAAATTTTGTTCCACAAAGAAACAAACCTACCTTCAGCCAAGATGCTATTTCCATGCCTGCACGTTAATTTGGGTGTTTCAGCTCAGAAGAGGACAGTGTCTCCATAATAACTCTTGAACAGGATGTATGCTTTGTGTTGACTTACAGGGCTAAGGGGGTCCAGCATGGGCCAGGAAACTCCCTTCTTCAAAGAAATGTGGACACCAAATTCTGACTAGAGAGGAAACTCTTCCTACTTCCTTACCAAATGTCTTTGTTATTGTTTGAGGCTGGCCTCAAACTCACAGAGATCTGCCTGCCTCTGCCTCCAAGGTACTAGGATTAAAGATGTGGACCACCATACCTGGGCAAATGTCTCTTTTCTCTTCTATATTTTTATTAGTTGATATATTGCTTCATTGTTGAAGATAGATAAGTTGGATATTTAAATAACTTCAAGTTCATATGCAGAATGTAAAACTCGAGTCAAAAAAAAAGAATCAAGTGTGTTAAGTTTTCTAGTAAAGCATAAATGAATACAAACTTAAATGTTTTTTCCTAATTATAACACATTAACAGCCTCTAAGAGCAGAACAGCATAGTATTTCATAAGAAGCAAAAAAAAGGGGAAGAGAAAACATTATTTAGATCCAGGGAAAATAGTAACCTTTCATTAGGCAAGACAGAGTTCAACACGAGGCTCCCCAAATGCCCAACTGCTGCGGTAGTTGACTGAACAGGCCAACTGTTTATTCTTGTTTATTGACCAGTGTTTAATTTATAAGGAACAAACCAACAGTGCAGTATTGAAAAGGCTGCTGTATGTTTTTAACCCTTAATGTCCTAGTGAATTCACACCTTCAGTGTCTTTGTTTAGTAGATTTTTGTGTTAACAAGTGTAGCTCTAAGACAAAGGAAGAGTTCAGTTTCTGTGTGAAAAGGAGAAAGGCCTGCCCTTTGACCTCAGTTTTCTCGGGGTTCTTCCTAATGACCCCAAGAAGCAGCAGCTTTTTGTCACAAAACTGTAACTTGTGAGTACAAGACTTTCACAACTACAAAACACATTAGAGGTCCCTGCCTAGTGATGGCAATTCCACACAACAGCAGCTGTGCAGGGCTGTTGCTAACATTTACAGCTAGAGCTACCAAGGGCTCAGCCACTATTTTCTGGCCAACTTGCTAAGAACAGGTGTGTGTTTATGTGTTAGAATATACACAGCATTTACCAGTTTAACCAGTTTTTGTTGTTTTGAGACAGGTTTTCACTCTGTACCTTAGGCTGTTCTAGAACTTACCTTGTATCCAAGGCTGTCCTTGAGGTTGCATATCCTCTCCTGTCTTCACCTCTTTAGTTCTGGGGTAACAGGTATGGCTCACCATGCCTAGCTAAAAATCATGCTTTGTTTGTTTTTGTGATCCTGCATATTGAACCAGAGACTTCAAGTACACTAAGTGTCTTGGTTGCTATTCTGTTGCTGTGAGCAGACACCACAACCACAGCAACCTTTATGAAAGAAATAATTTAACTGGAGCTTGCTTACAGTTCTGGAGATTCAGTCCACTATCGTCATGGCAGGGAGCGTGGTGACGACAGACAGGCACGGTCCTGGAGCAGTAGCCGAGAGCTCACATCCTGATCCACAGGCGGCAGACAGAAACCTCAAAGCCCACCCCAGAGGCACACTTCCTCCAACTAGGCCACCCCTCCCAATCCTCCTGAGCCTTCGCACACAGTTCCACTCCCTGGTGGCTAATGAGCCTCGGGCGGGCATTCCTGTTCAAACTACCACACTGAGCAAGCCTCTGCCGTGGCGCTGTGTCCCCGCCCATTTTAACAACACCCTCTCCAGAACGTCCGTGATCCCCCAGTGGAGCTCCCTTCCCATCAAATAATAACTCCAAGTTCCCTCCTTCTCTTTCAGGGGGCTGCTCTGCTGCTTCCGCTGTCTAAAAATTTGACTCTTGCAGCTACTACATGACAGTGGACTCACACAGCATTTGCCCTGCTATACCCAACAGACTTTGCTTATCCATGATGACGCATATATTAGAATACCATTCCTTTTCAAGGCAGAATAATATTTTAGCTGATTTGCATTTAAAAGTCATTTTCTCACAAGATTAAGTATTGATTTTTTTCCATCAGCCAGTCATGACAGCAAATACATTAAATTCATTAAATAATGGAGGTCTGAAAATCATTAGAACAATTGTTTTAAAATCTGGTGGTGTTTTCTTGTCACTGTGGCCAACTATCTAACAGAAACAGCTAAAGGCAGGGGCGGGGGAGGGGGAGGTTAGTTTTATTTGTCAGGTTCAGAGAGTTGAAGTTGTTCTTGACCCCACTGATTGTGGGCTGATGGTAGGTGGGACATCATGGCAGCAGAGGAGAGGATGATGATGAAGCTCCTCACCTTGTGACAGGACGCAGAACAGAAACAGGAAGAGGTTCTGGCAAGCTATCCTTTCAAAGGCACACCCTCAGTGACCTACTTCCCTCAGCCACGCCAGCCGTTCGCTACCTTCCCATAGCCCATTCAGAGCTTGAACCCACCAGTGGGTGAAAACACTGATGAGGTTAGAACCCTCATACTAAGATTGACGGTGGAAATGCCAGACGTGTGCTTTAATAAACTCCTAGGCACTTCTCAATCCAAGCAAGATGTCAATCAAGACTGGTTTCACTGTGCTGTGAAGAGCAAAGTGGGAGCTGAACAGCACTATCTTCTGCAGCCCTCTGTGTGGAGCAGACTCCAGGACCCCAGGGGTCCTTGCCGTCACCCATCTGAGTCAGCACAATGCTACCCAGATGGGAATTTCTCACAGCAACAGAGAATCTAGGAAAAGTGGGTAATGATTTGCAGAAACATCTCCATTCTAAATGGTTAACATTTTTTGAAAGTTTAGGCTTCAGCCATCTGAAAAATTCACTTAGTGAAATGATTCATTCCAACTCACCATGAAAGGGAAGGAACGCAAGAGCAGAATGAAGACAGCGTTTGCTGACCAGGTCTGTTCTCTCTTTTCCTACCTCAGTCTGGAGAGCGGAAAGTTGGGAAGATCTCTCAAGTGGAAACAGAGGTTTTACTCCAGAGTTTTGGCTTTACCATTGAATCTAAATCTTTGTCTGTATATAAAGTCGATATCACACACACTTAACAAGCGTCACTGGCATTCTGTATCAGCCAGAGAGGCTCTTGGGAGGCTGTTTCACACAGACTGACCCTTAACCACCACTTTGTGAAGTAGGGTGTGATGACTTGTTCATTCCGAGCACATTCTCAAGGCCTACTGGGTTCTAGACATGCTCTCTGGCCTGGTTGGAAGGCTTGCCTATGATGGAGAAACTAACAGGTTGATGACAGTCCTGTGAGCTGTTCCTGAAAGGAAGTGCAGAGGGGCCATTTGACCTGGCTTTTGGTGAGAAAATAGCTGGGGTTTTTTTTTTGTTTTGTTTTGTTTTGTTTTGTTTTGTTTTGTTTTAATAAATGGAGTTTGCCATGTGAGGATGCAAAGGGATCCCACATATAGATAGACATTTGGAAGTGCCTATCAAGCCTAGGAATGGCAAACAGGTCAAAGTGACCAGAATAAGGCTAAAGGTGGAACCAAAAGGTCACAAAACTGAAGACAAGACTAACCCAAGAAACTGTCACACCAGGTCACAGTCGCATGTCATGGGGAAGAAAACCAGAGATGACTTTTAGCTGGACAGTGAGGGAGCCACCAGAGACTTCGCTGAGGACAGTGTTGCTGATTTTCTGTTTTGGTGGGGTAGAGGGAAGCAGGAAGGACAGAGAAGTGTGACAAGTGTCCAGATTCAGGTGCTGAACAGCCTGGCCTGTCTGCGGAAGTAAGAACAGCCATGGCAAAAGCCTGAAAGGTGTTTCCAAACTACGCTCACGAAGGTTGTGCCAGGCGGCTGAGGGAGGTGGGTGCGCGTGACCGCACTGACTGTACATGTTTAGCACAAGGCACATGTATAGTAGATGCCCGGTAAGCACTGACTGGCAGGACAGCTGGCTGTGTAGACATTGCAGGTCATTACATGAAAGTGTCACAGGACGCCCCCAGCTGCCTGTATGCAGTGCAGAGCAGATGTCCGCCCCTGTTACTGCATTTCTCTCTTGCACCAGTCTGAGTATGTTGGAGTGGTGCGTCTGTCGGCCTGGCAGTACAGTGCTGAGGCTTGGGGAGGTGACTGATGGCGGTGACTGTACAGTGAAGCTGTGTTTGAACTTAGCCAGTATCAGAACAGTCGCTCTTGAAGACAGAGCCCCACTGCCTCTCCGGTTTTGGAGTTCCAGGCAGCTGCTTCTCTCAAGGCCCTGGATGTGATGACTCCAGGCAAACATGAGCAGCCACAGGATGCTGGGGAGCTTGTTAGGAAACCATTTATCTCACGTAGACAGAGCATCTGAGATGACCTTAGCAGAAATAACAATGGCGGTGATAACAACGGCATGGCCTTTTCCCTGGCACAAGAAACCAGTTTTGTAATGAAAGTGGAATTTCCCTGGAGAACAGCCTTAGAAAGAAATGGGCGGGCGAGATAAAAATAACACAATATAAAATAGTATCTGATTGTGTTCTGTTCTCTCTTCCACACTTGGTAATTTACTTTGTTCAGCCATCATGTTAAGGGTTACTTCATTTTACTCGTGTGTCCCTTGGTTCAAAGGGAGGAAGATGGGTGTCTGGGTCGGAGGTCTTTAGCGGAGTGTTACCTTGAATTTGCACCTCAATACACCTGGCAAAGAGGGTAAAGTGTCTTTTAGGGCAAGTGACGCCTTGGGGATGGCCCCCCAGGGTTTTGTGGAATGAGGGGTGGTGGGCTTGGTTTCCCATGGTAAGCTCTCCTGCACTCAGGTGTGTGTACAGTCATGGGTCATTAGAAGCTCAGCTGAAGCCGTGTTTTCTTGCCATAGGTCAGAGTCTTGCAAATAAGCTCTTGTCATAACAAAGTTTGAGCAGCCAGATGACATGGCTGTGCCCCCACTCCCCTGCCAGTTTCCAAGTGGGCATGGGGAGGATTCCGTTTTTATGCTGACTCTAATTGGGGTCTGTCCTGCTGCACCTCCCTGGTCAATGGTGATAAATAGTGGTGGCCATAGCATCGTGGAGAAAAGAGTGAGGCTTGCAAACCCAGCCAAGCTCTCTTGGCTCCAATTTTATGCAAATTTGCCTAACAGAATGCAAATGATTTCTCAGTAATTCGGGGCCCAGGGACCTATGCTCATCTGTTTTCAGTGGTGTTTTTGGGCTTTTTGGGGCAGTTACTTTGGAGGCAGGAGGCATATGCAGTGGAGCATGTTAAAGAAGGCTGGGAGGACCTGGCATCCTCCACCAGCAGATACCATGTCTGGGATTGCATCCTGGAGCAGCAGCCTTTCCATCAGTGGCCAAGGACCTTCCCTCACATGTCTGGGGGACAGGAGAAGGTCAACACGGAGTAATGCATTTTCAAAGTCCTTTATTTCTACTCTTATCCTCAAAATGTTTCAGTGCCACAGCATATATTACTTATTTACCACACACATAATGATTATTCATCTCCTACAAGCACTGCAATAGATACTGAAAAGAAATTAGTATGTCCTCCTAAATGTGAAATTGTGGTACTCTGTAGCTCTTCCACTGTCCAGCATAACTGGCTCCTGTACATGTTGGGTGTGTGAATGTGGTGAGTCTTATTTCAGATGTGTTGAGAATATAAATCATGTGCCAAGTTTCAAAGAGTCTTGGTATCAACAAATGAATTCAGAAATATTTCCTCAGTAATTTTCTTATTAACTACATTTTAAAAAGATGATATTTTGGACATATTGGCTTAAATAGAATACATTCAATGTGCTCCCTAGAAGGACTACAATGGTGTGCATGGCTCCCATTGACTTTCTGGCGGGCAGCTCTGGTGGAGGAGTTAGCATTTTGTGTTTGGGAGTTATACAGAAAAGAAACCCTTTTTTTCCCCACAGATATGCTATAGTTTAGATATTTTGCAGCATTCTGTATAATCCACAGCAGACTATATCCTATCTATTTTTATCCCACTTTCTGTCTGCTAAAGTAGGCAGGAAGGCTATGCCTTATCTTTATAGAGGAAGATGTGTCATAGGGGTGACTTACCAATCTGCAGGATTGGAGATGGGTTGAGAATGGAATTCCAGCCTTTAAACTTCTATCCCTGTTGGATGGTTGGAAATATCCTAAAACTTTTTCATATGGACATTTTTATTTCTCTACTAAAGACAGTAGAATACAGTCCATTCAGAAGGGTATATGCCAGTTTACATTTAGCTAGTATATATCATATATATATGTTTACATATATACATACATAATAGTGTGTGTGTGTGTGTGTGTGTGTGTGTGTGTGTGTGAACTTGTCTACTGGCTAATATGACATATTCATCCAAGGTTGTAGCTGGTGTTCAGTGTTGAGATATAACTCCTGTTGGGTTTTTAAGCCCACTGGGGAAGAGCAAGGCCAGGTCAGCAGGTTCATTGTTACTCTTAGCAGATATTTTCTTCTGTTGGAAATTAGTGACTCTCATGTCAAGTTCTTGCCATTATAAAACAAGGCTGAGAAGTTCTGATTGAGATTCAGCTATCTACGGGATAGAACAACAAGGCAAGTTCTCTGGAACTTCAAGGCAATGCATTGTAACCAGAAAGTCATTTGATATGGGAGGTGGCTTAACCATGTAAAGGTGCAGCTCTGGGGAAGAGAAAGCTGTCTGTCAAGGCAGATGAATGTGGCAGGTGAGATGTGTGTAGTGGTTGAGGGTACCAAGGGCCAGGATATTGGAAGTGTCTTCCTAGCCTCACCAGGTCCATGTTGCTACAGACTTTCTGTTTCTTTCTCTTCAATTGAGGGAGTTGGGTTAGAGAGTCTCTCATTGTCGTTTTAAGTGCATGAGTTTTGAAGGGTAGAGAATCAACAAAAAGAGTACCAGTAAGCTCTCAGTCACAGCAGAGCTTTTGGCTCTTACTGCCCTGCCTCCTGACATCCAGCAGAGAGATGTGCGGTACATGTCCATTGGCTTGGACTGTGCACATGGTCCAGTGGAACACAGCTGTATGTAGAATTACTTTATGGCTGTGACCAAAACATAGCAGTTGCAGTGTGAGACCTAAAGGCATGCTTCTCTGCCTGTCTTTCTGAGCTCACTCTGCCCTTATCCTGATACTGAGTTCTAGTTATTTCTCACTGCATGTCATTGGTCTGCTGTAACCCAGGTTCTAACCCCCCATACACACAATGGTCACAAGCTTTAGTAAATCACAGCTTGTTCTTTGTCTAAAACTATTTCTCTTATCCTCTACATCCTACAGATTAAAGAATTTCTCAGCCAGAGATGAATGGCAGAAGATTTTACTACTATTCCTTCTTAAAGGCAATATTTTAATTACTTTTCCTATGTCCAGGGCAATAAAAGCCCTTGGATCTTAGGGTAGCTTTGTGTTGTGGAGAGGGTTGTCTCAGGGGCACATTCCCTCAGTGAGGGCCCCAGTTACCTCTTCTGCCTCATTATACTTTGCTTAGCACTTGGAAACCTGGCGTGCTTTCTGTTGGAATGAAGAGATTGGCAGAGCCACGCTAGGCATCAGCACCACAAAACACTGCAGCAGAAGGTTTGGTCTACATACCAAGGCAGCCCGAGTATTAATTGCATTCTGCGATCACAGGAAAGGCGCTGAATTATGCTCTCTGTGGTTTAGGATGACAGGTGTTTGCTCTGCCGTCTCTGTACACACTCCATCACATGGAACAGAGAAGCCAGAGTTCAGAAAAATAAAGAAATAAATGAAAGGCATCAAAGCAAAGCTCTCTGGTAGCCAGCTAGCTCTTTAAAAGGATCTAAAGATGAACTGTTTCAGGATTGGAACCTGGAAAGATCAGAAGTAGGGTGAGGAAATGTTTCTAGAAATTTCCATAGTCTAATTAAAGCATATTCCATTTGGAAACCTAATTTCAAGTTTGAAATCAAATTTCAATTTGCCCACTATCATTTTGCCCCTTCCCTTTTGTGTTAGAGTGTATATTAGAGAAAAATTGGTTCTGCTGTTCCTGTATGTGTGCTTCTTCCATGGTCCCTGATAAAGACATCCCCCAAGTGTCCAGGGCATTCCAGAGTCTTTATGTTGACTTTCCCTGGAGCCTGTTTGCCTTCTCTCAACAACGTACACTCGTTACAACCACAGTTGTGTGTATCCTCCCAGTATAATACCTTTCCTTCCTGGCCATCCCTGCAGTCTCTTTTCATCCATAGAGAGTGGCCCCGAAAGAATTCTGTGCAATTACTTGACTGACTTGGGAGACTAGATGAGGCAGATGTCAGCCCCCGGGGATTCTCCTACCCTGGATGCTGTTATTCTATGCCGTACTCCACCCTCTCTTCACGAGGCTGAAAAGAAGTATTGCTGTGTGTTGCTACTGTTCAGGATTTGAGCTGAGTAAATTTTGGTTTAAAGTGTTTAATGGCTCAGAGGAAATTTCATTCTGGACATGGTGTTCCCTGCTGGAGGAGAGTTTTGACTTGATATTAGACCTCATTCCCCATCACTGCTGTTTGGGAATGTGGAGATGTTACTCGGGGACTCTGGCTGCGAGTGCTGACTCCGTGTCCCCCTGGCACAGTGCAAGACTCCTCTGGACTGCCCTATCAGAACACGTCCTCTGGGGGAGGGGGAGGTCAGTGCTGCCCTATCAGAACACGTCCTCTGGGGGAGGTCAGGGCTGCCCTATCAGAGCACGTCCTCTGGGGGGGAGGTCAGGGCTGCCCTATCAGAGCACGTCCTCTGGGGGGGAGGTCAGGGCTGCCCTATCAGAACACGTCCTCTGGGGGGGGTGGAGGTCAGGGCTGCCCTATCAGAACACGTCCTCTGGGGGAGGGGGAGGTCAGGGCTTTGTTGCGGTAACGCCCGCGTTACCGATAACCGTTCACCATGCCTGAGCGAAGGGCTGCGGATTAAAAAATAGAGACAAAAGACAGCGGGTCATCCGTACGATTGGATGTCGAATGCCGTTTATTGAAAGAGGGAAGAAACCTTAAATACGTACAGGCTTACAGCACAAATGGAGGAACCCCCAGAGGGCAGAAGTTCGCTGTCAATGGTCCACATTCCAGACTCAATGTTCTATATTCTTGCATCTAAGTAGTTAACGCCCAAAATGCAGGATACACAACAAGGAACTTCCCTTAAGCATTCAGAAGGGTGGATACCGGCAGGGAATCCGAATAGGGAGGACATCTGATCGAGGTCAAGCAAGCAAGGCTGCAGCCACTCCCAGTCGGGGGCCGGGGGCCAGGGCCCATGGCGCCCACAGTTCCCCCTTTTTATTAAATGAGCTTCTGACTTAGGTTGCGTGGGACCAGCAGACCACCTTACCCGTCATAGAGACACTTGCCCAGGCCACACAAGTGCTCTGTCTTAGGTTGGTGGCAGCCCCCAAGCATTACCCGTCTCTGAATACTCATTATCATACAGACTCAACCATGTGAGCTGTAGAGTGACTGCTGCCAAAGATCTCAAAGTGGCACTGGGCTTGCAATCTGTGTGACACAGAAAAGACCAACAGAAGTCCTAACCACCCATAGCCAGGAGGCTAAAGGCAATTGAACCATTCCCTTCTTAAACGAGCCTTACTGTAAATTGGAGTCCTTGTAAGGTGGTATCCATAAGCAAATGGAACTTGAGTTTTAATAATTTTTTACAACTTACAAAGCCAATTATAATGTATAAAAGTGGAACTAAATTTGTCATGCCAATAAGAAGAAAGATTAACTAACTGTGGTAGCTACTTTTGCTGCCAGGGTCTCCATTGTGCTAGCTGTAGTAACCAATTACGAAATAGCAATCCAGAAACAATAGCAGCAGTGGCCAACACTGCTATAACAGCAACAACGGCAACAGCGATGTCAGAGTCTCTTCTGGAGCGTGTGAGCATCATCTGTGTCTAGCTGCCACGGTCCACTGGCATGGACACGGCTCCAGGAACACGAACCACCAAGGCCCATTTTTCTTGATCCCAGCACTACTTAGGCTGGCAGGTCTGCAAGAGAACAACTGAGAAACAAAGAAAACAGAAAACAAAAACAGCAAACAAGGAGCAGAACTAATGGCCTCAATAATGGCCACATTCAGGCTCACAAATTTTGAGGTATCTTCAAAAAGGCTAGATGAATTTCAGGAGTCAAATAAATGTTGCACAGAGCCATTCCTGAAAAGTAGGTACTACACCAGCTTGAGGGGGGTTGCAAAATGCGAAAAAGGCTTAGCTGGTATGCTACTGTTTACAACTGAAGTTCATTGACCTTCAGAGTTATCCTTAATCTCCAAGGTGTGGTACATTCTCAATGTTTTTTGAAAAAAGTTACCATACATTACCTTCTGAGGAATCCAACCACATGGCTACAGTTCCTAGGCTAGAATAATGTTTGCCTAGGCTGGCCGTATTGGGCTCTCAATCCCCATTGGCATCAGAAGGGGAGAGTTTTTTACGAAGGCCCAATAGGTCTCTGCCATGTTGGGATTCAGCAGCAGCCACAGGGCGCACACAGCGTTCAGGAACCCACAGAGGAACTTCATTGTCCTGTGGAAAGACACAAACAGATCCCGGGCCCACACCAACACCGGATCAGGTCCCCTCCAAGTGCCAGTAGAAAGATCTTTCCATCGCACCAGAGGATGATTTGCAACAGGAGCCCTCCAGTGCTTATCTGCAGCAGATACTCCAGCAGAATCCACCGATAAAAAATTTAAAATATATAAAACAAGGGAAAGAATAGAATGTGGAGAGGAAAGATGAGCCCCTAACTCCCCCTTTTTACTTTAGCAATATAAGTTTTTAAGGTACGATGGCAGCGTTCTACTATAGCCTGCCCTTGAGGATTATAAGGAATACCAGTCTTATTAACAATAGAAAAATCTTGGCAGAATTTTGAAAATCCCGTACTACTGTAGGCGGGACCATTATCAGTTTTTATGCATTTTGGCACTCCCATGTAAGCAAAAGCATGAAAACAATGATTTTTTACATCTTTAACCTTTTCCCCTGAATGGACAGAAGCAAAAATTAGAGAAGAATATGTATCAATAGACACATGGACATATTGTAATTTTCCAAAGGAAGGCACGTGCGTGACGTCCATCTGCCACACATGATTAGGTAAAAGTCCTCGAGGATTAACTCCCAAATGAGGAACAGGTAAAAATTCCACACAAATAGGGCATGATTTAACTATTTGGATAGCTTGTTCCCGGGTTATGCCTGTATGATATCGGAGAGATCCAGCATTAAGATGATAACGCTGATGCAACTGAGTAGCCTTATCAAAGGCAGAACAGACTAATGTGACAGCCATACGAGTAATGGCGTCAGCCCTCTGATTACCTTCACTTAGAGGTCCAGGCAATTGAGTATGAGCTCTAATATGGCCCACATAAAGGTTATGTGAGTGAGACCATATAAGTCCTTGCACTTGCAATAAGTATTCATGAATGGAAGAAATGGATGGTATGTAGGCTGTTGTTTCCAAAGGCATAATGGCATGTGCCACATATTGACTATCAGTATAAATATTTACACTCTCATCAGAAAACATCTGTAAAGCAAGCAACAGCGCCTGTACCTCTGCCACCTGGGCAGAAGTGCCCTGGACCTTTATTCTCTTTACTATGTTACCAGAAACCACCACAGCAAAACCACGTGAAGTGCCATCAGTAAATACCACACGGGCCTGAGGAATAGGAGTCATTTGTACTATCTTGGGAAATATAACAGGATGCAATTTAAAAAATTGACACACATCATTGGAGGGGTAGTGAGTATCAAACTGACCCTGCATGGAGCATGTCAATATGGCCCAATCATTATCATTAGCTTGCAACCATGCTATTTGAGACTGGGTGTATGGGGTCACCACAATATCTGGCTCTTTACCAAAAGTTTGAACACTGATCTTGATTCCTTTAAATATAATCTGAGCGACAGCCTGTGGATAAGGAGTGATGATTTTTGATGGAGAAGCTGGGGAATGTACCCATAAAATAGGACCTGTTTGCCAAAACACTCCAGTAGGTGAATGAGTAAAACAAAATATCAAATACAATAAGGGAGAATTAAGATCTATATACTGTACGTGAGCCTGTTCCAGGGCCTCTTGCACACGTTGTAGGGCTACACGTCCTTCAGCTGTTAATTTACGGGGAGATGAAGGGTCAGGGTCGCCCTTTAAGACATCATACAAGGGGCGAAGCTGACCTGTTGGAATTTTTAAAGTGGGCCGAAGCCACTGAATATCTCCCAGAAAGGTTTGGAAATCATTAAGTGTGCGTAGCTGATCCATACGCAGAGTAATCTTTTGTGGGCGTATGCCCGTGCGTAACAATTCATGACCTAAATAATGATAGGGAAAAGATACCTATACCTTTTCTGGGGCTATTTGTAAGTTAGCCAAGCTAAGAACCTCTTGTAAATAAGAAAAGGCATCAAAAACAAGTTTTTTATCTTTAGCAGCCATTAATATATCATCCATATAGTGAATTATATAAACACCTGGAAAAGCTTTTCGAACTGGAGCTAGGGCCAAAGACACATAAATTTGACATATAGTAGGGCTGTTGGCCATTCCTTGAGGCAATACACCCACTGATATCTCTGATAAGGTTCCTTAAGATTTTCTGAAGGAACACTGAAAGCAAAGCGAGGACTGTCCTCAGGATGTAAAGGTATGGTGAAGAAACAATCCCTCAAGTCAACCACAATTAAATGCCAATGCTTAGGAATTGCCACAGGGGCAGGCAAGCCAGGCTGTGTTGCTCCCATGAGAAGCATGGTTTTATTTACAGCTCTAAGATCCTGTAACAGCCTCCATTTTCCTGATTTCTTTTTAATAACAAATATAGGTGAGTTCCAAGGTGAAGTGGAAGGAATGATATGTCCAGCATCTAACTGCTCCTTAACCAATGCATACGCAGCCTCCAATTTTTCCTTAGCAAGGGGCCACTGCTCCACCCATACAGGGTCATCACTCTTCCAAGTGATTTTTATCGGTTGTATTATTGAAGGCTGCTGTGCAGTGACCCTATGGAAAAGACCCTAATCCTCTAGTATCGCCAGGACCCCTAGTGACACAGTTTTTGTCTGCCACAGGGAGCGGGTCTCCTTGCAACATTTTCCCTAAGCCTTTGCCCGGGCAGTAGCCCTGACTCTTTAGCATCTGTTGTACAGGCTGTGTAGTAAGCACCGCTCCCATACCATCTAACACATCCCGCCCCACAAGTTCACTGGAATGTCAGGTAGCACAAAGGGTTGAAAAGTTCCTGTATGACCTTCCTCATCCTTCCAATTTAAAAGTAGCTTGCTCTGTAATGGCGTCTGAGCTGTGCCGATACCTTGTAGGTGAGAGGTAGAATCTTTAAGGGGCCAAGCTTCGGGCCAATGTTTTAAAGAAATAACTGAAGTGTCAGCGCCAGTATCTAAAAGACCGCGAAAACTGTGATCATTAACTTTTAAATTTAGCATGGGTCTTTGTTCTAAGGTGGAAACCCAGCATGCTAGAGGGCCCGTAGAGCCAAATCCACCCTTACCTCTGTGTGGTTTAAGAAAAGGATTATTAGTATGAAAGCGGGGCATCAAAAGCAGTTGTGCTATGCGAGCACCCTGGGGAATAATTGTCACCCTTTACCAGCCTCAACCATAATTCTAATTTCCCCTTCAGAGTCTTCATCTATCACTCCTGGAATTACTCTAATCCCTTGCATAAGAGTGCTACTCCTGCCCAGAATCAGTCCTAAAGACCCTGCAGGTAGTGGACCCATAACTCCAGTACCGAGAGCCTGGGGACCCATCTGAGGTGTTAATACTGTTCTGGTGGAGGAACAGAGGTCCAATCCTGCGCTTCCAGGGGTGCCTCTGATAAGGTCTTGGACAAAAAGGGGTTCCTTCGAGGAACAAACTGGATGGGATGGTGGGAAACTGGGGATGGGGCAGGTGTATCCAGGGCTCCGTACACCTGGCTTAGGGGGGTCCAGAGCGGACCCCGCTGCCCGTTTCCCGACGGTGGTAACATATTTCCCTGAGCATAAACCTTAGATCGGCACTCATTACTCCAGTGATGTCCCTTTTTACATCGCGGGCAAAGTCCCGGTGTCTTTGCCGTTGCTTGGGCTCCAGGACAATTATTCTTAATATGACCTTGCTTGCCGCATCCAAAACAGGTTTTTGGGCGGTTTCCTCCAGAATTAATCCCCCTCATGGCTGAGGCCATTACCTGTCCCATGATGTGATGCCCATCTATATCTCTACATAGTTTAAGATAATCATTTAAGTTCTTATTTTTATGAGGCCTAATGGCCTCCTTGCAATATTTATTGGCATTTTCAAAGGCCAGTTGCTTTACTATGGGCATGGCTTGATCAACATCCCCAAACACTCTCCCTGCTAGTTGAAGCAGGCGATCTACAAATTCTGCAAATGGTTCTGACGGCCCTTGAATGACTTTAGATAGTTGTTCACCAGCAGCTTTATTAGGTAGCCCTTTCCACGCTCTGGTAGCGGCCACACTAATCTGTGCATAAACTGCAGGATCATACAAAATCTGTGCTTGTAAAGTGGCATACTGCCCTGTACCCGTGAGCATCTCAAGATTACGAGCCGGGAAGCCTGCAGCAGCATTTCTATTAGCTGTTAAATAATCCCCCCCAGAGAGAGCAGCGCGACACAGCTGCATCCAATCGCTAGGGGTGCAATTTAAGGCAGAAAAAGATTCAAGTATAGCGATGGTAAAAGGAGCATGGGGCCCATATGACATCACAGCTTCCTTGAGCTGTTTGATGCTTTTAAAATCCAGAGGATTGTGCTCTCTTTGTCTCTGCCCCTGAACATTTTGAGTCTCTATGACCGGGTAAGCAACTCCCCCCGTCAATCCCTCCATGGGTGCGGAAGGAAGGACCTCCGTGTTGCAAAAGTCAAGGTTATGGGCTGGAGGTCTATCCTTGCGAGAAATCTGTGATTTCCCTCTTAGGCATCTAGCATCCTTTTTTGATCTGATTTCTGCATCATCACCCTCTGAAGATGACTCTGCAGAATCGGAAGACGACTCTGCCGAATCAGAAACATCAGAAGTTTTAAGGGTTCTGAGAGCCTCCTCTATCTGAGACTCCTCCAACACAGCTTTAGCTTCATTTAAGTGTTCTTGGACTTCAATATCATCACTAAGCAATGCATCCTTAACCAAGCGCCACAAAGAAAAAGTAGCTAAGGATATGGAATCAGGCCCTTCTTTATGCAAATATTTCTGTAAGTCAATCTTGACCTGTTCCCAATCTGGTATATTAAATCCTCCGGAGACCAGAAACCAAGGACTAGCATTCTGGAGGATTTGAACAAAATCTTTAGCCGTCTTGCTCTTAATAATAGTGCCTTGCCGCCTCAACAGTCCAATTAATTGTTCCTCGAGGAGTGACTGTGAGCTAGCGGCCCCCATTCCAATCCACTCTTACCTTAAAATGCCGGCCGGCCTTCCAAGAGTGTCCGTCAGCTGGTCCTCCTTACTCAGACCTCGGTAGGAACCTCCATTTGTTGCGGTAACGCCCGCGTTACCGATAACCGTTCACCATGCCTGAGCGAAGGGCTGCGGATTAAAAAATAGAGACAAAAGACAGCGGGTCATCCGTACGATTGGATGTCGAATGCCGTTTATTGAAAGAGGGAAGAAACCTTAAATACGTACAGGCTTACAGCACAAATGGAGGAACCCCCAGAGGGCAGAAGTTCGCTGTCAATGGTCCACATTCCAGACTCAATGTTCTATATTCTTGCATCTAAGTAGTTAACGCCCAAAATGCAGGATACACAACAAGGAACTTCCCTTAAGCATTCAGAAGGGTGGATACCGGCAGGGAATCCGAATAGGGAGGACATCTGATCGAGGTCAAGCAAGCAAGGCTGCAGCCACTCCCAGTCGGGGGCCGGGGGCCAGGGCCCATGGCGCCCACAAGGGCTGCCCTATCAGAACACGTCCTCTGGGGGAGGGGGAGGTCAGGGCTGCCCTATCAGAGCACGTCCTCTGGTGGGGGGAGGTCAGGGCTGCCCTATCAGAGCACGTCCTCTGGGAGGTCAGGGCTGCCCTATCAGAACACGTCCTCTGGGGGAGGTCAGGGCTGCCCTATCAGAACACGTCCTCTGGGGGAGGTCAGGGCTGCCCTATCAGAGCACGTCCTCTGGGGGGGGGAGGTCAGGGCTGCCAGGTCTTTGGGTTGAAAGCCAGCTAAGATGACTTCTCAACAAAAGAAGAAAGAAAGCCCAGATGCTGCCTGCATCCAGGAGAGCCTCTAAATTCCTTTCTTAATGCTAAGCGTATGACGATGCTTCGGCTAGCGAGTCCTGTGCAACAGTTAACCCTCCAGACAGCCCTGCCTGTTGCTCCCGCAGACGTAGGCGAAATACTATACCTTTCTCTAGGTTGTGCCTCTTCTATTTTTGGTTGTGAGCCTAGCCCTTAACAGCTGAGTCATCTCTCCAGCCCTCTGTGTTGTATCTCATCGCTGAAGAACCATCTACGCCAGAAGTGGGTCTGTTGACGGAGCGCCTGGTTGGTGACGTCACACTACAGTTTTCCCTAGGTGTGGAAACCCATCCTCTTGGTTATTGTAATGCAACTCCTAATCTAAACTGCTCAGAATAGAAGCTCTTCTGACAGTGTTTTGATTTGATATTTACCTTAATCTATTAGATTGGCAGTCTTAATTACCAGAATGATTGTATATTTTACCATCCAGAATGGGCTGAGAGCCTAAGCCTGCTCAGAAGTTTCTGGCCTTCTCCATTGGCGCTTTCTTCCTAAGCAAGTATTCATTTCCCGAAGCCATCTTTTTTTAAAGTATATTTTAATCATGTATATGTTTGTGTCTCTATGTGTGGGTGTGTGCGTGTGAGTGCAGATGTCCACAGAGGCCAGAGGCATAGGATGATGCCCCTGGAGCTGGAGTTAACGGAGCTGCGAGCTGCCTGGTGTGAGTGCTAGAAACCGAACGTGGGTCCTCTGTAAGGTGCCTAGTCTTCACTATTGAGCCATCTCTCCAACCTCTCCACAAGCCCCCTTCTAAGCCTGTCTTTGTCTAAGAATATAAGGCCTCAAGAGAAGGCAGTCGTGTCTCCACCTTCCTGATGAAAGAAAGGGATGCATGGAAAATATACCTTTGGCAAGTATTTCTGTTTTATTGAGAAAACAACAACAACAACAACAAAAACCCCAGAGAATACTTATGGGTACACAAGTGCCATGTTTGGTGGTGTGACAAGTGGCCAGTTTCACTTGGACTGAGTAATTCTACGTAGCTTTATCTCTGAATGCCGGGGAGTGTTCCTGGGCGTGCTTCTGGATCAGACCAGTGCTTCTCCCACTTAACTAGCAAGCTCCCGATGACAGCTGTGCTTGGTTAACTTTCTCTGCTTGATCCCAAGGGCAGGGCTGTAGATCAGTGGATACCTGGTGATTCCTGCTTTCCAGAGCTCATGATGTACTCTTGGAGAGCAAAAGGTGCGTGTGTGAGGGCAGATGCTGAGTAGATTAGGCCCGTGTACTCCACATTAGCAAGGAGATTGATAACCTTTTGAAAAAGAAAAATGTAGTTTTTTCTAAAAAGTTGTTGTTTGTTTTTGCTTCCAACCTTGAACTTGAATCCCCCCAGTCAAAAGAGTAATCCATTCTGGAAACATTTTAGAAATTTACTGATATACAAGAGTGGAAACCAAGCATGCCTGCATGTCTCAAGGACTTGATATTGGAAGAAAATTAGTTTCCTCTTACTAAGGAACGCTTACGAAAACCTTATCCTTTTTTTTTTTTGTTGTTGTTTTTTTGCTTTTCTGCACTTTTCAATTGAAGCTAAATTAGGCCACAGGAAAAGGATGGTGTACCTTCAAAGAGCCAGTGGGGCTGGCTGTGTTCTCTCTGTTCGTGGGAAACAGCTATGGGTGCCGGGTGCAAAAGTGAAGCTTTTGTTCCATGTAAAGGTGGGAAGGATGGTGTTGAGGTCTCTCTGCTGAGGAGCTGTTCAGTTTGCAGATGTGAAGAGCTTTTTCTGCACCTCAGCGGCGTGTGACATGTGTCTATAATGAGCTGGGAAAGAGCCTGTGGGATGAGGGTGGGAGGAGGAAGCACCCACCCACACAGAACCTCTCTCCGCTCTTGTTTGTGTCTGTGCTGACTTAGGTTACTTTTTTCCAGTGCCTTCTATGAAACAGACGCTCACCTTGAAGCTCTTGGTTGTTTTTCTCTGTTCAGTGAAGCGCAACCTGAGTTTAGGAAAGGAGAGCTGTGCCTAGAGGCCATGTTCCCTCTTTCCATGATGCTGGCTCCCTCACATGAAGTTCCCACAGTGGATGGGCTCTTTGCTTTCCAACACAGCACTGCTGCCGCTGTCTTGATTGTGAGTGAGCTGAAGCAGTGCTATGAAAAATATGGAAAAGAAGCTCATCTTTCTATTTGAAAAATATTTATTATTATTATTAGTTATTATTATTAAGAGGTGGGGGGAGACCACACATGGTACAGGGGAGTGGCCGTATCATGGCATGCATGTGGAGGTCATACAAACATTTTGTGGAGTCGGTTATCTCCTCCTCCCTTTACGTGGGTTCTAGGGATTGAAATCTGGCCATCAAGCTTACTCAGCCTCAAGGGCTTTTATCTACCAAACCATCTCGCCGGCCTCATCATTTCCATTTTTATATAAATTGAGTAAACAGTTTGGAAGTTTCCTGTATAGCGTTTATTTGGACTCACCCTCCTACTCCCCACATTTTCCCCGGACTCTCTTGCGAATGGCCTCCTCCACTTCCATGGCCTCATTACCCACTATTTGCAGCTGATTCTGCAATTTTTTTCATGCTCTTTCCTGGTGATTGAGAGTTCTTGTTGGCAACTGGAGTTAAGCATGATATCAACCCCTTCAGCTCACCGCTAAACTCATCATCGTGCCCCGAAACCTTTCCTGGGCTCAGCACCTTCTCTTGACGTGACTGTGGTGTCCCTGATCGCCCACTCTGCATTCCTTCCTTGCTCGGTGTCTTGCTGCGACCACTGTCCTAGCTCGTGCGCGTGTGTCTTCATCAGCCCCCCTCACTTACTCTGCTTTGTCTTGTGCCTTCAGCTGATGGGTTAAAAATTCTTCTTTGATTTTTTTAAAGCTCTATCACTTCTACAAGGTCAAATCTGGATTCCCTGTAGTGTGCTGCTCAAGCCTGCCTGCCCCTGCCTTCAGTTCAACGCACCTGAAGTGGGGCCGGCACCATCCCCACTCCTCCGAGCCAGGTGGCCCTTTCCTGAACCCTCCCTGTCACCTCTGTTTTGGAGGTTTTTTCCCCCTCCTACTTTCATATCCCAGAATGCTCTCCTTCTGTCCAAACGTTCTGAAGTTCCCATTCCTTCTGATTTGACATATGAAAACATGGGACTGGCCTCAACATCTTTGCCTCAGGGACTTCCAGCCTTTTCATGTCACCCTGCCAAGTGTGGTCACATGCTGAGTGATATATGCAAATGCTTTCTATACTTTTCCTTTCACCTCCGCTAGGTGTGAGAGTGTTGGGTGCTGTGTCTTATGTATTTGCACATCTATTACCATGCTTAAAATACAGATCTGGACTTCAAGTGCTCAGAGGTATCTGCTGAGTGAAGAACAGTGACTGCCAACTTTTACTTTATGTTCCCTTCCTTCCTCCCTCCCTCCCTCCCTTCCTCCCTCCCTCCCTCCCTCCCTCCCTCCCTCCCTCCCTCCCTTCCTCCCTCCCTCCCTCCCTTCCTTCTGCAGTTATACACTATAAGCCTGCTAAGCATGTGAATTCATCCATTTGCATGCTGACTAAAAGTGCTCAGATTTTTTAATCCTCTAAGACCCACTGTATTTTCCACATACTCTGCTTAGCTCTTAAATAAATAAGAGGCAGTTATTTTAAATGCTGTCTGTGTTGCATCTCTATCACTTATATCTGTGATTAAACTTTGCTTCCAAAGCATATGTCTTCTCTGCACTAGGCTCTAGTTCATAAGAGTGTTATACCCAGTGAGCGGCAGTGGAGGATATTGAAAACTGTACTCCATTTTTGTGTTCATGACTACTACATGAACCAGTTTTTGCAAGTTTCTCTGAAATATAGACAGTCTCCTGATTCCAACCCAAAATGCAACATAGAAACATTAATTAACAGCCAGCAAATCAATGTCTGTATTCCTTCGATGATTACTTTATTATAAAAATAAAACCACAGAACAAAACAGCAGTGGATTGTAACTGCCATCAATAAACATGGAGAGCAATTATTTTTCAAAGTTTGGTTTTTAATATTATTGACAAGGAGGAAAAAGCTCTTGTATCGATACGTGGAACTATGGGAGAGGTGATGGCAAGTGTATTAGTGGAGAACATGAAGAATTGTTCCTGGCTCAGTACCACTCTCCACATCATCCAAGGGACTTTGGATGAGTGTCAGTCACGTAACAAAGACCACATAGAATGGTCTCCTGCGCCATCCTCACGAAGGACTCTGCTCATCGCAGCTCTGCTCATTGCAGCTCCAGTGTCCGTGGAAAGAGACGGCTTGCAATGCTCAAACCCAACAATTTTGTTTTCAAATTCCTCAAAACTAAAATAAGAAACCTTGATGACATAAATGTTCCAAATTCAAAATATCCAGAAGTGAACTCATCAACTTCCTGTTTGAGCCTGCTCCTCCTTGTCTGTCTGTCTAGCTAATGACATCATCATCCAGCGGGACAAAGCCCAAGCTCTTCAATGTTTTCCACTCTTGTTTTTTTTTTTTTTTTTTTTTTTTTTTTTTTTTTTTTTTTTTTTTCCTCCTGCCAGATGGAGCTTTCCTGGATGAATTGTATGGTCCTGTCTGACACTGAGCATCTGGGTGCTCAGTCCTTCACCCTTCCTCCTCTTCTGAACCTCACTTTTAAAACCTCCCAGCTTGATCTCTGATCCTTGCTATTTTTTAATTATTATGGCGTTAACTCATTTGTTCTAGACTATTGTCCCTATTTATTCATTTGTCTGTTTATGTAAGTGCTTGTGTGTGCATGCATGCCTGTTCTGTGTGTGTGTGTGTGTGTGTGTGTGTGTGTGTGTGTGCATATGAAGGCCAGAGATCAACCTTGTGTTTTGACACAGGACCCCTCAACCTGGAGACTGCTGATTTGGCTGGGCTGACTAGTGAATGACCCGTCTGCACTTCCCAGCACGGGGATAACAAGTACACACTACCATGCCAGGCTTTTTAATGTGAATTCTAGATCAGTCTGGGCATTTGTGTTGGTAAGAAAGTACTTTGTCAACTGAGCTGTCTCCCTAACACCAGCCCTGGCTTTTAAAAATTATTTTAAAACTTACATACAGTCAAATGCACCATTTTTATGAGTTTGAGAAGTAACCATCAGCAGACTCAGGGGAGGCAACTTATCTGTCACTTCTGAAATTCCTTCCTATTGTCCTTCTGTGTTCACTGTCCTGCTGCCCTGTCCTGTGACACCCTGTGTGTTATAAACTGGTCTCCTTGTCTTGGAATACCTGTCTCCTGTCCACGTACTTTTTGTCAGCGCTGTAGAATGCTATTAACACACCTCTGTTGTATGCACTGGGAAATGTACAGTTTCTCAAGCTTAACTTTCCTTAGTAGTATGTAACCCAGCAAGAATATACAACCTAAAACATAAAGAATTCTGACACTTTGTAAGGAGGTTGGTTCTTGAGGAAGACCATCTTGCTAGTTGGGGTAACTGATAGAGACACCAGAAAAGTGGTCACTCTGAGGGCAACAGTGGCTTAGAACTATTGTGGGGGAAAAAAAGACGCAGAAATGGGTAGGAGAGAAAAGGAAAGAGGTCTATGAAGATGCTGTGGGGTGATGGTGTGCAATGTGATGGTCATGCTTCCTCAGTGGCCTCAGGACACTGCCACTGTGCTGTCTTTTGAATGGTCCTTCACATTGAGAAGGATGTCAAAAATAAAAAGCCAGACCTGTGATGGGGATGGTAACGTCATTCCTCTGGCCTATGATGAGAGCACCATGAGGCATTGCTAGCTCCTCGTGTGCCTGGTGGAGTTCGGGAACTAAGGAAATGTTGACTTCTTGCTCTGTACCCCCTGCCCTTTCGATGCTCACACTAAGACTGCCCCAGCTCTTTCAGCTGATCTCTAGTGGTCTTGGCACTGCACTACCCTAGCAGGCTCTGTCCTCTTCATATCCTGTCCCTGCCAACCTGTGTCCCAGCACAGTCCCATTTCAGATACGTTCAACTCTCCTTCAATCAAAATTAACTTTTGTCAACATTCTTTCTGCATTTCTAAGAAGTGCACCAGGTTTTAAAATTGTTTGTTGAGCCGGGCAGTGGTGGTGCACACCTTTAATCCCAGCACTTGGGAGGCAGAGGCAGGAGGACCTCTGTGAGTTTGAGGCCAGCCTGGTCTACAGAGCGAGATCCAGGAAAGATGCAAAGCTACACAGAGAAACCCTGTCTCAAATAAATAAATAAATAAATAAATAAATAAATAAATAAATAAAATTATTTATTTTTGTTTTTGAGACAGAGGCTTAGGTAGCCAAAGCTGGACTCAAACTCATTATGTAGCCATGGGTAAATTTGAACTTCTGATCTTTCTGCCTCTGCCTCCCATGTGCTAGGATTACAGGGATGTTTATGCCACTGTGCCTGGTTTATTTGGTGCTGAGATCTAACTCACAGACTTCTGCATGCTAGACAAGGACTCTACCAATTGGACTACACCCCCAGGCCTACACAATAGGTTTGTATTGTAATTATTCATACATGTCTCTAATGTCTCCTGTACAGGGTAAATGGTGCTCAATTCATATCTGATGAAGTGAACTTCCTGAGTAGTCATGGCAGTTTTGAGGACAGTGAGAGGGAAAAAGGCATTCTCTTATATGGCACTCACCCTTGTGTGTACATATAGTCTTCACTTCACAGGTTTTCTCAACTTGTGAATGTTCCCAAATGTCTGCCATGTCATCAAAACTGCCATGGTGATGTTTTTATGAACACAGGATTAGAAACCAGGCTAGGCAGGTCCAGAAGTACTAAGGGCACGGGAAGCCTGGCTGGCTGCTGATGCAGAAAGTGAGAGGCGAGAGAGGATGCTTCCATTTTCAGGAGGGGAACTCCACAGCTCCGCACCAGTCCTCCATCATCCTCAGAGTGTGTGTGCTCTTGGGTTTAAGTGGCCAACAGAAGGCCCAACCTGAAGCCATGCTCCCTGAAGCTGAGTGGAGAGAGCGCTGTCTGTGCTTTCCACCTGCTCTGCGACGCGGAGCTCCCTCTCCAGTGCCCACGTAAAAACTCCCACCACCTTCACACAATCAGCATGCCCTGCACAAGTCCTGAGATGAGAGCAGACGGGCCTGTTTATGAAACTCAAACTTGGTGTTGCATTCTTGTGTAAGAAGTGTGCCACGTGGCTGACATATGTTCAATTTGTGGCCACTTAGAACATGTCCGGTGCAGTATGTCAGCAGTATTTACCCGTCTTGTATTTGCATATGTTCCCCTTTCTCAGATTTAGAGGTTACAGTCCCAGCTGCCTCAGGTACAGCTTCCTCCCAGGCCAGACGTTCTTGTGGAGGTGTCTGAAGAATCCAAGGACCCCTTCCATCCCCTGTTAGCACAGGGCCATGGGTCAGCTGGAAAGACCAGTAAGGACAAAGCTCCCATTGATGTTTTCTTCCCATGCATCTCGTCTCCAGGGAGTGACAACAACTCGTTCCTTATGTACAGAGCAAGTGCACACAGCTGACTGCCTCATGAGCTTTATTGCTCCCTGTAGGTGGACTCCTTCCTCCAGCTCCCTCTCCTCCCACTGCTCCCCACAAACCCCCTCTCCCCAATCCTTCTCCATGTGGGTGAGTAGCTGTGGGTGGGGTCCCAGTGGCTAGACCTCTGCTCCCTGAGATGCCCTCATCCTCTGGCCAACAAATCTGACATCTTACATGTCTAGCTCTCACTTCCTTGTGCCCATACTTCCGGGAAATCAATGGGAGCTAGGCCCTGTGGTCCTCCAGAACTCTCTTCTCGGGGCGTAGTTACAGGGGTCTGACCTGGTCCTCTGTGGAGAGGTTAGCTTTGAGGAAAACATGAACAACTCCCTCAACATATTTATTGCATCCAAAAATGTATTCAAGATGTCCTCACCGGTTGTGTGTGCTTGCATGTGCTCACATATATGTTTGCATGCAGATGTGGAGCCAGAGGCCAATGCTGGGTATTTTCCTCAGCTGTTCTATACCTTATTATTTGAAACAGGGCCTCTCACTGAACATGGAGCTCAGCAATTCAGAAGCAAGACTAATTGGCCAGTAAGCTCTGGTCTCTTGTTCCACCTCCCCAGTGCTAGGATTAGAGGTGTATGGGACCACACTGGGGTTTTGGGCAGGGGTAGGGATTAGAACTGGGGTCCGCATGCTTGTGCTGCTCTCTCTCCACCGAGTGGAGTCCCCAGCACTCCTCATGCCATTTAGAGTAAGATACTCAAACTACTCCTGGAGCCATGAAATTGAAGGTACTGTTTTAAAACCAAAAACTCAAAATAGTAAACTGTTTACAGTTCCCTGTTGATTTCTGGGAATAAGTATTGTTGTACAGTTTGCAGAGGCTGTATGGGGTATATGTGTCCTGGGCCCTTACACTGACATGTATGAATATGGCCCAGGGCACACCCAACCAAAGGCCATCTTACTGTGATTCTCAGGAAACCTCCTCAGATTTGATACAGCTCTGATCCTGCAGGTTTTATTGCATCAGCTCTCCCTGGAAATCCCCTTGAAAGGCAGGAAGGCCATGTGTGCTCCCAGTCAGCCACCCTTCTTTTTTCTCCAGGGGTCGCTATTAAATCCGCCAAAGTCATGATATAAATCCCACATCCAGAACAGTTTAATCAAGACATCCAAGGAGAGAGAGACCCAGAAACTGATATTTTTTTTACAAGTTCCATCCCCAGGCCATGGATACCAGTATCACACCGTCAGCGTGCTCAGTGGCACACTGTTGTTCCACTGTAGTTAAGCAGCCAACACTGGATTCTCTTCGTCCAGAAGAGTAAGGTTCCTTAGCTGGTACTTGGAGCCCGAGGTCAGATTTTCCTTTGGAACAGGAAGCAAATGCCAAGTTTATTTTAAAAGTGTTCTTGGTCTACCTAAAACTAGGGCGTATGAAAAATCCTCTGAGGGTAGCTTATTCTCACAATGTAATGTGTCTTTGCTTCCTCCAAACCAAACCTTGGGTTTTAATCTGGACTCTATAAGTTTGCCTCCCTATATCCCCGTTTGACAGAAACTAGAGGCACCTGGGATGATTGAGCCTCACTTGAGAAATGGTCTCTATCAGATTGGCCTGTCGGCATGTCTGTGGAGCATTTTCTTGATTAAAGACTGATGTGGGCAGTGCCACCCCTGGGCAGGTAGTGCTGGATCGAATAAGAAAGCAAGCTGATCAAGCCAGTAAGCAGCACTCCTCCATGGTCCCTGCTTCCGCTCCTGCCTTGAGTCTCTTCCCTCAGTGATGGGATGTTAACTGAGAATGTAAGATAAAACAGGCCCTTCCCTCCTTTAGTGTCCTTAGTACAGCAACAGAAAGCAATTAGAACACATTCCACTATATAAAGGTGCCCTGTCGACTTATTAGGAGTATATCTGAATTTAAAATTCTGTCATCATGTATGGGAAGGGATTTAACCAGTTTTAGCAACACAGGAAAAAGCAATTTTGAGGCAGGCTAGATCTCCATCAGCTTTCAAGCTCCGTGCAGTGGGCACTGTGTCTCCTACCAGAGGAGAGTTCCCAGCTGACTGCGTTAAGCGATGATTTGTTAAGACCTCGAAAAGAGAAAAGCAGCCGCAGCAGCCCTGTACCCAGTGAGCCGTGTGAACACTTTAGATGGGGAAACAAGCAGCTATGTTGTGGTTTGTTTTACTGTTGGAATGACAGAGTTTCACAGTCAGGGACTGTCTCTCCCCCAGACAGGAAAAGGTTAAGTGTTTGTCAAGGAAGTACAAAAACTCAGAAACCTCGCCTATCGGTTGGATTTTCCTTGGGTTGAAAAGATCCATCTGATGGCTAGTGACCAAAGACCCCTAGAGGTAACATGGAGGGAGGGGCTTTGACTCTGCGGGATGGGCTTTCAGGACTGGACAGATGACATTTGTTTGGTCTCTTTGCTGTCATATTTATTACTGTTAGTTCCTAGTGGGAGTTTGTTCCTGCTCCTAATTAGCCAAAAGGCAAGAAGAAAAAAATTAGTTGAATTTCAAACTAAAAGGGGAGAGGGAAAATATGTCTTGGAAGTTTCATTAATTGCAAAATGATGCTAAATGGAACATTCAATAAAAATACTTCTTGGAACCAGCAGTCTTCCTCAGAAAGGAGCCATTCAAGCTGGGCTCTCAAAAGCTGCACGAATCCCAGGAACAAAAACCAAAGGCCTGGGAATTGAGTTTCAGAAGAATTTTGAGTTGGTCCTACTTGGTAATTTACAAAATGGGATGGAATCACTGAGTAGTCTAAAATCGGTTCAGCTGAAATGGGACAGTAAGTTTAGTATTCCATGAACCATGCGTATTCAACTTGTCTGTTGTTATACTTTTTAGTGCCATTTATTAAGCCATTTTCTATAATTGTGGGCCTAGATTTTTGACATTCATAATACAGCTTTGGGTAATGACAAAGATTCGGTGTCTTTCACAGAAGTTGCTAGTATGTTATGGGAGAATATGGTGCCGACTGCTGTTTCAAGGAGGTAAGAGCTTGTAATGGAATTTGAAATTCAGACATATGTTAAAGCCAACCTTGAAGATAAGATTTCCATCCCATTAAGATTATTTAAAAATTGGACTTTGACTCACTGGGGAAAAAAAAAAAAGAAAAATAAACGAAATCAACTTTCCTCATTGCTTAAACTGTGGCTTAAGTTAGTATGTGGACAGAAAACCTATTGCATACAAATAAGAATTTCAGAAACTGGGCATAAGTTCTGATAAGGGTAAATTGTGATCCTTTGGTAAATGAGAGAAGTAATTACTAGTTGCAATTCATGCATTGGAATTGCTGTTGAAAAAAATCTGAAGTAGCACTCAGGCATCATCAAAGGGTGACCTGTAGCTTAACTTTCTTAATTATATAGGTCAAGAACTTGAGATAACAGTCCTGACTAAAGTGAGTGATTGGGTCATGTAATATCAATGCCTTTTTAATCAGTTACAGTCTCTACTTGATCAGCATTAAGCTTATCTTAGTTTGCAGGGCTATGGGCTACTGTCAAATAGAACACCTACAAGTTTGACAATACTGGTTATTACTATGAGATAACTATAGCTAATTTTACTGTACTATTGGTATGTATTTTTGAAAGATGAAATAACTAAGAGAAATTACTCATGAAACTTCAGAAATGATAACATGATAGTGATAATATAAAAATATCAATAATAATTAAACCACCATCAGCCAAACAAATTATCAGTCTACAGTGGACATATCATCTTTTCTGTGCTAAACATGTTACAAGTAACTTTTTTGATCTGTGGAGGTACCTTAAAATAATGATTACTGCTATTTTTAAAAGTATTTTTAAATTGTGGTAAAATTAAGTAACATACAGTTTACCATGGCAAGCATTTGTAGGTGTTCAGTGGCAGTCTGTGTTGCACAATCTATCTTCAACTTGCCATTCATCATTCCAAACAGGAGCTCAACCCTATTAGACTCAAGACAGTTCCCTTCCCCTACGCCAGCTGCTAGCTGATGGCAACCCCCATGCTGTCTCTATGAATTTGACTCGTCTAAGTGGCCCATGTGAGCAAAGCCACACTTGTGAATGTCTTCAAGGTTCATTCATGCTGTGGCACGTGTCAGAATTTCCTTCCTTAAAACCAAGCAGTATTCCATTGTATGCGTATGTCTCAGACCATCAGTCATTCCCCTGGGTTGCTTCAGATCTTTTGTTGTTGTAAACAAGACTTTGGTGAAGGAGCTCAGGATCTGATCAAGTCCGCATTTTCCGTCCTTTAGATTCTGTACCTAGGTGAGGTTTCTGGACCACATGGTATGGTGGTGCTATTTTTAACATTTGAGGAACACCAGGCTGCCTTCCACAGCGGCTGAGCCCGCCACTTTACATCCCCAACGGTTCACAAGAGTGTCAGCTTCTCTACTTCCTTACCAACCCTCGTTACTTTCTGTTTATTTTTTATTTATTTATTTTGGATTTCAAATAATAAGTTTATTTGAAAACAGTTCTTTGATATACACATAAATTTTATAATTTATTAATGATGGAAGCAAATTTGCATACTAATGAGATGAATGTGTTTTTACATAAAGCCTTAAATTTTGATTCAGTATTTGGTACAGTAGGACACAGCACCCTCAAAATTTTTCAAAGTTTATTGATATTTTGATTTGTTAATGCTGAGAATGCCACGTCTTACTTTTTTTTTTAATACTAAATATCCCACTGGGTGTGGAGAGACATAATTATGGCTCTGATTCACATTTCTCTAGTAATTAGTGATGCCAAACACCTTTTAAGGTGATTATTGGCCATTTGTTTATCCTTTTTTGAGAAATTGTTATTCAGGATTTGTTTATTTTCTAAAAAAAAAAAAAAAAAAAAAAAAAAAAAACAAGTTATTTTGTTGTGTTATAGGAGTTCCCTTTGTTCCTGGGTGTTAAGCCTTTACCAGCAATGAGGTTTGCAGATTCTGCCGTTTCTTGAGACATGATGGGGCAGGTGTTCCATTCAGTGTTTTGTATACAGGACCTCAATCCTTTCTGTGGTCCTGATAAGGTAGATATTACCACCTTATTTAACAAGTGTGGAAAATAAGGTTTTGGCATTTAAACAACGTATTCAAGATCGGAGCTAGGGTTGGAACTCAGGTGTGCTTTACTGCAAAACCTGTATCTCTTGCAATTCAGTGTGTGTGTATTCTGTATTTTAGACTTATAGTTTTCTTTCACTAATATTTTAAAATCAGAAGTATAATAAATGTAGCATGATATTATAAATAATAATCATTCCAGCAGGTTATTATTTTTGTTTGAGAATTTCATACATGCGTACAGTGTGTTCTCATCAAATACTCTCTATTCCTTCTCTTCTAATTCCTCTCTTATCTCCCAACCACTTTCCCTCTGAACATCGTGTACTCTGTTTTTAAACCCACTGAGGCCACTTAGTGATGGCTGGGTAGCCTGTCAGGGATCACAGCCCTAGAGAACACTGACTCTCCCGCCCCCCAACAGCCATTCATTGCCAATAACTCCTCACTAGAGTGGACACTTCAGTGAAGCCATTCCTCATCCATACTTAGATCCTGGCTGCCTCAGTCTTGTGCAGGTCCTGTGCATTCAGTGTAGCCGTTGTGAACTCATGTGTAGAAGAGTCCTATATGTCCAGCAAACACTGTTTTGCTGCAGACATCCACTCCTTTTGGTCCTTAGACTCTTCCTTTCTGTTCTTCTGTGATGATTCCTGAGCCTGGAGAGAGGGTATGATAGAAATGTCCCATTTAGAGCTGAACACCCCATCGTCTCTTGTTCTTCCAGTATACTTTTTTTTTTTTTAAAGAAAACACCTTGCAAGCATTATCTGTGTAAAAGAAACAGCATCACCCACTCCTAGAAGCCATCCACATGTCTCTTGGCAATCACAGCCCCAGCCTCTCACCAAAGGGAAAAACTGCAGTAGTTCAATGGTAGCTGAGTCCTTTTCTTTCCTCATACTTTTGCCCCTAAACATGACATTATAAGTGACTTAAATAGCCGTGCTTATGATTTAACCTTTTATACACGACAGTAATCTTAGTATTCTGTGTGTTTGGATTCTTTTGTTCACAATTAAGTTTTTGAGTACTGGTGTGCCTGTTTTTCCCACTTTCCTTCTTGAATTCTGTTGTGAAGCCCTATCTAGTATGTGACTCCATCCTGTTGTTCTAACGACCATGTGTAATTCTTCTGGGAACATTATTATTGCTCTCCGTTGGTACATAATGCACATATTTATGTTGAGTAGCTGTCAGAGAGTTGTTATAGATATATTACCAAGCAGTTTTCCAAAGCGGTGGAGTCCGTTTATACTCCCACCAGCATGTGTGAGCTTGTTGTTTTGTATATATTCCAGATTTAGAATTATTAGTTTTTTTCATTTTTGTCATTGTTGTGAGCTCATTGTGGGGTTAATTTATATTTCCTTGATTCCTAATTGCCACACTGACTTCCTTTTCACGTTCGTTAGTTGTCCTCTTTTATGGAATGCTTGTTCCCTTCTCTTTCATGGTTTTTGACATTGTCTTTTTCTTATGGGTTTGTAGGAGTTCTTTATGTTTTTTTTTTTTTAATCTGTAAAAGTTTCATGGATCCTATGTGTGCAAACATCTTTTCCCTGTCTCTGTCTTGCCTTTGTTACCCTTCTGGGAGGAACCTTTTGATGAAAAAGATTTAATTTGAATGTAGTCTGATTTATCACCTTCTCATTTAATCCTTGTCTCTTGTTTCCTACCCTAAAGTCATGAAGACATTTCTCCTGTGTTAACTCCTAAAAGTTGTAGCATTTGCCTGTCATGTTTATATCCATGAAATGCACCTGGAGTTGAGTTAGGTGAATGTTTTGAACTGGAGGTCAGGTCATGTTTTCCTCTTTCATATATGGATATTCTGTTGACGCAGCCACATCTTTTGGGGGGAAATATCTTTTTCTAATGTTCTAACATGTTAGATTGAAAAGAAATTAAGTCTCTCTCTCTCTCTCTCTCTCTCTCTCTCTCTCTCTCTCTCTCTCTTTCTCTCTCTCGGTGGGGAGGTGTTCTTTTCACAGATTCTTTTTTTCTGTTCCCTTAATTTCCAACCTACATGTCACAGTGCCACTCTCTACTACAGCTTTATAGTAAGTCTTGGTATTGTTAAAGTAACATGATGTATACCAAAGATGTCGGGAAGAGCTTGCTCAGTGGGAGGCCATTGATTGTGATAGGTACAGGGACGGCAACAACGGAATCTTGCAATGGGGGAGAGAAAATTGGCTAGATTCTGACTCCAAGGATAAATGGTGATTTATAGCCAGAGAGCAGGGTGGGGTCACTGGGCAAAAAATAAATAAGAGGCATCAGAGTTCTTGTTAGATCCCCTCAGGAGAATTCTTGTTGAAGGTGGGCCAAGATGCTAAGATAATGAAGGTGAAGGGCGAGGAGACAGTAAGGACAGGAGGTTTTGATTAAACTGATTTAGTGGAATTCTTGCTCAAACTGGGACTGAGAAGGAAGCTGAAGGCCAGGGACTATTCAGAAAGGAGAATCACAGAAGTTTGATTCCACTTTGGCCAAGAGAGAGCATCTTCTAATGTGGAGTAAGTGCTTCACAGCGTCTTCCTTCTAACATGTCTCAGCTGCAGTTGGCCTTCTGGGTTTCTGTGTCACTTTTAGAGTTTACCAAAACTGACAGAAAGTGTTCCTTGAGATTTGAATTTCAATAGCATTTCTTCCACTTGATTTGTGCATAAAATTCATTCTGAGAAAGCAGAAGAGGCAATGGCATACTTTAAAAAATAGAAAAGAAAAGGAAAGACACACCTTTGCGAACAGCAGCCAGTGCTTAGTGATGTCTAAATATGTGTGGCCCTACCTGAACATGACATTATTGAAGCTGGCTTTTCCTCTAAGGGACTGTACCTTCCAGATTCAAACCACAGCCTTTGTGAATGGGGCACTAGAACACAGCTGCTTCCAAGGACACAGTCATCTTTAAATCTGCCTTCTTTCCTTCATGAGTCTCTTTCTCCTTTACTGTTCTGTTACCTGGGAAAGGGAGATGCAAGGAAAGATGGTGAGCAGAAGAAAAGGCAGACTGTGAGCCGAGGGATGCCCGCTCTGCTGCAGCTATAGCAGGGAGGGAGCGGCGATGCTGGCGCCCTGCAAAGCTGAGCTCCTTTGAAGGACCAAATAGCAGCACATTTGTTTGACTGGACCTTTATTCATCACCAGGTGCTGGTAAGCACCTTTATGTGTGAGACTTGTTCCTGGTGCCTGGAAAGAAGGACGATCAAGTCCTTAGTGTTATGGAACATGATTCTAGTCATGAAGTCAATAACTGAAGTACAATATTAACTGCTAAACAATGATACATCCTACATAAGAAAGAAGAGGACCAGGGATGTGGAAGGGAAGTGAGGAAGGAAGCTGGTGGATGCCCGAAAGACAGAGAGCAAGTAGGAGGCCTCAGAGCAGGAGGTGGTGTTGTGGAAGGAGGATCAGAGGTTAGCTGGATCACCCACCAAAGAGCCTCTCAATGGTAGGGCATCCCCACGGTGTCCTTTTACTGTGCCCCATATCTGTCACCAGACAGATGTTAGCTGTCACCTCAAGCAGGCTTCAGCCACCATCTCCCCCATCCCAGGACATACTCCCAATCTGTCTTGACTCTCCTTCCTGTAATAAATGACAGATTTATGCAACATGGCTAGAAGCAGTTTCACAGTTAAACTTCACACGCTGGGTATTTTGCCAAGAGGTCTGCCCCAGAACATAGCCCTCTTCCAACATCCCGGAACCCTGTTGGATCTGCTGCCATCTGCTCCAGGCTTTGCTTGGGCCTGCAGGGCTGCAGGTTAGAAGTATTTCCTGTAACTGGAATCTTCTATGCTTGGCCAGACATCGACAGGTAATTGGATGAATTCTAATCTGTAAACTGCAAACAATAAAAAGGAAACTGCACACCATGTAGAATGCACACAGCTCCCCAGCTAGGCAGCACACACACAAAACTATGTAAGCACATCCTTTAGTTTTTGACAACTGGTGAAACTCATTGTCAGAATGGGATTCAGGAAAGGGTCAAGGCATGATGTGTGTTTAGATGCAAAATGAGAATTCAGAGTCCAAGATCCCCTACCCTGTGGCCACCAATAGGTTTAGGAGCGTCAAGGACAGTTGGGGGTGGGGGGTGCTGTGACCCGCCATGGCTCACTGCGGGCGTGGTGAGAGTGAAGGGTGTTACTGTTGCAGTGACTTGTTTTTTTTTACTGTCACCCATCCTTCAATATGGCCTCAGTAGCTGAACGATCTTCAGGTCATATAAACTGTAGCAGTCACTAATTTCCCAGGCTGGGGAGATGCTCAGTGGGTAAAGTACTCACCAAGAGGGACGAGTACCCAAGTGTGGATTCCCAAGCATTGACATAAAAAGCACCATACTGCATGCTGTAATCCCAGTACTGGGGAGACTAGACAGGTCCCTTGGGGGCTCACGGGCTAGCCAGCTCTAGCTGACCAGCATGCCTGAGGTTCACTAAGCGATCCTGTTTCAAAAGATGAGTGGTGACTGAGGAGCCACACATAGCGTTATGAAGGTGCTCGTGGCCTTATTTGCTCAATGTGATAGTCAACTATAGCACCATAACCATAGCACTCTTCTTCAAGGGTGTCTGATGCTGTCATCTGCAAACACATTGGCCCACATTCTTAGTTACCCTAAGATGCATGTGGCCTGCAGGTACACCTGTTACGGGACAAGCATGGCCAGACTTAGAATTTTATGTCTTAAAAGTTAAATTTTCATCTATATTTCATAGTCTAGGCAATGCCTGAAGGGCTTGTCCTTTGGGGACATGGGCAGAAGGCAGAAGCCCTGCAAGCATGTGTTCTCAGTGCTTTTGCTCCTGGGTGGCCGCGGGAAGAAAGCCTTGTTGCCGCACACCGTTCCTTTTGCTAAAGAATTGGTGAGAGGAGTTCAAAAGACCTTTGTGTATCCAGTGTGGGGAGAGTGTTTCTTAAGGTTCAGCTCCTAAGGTGGGTAGACATACACTGCTTCCCAGGAAGTCTCAAAAACCAGTAAGTTCTGCAAGTAAGTAGGTAGGAGTGATCGGCATCAGAGGCTAGAGAGGAAACCTTCCACTCCTCCACAGTCGCCGGGAGGCTGGGGGTAAGAACAGGAAGCATCCAATGCAGGTCTCGTGTCTTTTGGAAAATATATTTTTATTATTTTAAATGATGTATGTTTGTGTAGTATGTGTGGGGGCTTGT